>NC_092780.1:51243779-51566279 GCF_047496795.1 Chiloscyllium punctatum
CTCTGTCCCCCTCTCTCTGTCCCCGTCACACTGCCCCCCTTTCTCTGTGGCCCCTCTCTCTGTCTCTATCGCTCTGCTCTCCCTCTCTCTGTTCCACCTTTCTCTCTGTCCCCCCTCTCTCTGTCCCACTCTCTCTGTCCCCGTCACACTGCCCCCCTTTCTCTGTGGCCCCTCTCTCTGTCTCTATCGCTCTGCCCTCCCTCTCTCTGTTCCACCTTTCTCTCTGTCCCCCTCTCTCTCTGTCCACTCTCTCACGCTGTCCCCCTCTCTCTCCGCCCCCTCTCTCTGTCCCCACTCGCTGTCCCCATCTCTGCCTCCCCCCTCTCTGTCCCCTTCTCTCTGTGCCGCCCCTTTGTCCCCCCTCTCTGTCCCCTCTCTCTCTGTCCCATCTCTCTCTGTCCCATCTCTCTCTGTTCCCGTCTCTCTGTCCCTCCTCTATCCCCCTCTCACAGTCCCCCTCTCTCTGTGTGCCCCCCTGTCTGTCCCACCTCTGCCCCCTCTCTCTCTTTTCCCACTCTCTCTCTCTGACCCCGCGATCTCTCTGTCCCCCCTGTTTCTCTGTCCCCCCTCTCTGTCACTCCTCTCTCTGCTGACTTCCTCTCTGTCCACCCTCTGACCCCCAGTATCTACCTCCCCCAATCTCTGTCTCCCCACTCTCTGTCCGCCCATTCTCTGTACCCCCTCTCTCTGACCCCGTATC
Source organism: Chiloscyllium punctatum (assembly GCF_047496795.1). Taxonomy (NCBI): domain Eukaryota; kingdom Metazoa; phylum Chordata; class Chondrichthyes; order Orectolobiformes; family Hemiscylliidae; genus Chiloscyllium; species Chiloscyllium punctatum. The sequence goes on from NC_092780.1 coordinate 51,244,480, forward strand.
TCTGACCCCCTCTCTCTCCAACTCCCTCTGTCCCCCTCTCTCTGTCCCCCTCTCTCTGACCCCCTCTATCTCCCCCACTCTCTGTCCCCCTCTCTGCGTCTATCTCTGCCCCACTCTCTCCCCCTTCTCCCCCTCTCTCTGTCTCCCTCTCTCTGGCCCCCTCTCTCTGTCCCCCTCTCTCTTTGTCCCCTCCTTCCCCACTTTCCCTCTCCCACTCTCTCTGTCCCCAAGCAGCCTGTCCCCCTCTCTCTGTCCCCCTGCTCTCTATCCCCCTCTCTCTGTTTCCCCTCTCTGTCCACAGCTCTCTGTCCTCCTCTCTCTCTCTGCCCCCTCTCTCTCTCTGTCACCTCTCTGTGTCCCCGCTCTCTGTCCCGCGCTCTCGTTTCGCCTCTCTCTGACCACGGCTCTCTTTCCCCCTCTATCTCTGTCGCCCGTCTCTCTGTCCTCCCTCTCTGTCCCGCTCTCTCTGAGCCCCTTTCTCCGTCCAACCACTCTCTGTCCACCCAATCTCTGTCCCCCTCTCTGTCCCCCCTCGCTTTCCCCAACTCTGCCTCCTCACTCTCTGTCCCCCTGCTCTCTGACCCCTTCTACCTATACCTTTTCTGTCCTCCCCTCTGTCCCCCCCTCTCTGTTTCGCTCGCTGTCCTCCTCTCTCTCTGTACCCTCAATCTGTCCCGCGCTCTCTGCCCCCTGCTCTCTAACCCCTCTATTTGTCCCACTCTATCTGAGCCTCTTTCTCTGTCCACCCACTCTCTGTCCACCCACTCCCTGACCCCCTCTCTCTTTCCAACCTCTGTCTGTCCCCCCTCTCTCTGTCCCCGCCCATCTGAACTCCTGTCTCTGCCCCCGTCTCTCTGTGCATCCCCCTTTTCTGTCCCCACTCTCTCTTTCCCCACTTTCTGTCCCACACTCTCTGTGCCCCCCCGTCTGAACCCCCTCTCTGTTCCCCCTCTCCGCCACTCTCTCTCCACGCCTCTCTCTGTCCCCCCTCTCGGTCCCCCCTCTCTCTGTCCCCATCTCTCTCTGTGCCCCATCACTCTTTCCCCCCTCTCTCTGTCAACCCCCTCTGACCCCTCTCTCTCTCTATCCCCCTTTCTGTCCCGCCCTTCTCTCTTCCCCCTCTCTTTGTCCACCCCTGTCTCTGTACCCGCCTTTTTCTGTCCCCACTCTCTCTGTCACCCGCTCTCTGTCACCGCTGTCTATCGCCCCTCTCTCTGTCCCCCCTCTCCATGTCCCACTGTCTCTGAGCCTCTATCTCTGTCCCCAAACTCTCGGTCCACCCACTCTTTGTCCCCCTTTCTCTGTCCCCACCCGTCTGTACTCCTCTCTCAGCCCCGTCTCTCTGTGCAACCCCTTTTTTTGCCACCACTCTCTCTTCCCACTTTCTGATCCACTCTCTATGTGCCCCATCTCTGCCCCCTCTCTCTCCCCTCTCTCCGCCACTCTCTCTCCACGCCTCTCTCTCCCCCCTCTCTGTCCCCAACACTCTGTCCCCTCTCTCTCTGTGCACGTCTCTTTCCGCCTCTCTCTGTCCACCCCGTCTGTCCCCCTCTCTCTCTGTGCCCCTCTCTCCGTCCCGCTCTTCTCCTCCCCCTCTCTCTGTCCAACCCTCTCTCTGTACTCCCTTTTTTCTGTCCCCACTCTCCCTTTTCCCCTTCTCTGCCACCTCTCTCTATGTCCCCCATATCTGTCCAACCCTCTCTGTCCCCCTCTGTCCCGCCACACTCTCTCCCCACCTCTCTCTCTGTCCCCCTCTCTCTGTCCCCCTGCTCTCTGTCCCCCTCTCTCTGTTTCCCCTCTCTGTCCACCGCTCTCTGTCCTCCTCTCTCTCTCTGCCCCCTCTCTCTCTCTGTCACCTCTCTGTGTCCCCCGCTCTCTGTCCCGCACCCTCGTTCCGCCTCTCTCTGACTCCGGCTCCCTTTCCCCCTCTATCTCTGTCGCCCGTCTCTCTGTCCTCCCTCTCTGTCCCGCTCTCTCTGAGCCCCTTTCTCCGTCCACCCACTCTCTGTCCACCCACTCTCTGTCCCCCTCTCTGTCCCCCCTCGCTTTCACCACCTCTGCCTCCTCACTCTCTGTCCCCCTACTCTCTGACCCCTTCTACCTATCCCCTTTCTGTCCTCCCCTCTGTCCCCCCTCTCTGTTTCGCTCTCTGTCCTCCTCTCTCTCTGTGCCCTCTCTCTGTCCCGCGCTCTCTGCCCCCTGCTCTCTGACCCCTCTCTCTGTCCCACACTATCTGAGCCCATTTCTCTGTCCCCCCACTCTCTGTCCACCCACTCCCTGACCCCCTCTCTCTTTCCACCCTCTGTCTGTCCCCCTCTCTCTGTCCCCGCCCATCTGAACTCCTGCCTCTGCCCCCGTCTCTCTGTTCATCCCCCTTTTCTGTCCCCACTCTCTCTTTCCCCACTTTCTGTCCCACACTCTCTGTGCCCCCCGTCTGAACCCCCTCTCTGTTCCCGCTCTCAGCCACTCTCTCTCCACGCCTCTCTCTGTCCCCCCCTCTCGTTCCCCCCTCTCTCTGTCCCCATCTCTCTCTGTGGCCCATCTCTCTTTCCCCCCTCTTTCTGTCCACCCCCTCTGACCCCCTCTCTCTCTCTGTACCCCTCTCTGTCCCGCCCTTCTCTCTTCCCCCTCTCTTTGTCCACCCCTCTCTCTGTACCCGCCTTTTTCTGTCCCCACTCTCTCTGTCAGCCGCTCTCTGTCCCCGCTCTCTATCGCTCCTATCTCTGTCCCCCCACTCTCTGTCCACCCACTCTTTGTTCCCCTTTCTCTGTCCCCAACCGTCTGTACTCCTCTCTCTGCCCCGTCTCTCTGTGCACCCCCTTTTTTTGCCACCACTCTCTCTTCCCACTTTCTGTTCCACTCTCTATGTGCCCCATCTCTGCCCCCTCTCTCTCCCCTCTCTCCGCCACTCTCTCTCCACGCCTCTCTCTCTCCCCGTCTCTGTCCCCAACACTCTGTCCCCTCTATCTCTGTGCACCTCTCTTTCCACCTCTCTCTGTCCACCCCGTCTGTCCCCCTCTCTCTCTGTGCCCCTCTCTCCGTCCCGCTCTTCTCCTCCCCCTCTCTCTGTCCAACCCTCTCTCTGTACTCCCTTTTTTCTGTCCCCACTCTCCCTTTTCCCCCTCTCTGCCCCCTCTCTCTATGTCCCCCATATCTGTCCAACCCTCTCTGTCCCCCTCTGTCCCGCCACTCTCTCCCCACCTCTCTCTCTGCCCCCGTCCCCATCTCACTCTGCCCCCCTTCTCTTTCTCCACTTCTATCTGTTCACAGCCCTCTCTGTGCCACTCTCTCTGTCCACTCTCTATCCCTGTCCCCTCTCTCTCTCTGCCCCAAACTCTCTGTCCCCCCTCTGTCTGTCACACTCTCTGTCCCCACTCTGTCTGTCCCCCTCTCTCTCCCGCATCTTTCTGTTCCCCCCTCTTCCCCCCTCTGTCACTCTCTATGTTCCTCTTTCTCTGCCCCCTCTCTCTGTCCCCCTCTCTCTGTCCCCCCTCTCTCTGAACCCCTCTATCTCTGGCACTCTCTGTCCCCCTCTCTGCACCTATCTCTGCCCCACTCTCTCCCCCTTCTCCCCCTCTCTCTGCCCTCCCTCCCTCTGTTCCACCTTTCTCTCTGTCCCCCCTCTCTCTGTCCACCTCTCTCTGTGTCCCCATCCCTGTACCTCTCCTCTCTCTCCCCCTCTCTCTCTGTCCACCTCTCTCTCTGTCCCCCTCTCTCTCTGCCCCCTCTCTCTGTCCCCACTCGCTGTCCCCACCTCTGCCTCCCCCCTCTCTGTCCCCTTCTCTCTGTCCAGCCCCTTTGTCCCCCCTCTCTGTCCCCTCTCTCTGTCCCATCTCTCTCTGTCCCCGTCTCTCTGTCCCTCCTCTGTCCCCCTCTCACAGTCCTCCTCTCTCTGTGTGCCCTCCTGTCTGTCCCACCTCTGCCCCCTCTCTCTCTCTTTTCCCACTCTCTCTCTGTCCCCGCGATCTCTCTGTCCCCCCTCTCTGACCCTCCTCTCTCTGTTGACTTCCTCTCTGTCCACCCTCTGTCCCGCACTCTCTCCCTCCCCCACTCTCTGTCTCCCCACTCTCTATCCGCCCATTCTCTGTACCCCCTCTCTCTGACCCGCTATCTCTGACCCCCTCTCTCTCCAACTCCCTCTGTCCCCCTCTCTCTGTTCCCCTTCTCTCTGACCTCCTCTATCTCCCCAATCTCTGTCCCCCTCTCTGCACCTATCTCTGCTCCACTCTCTCCCCCTACTCCCCCTCTCTCTGCCCCCCTCTCTCTGTCCCCCTCTCTCTTTGTCCCCCTCCTCTCTTACCTCCTTTCCCTCTCCCACTCTCTCTGTCCCCCAGCACTCTGTCCCCCTCTCTCTGTCCCCCTGCTCTCTGCCCCCCCTCTCTGTTTCCCCTCTCTGTCCACCGCTCTCTGTCCTCCTCTCTCTCTCTCTGCCCCCTCTCTCTCTCTGTGCACCTCTCTTCCCCTCTCTCTGTCCACCCCGTCTGTCCCCCTCTCTCTCTGTGCCCCTCTCTCCGTCCCGCCCTTCTCCTCCCTTCTCTCTCTGTCCAACCTTCTCTCTGTACTCCTTTTTTTCTGTCCCCACTCTCCCTTTTCCCCCTCTCTGGCCCCTCTCTCTATGTCCCCCATATCTGTCCAACCCTCTCTGTCCCCCTCTGTCCCGCCACTCTCTCTCCCCACCTCTCTCTCTGTCCCCCTCTCTCTGTCCCCCTGATCTCTGTCCCCCTCTCTCTGTTTCCCCTCTCTGTCCACCGCTCTCTGTCATCCTCTCTCTCTCTGCACCCTCTCTCTCTCTGTCACCTCTCTGTGTCCCCCGCTCTCTGTCCCGCGCTCTCGTTCCGCCTCTCTCTGACCCTGGCTCTCTTTCCCCCTCTATCTCTGTCGCCCGTCTCTCTGTCCTCCCTCTCTGTCCCGCTCTCTCTGAGCCCCTTTCTCCGTCCACCCACTCTCTGTCCACCCACCCTCTGTTCCCCTCTCTGTCCCCCCTCGCTTTCCCCACCTCTGCCTCCTCACTCTCTGTCCCCCTACTGTCCGACCCCTTCTACCTATCCCCTTTCTGTCCTCCCCTCTGTCCCCCCTCTCTGTTTCGCTCTCTGTCCTCCTCTCTCTCTGTGGCCTCTCTCGGTCCCTCGCTCTCTGCCCCCTGCTCTCTGATCCCTCTCTCTGTCCCACACTATCTGAGCCTCTTTCTCTCTCCACCCACTCTCTGTCCACCCACTCCCTGACCCCCTCTCTCTTTCCACCCTCTGTCTGTCCCCCATCTCTGTCCCCGCCCATCTGAACTCCTGCCTCTGCCCCCGTCTCTCTGTTCATCCCCCTTTTCTGTCCCCTCTCTCTCTTTCCCCACTTTCTGTCCCACACTCTCTGTGCCCCCCGTCTGAACCCACTCTCTGTTCCCCCTCTCAGCCACTCTCTCTCCACGCCTCTCTCTGTCCCGCCCCTCGGTCCCCCCTCTCTCTGTCCCCATCTCTCTCTGTGCCCCATCTCTCTTTCCCCCCTCTTTCTGTCCACCCCCTCTGACCCCCCTCTCTCTCTCTCTCTCTGTACCTCTCTCTGTCCCGCCCTTCTCTCTTCCCCCTCTCTTTGTCCACCCCTCTCTCTGTACCCCCCTTTTTCTGTCCCCACTCTCTCTGTCACCCGCTCTCTGTCCCCGCTCTCTATCGCCCCTCTCTCTGTCCCCCTCTCTCTGTCCCGCTGTGTCTGAGCCCCTATCTCTGTCCCCCCACTCTCTGTCCACCCACTCTTTGTCCCCCTTTCTCTATCCCCACCCGTCTGTACTCCTCTCTCTGCCCCGTCTCTCTGTGCACCCCCTTTTTTTGCCACCACTCTCTCTTCCCACTTTCTGTTCCACTCTCTCTGTTCCCCATCTCTGCCCCCTCTCTCTCCCCTCTCTCCGCCACTCTCTCTCCACGTCTCTCTCTGTCCCCAACACTCTGTCCCCTCTATCTCTGTGCACCTCTCTTTCCACCTCTCTCTGTCCACCCCGTCTGTCCCCCTCTCTCTCTGTGCCCCTCTCTCCGTCCCGCCCTGCTCCTCCCCCTCTCTCTTTCCAACCCGCTCTCTGTATTCCCTTTTTTCTGTCCCCACTCTCCCTTTTCCCCCTCTCTGCCCCCTCTCTCTATGTCCCCCATATCTGTCCAACCCTCTCTGTCCCCCTCTGTCCCGCCACTCTCTCTCCCCACCTCTCTCTCAGCCCCCGTCCCCATCTCACTCTGCCCCCCCTTCTCTTTCTCCACTTCTATCTGTTCACAGCCCTCTCTGTCCCACTCTCTCTGTCCCCTCTCTATCCCTGTCCGCTCTCTCTCTGCCCCACACTCTCTGTCACCCCTCTGTCTGTCACACTCTCTGTCCCCACTCTGTCTGTCCCCCTCTCTGTCCCGCATCTTTCTGTTCCCCCCTCTTCTCCCCTCTGTCTCTCTCTATGTTCCTCTTTCTCTGCCCCCTCTCTCTGTCCCCCTCTCTCTGTCACCCTCTCTCTGTCCACCCTCTCTCTGTCCCCCCTCTCTCTGACCCCCTCTATCTCCGGCACTCTCTGTCCCTCTCTCTGCACCTATCTCTGCCCCACTCTCTCCCCCTTCTCCCCCTCACTCTGCCCTCCCTCCCTCTGTTCCACCTTTCTATCTGTCCCCCCTCACTCTGTCCACCTCTCTCTGTGTCCCCATCCCTGTACCTCTCCTCTCTCTCCCCCTCTCTCTCTGTCCACCTCTCTCTCTGTCCCCCTCTCTCTCTGCCCGCTCTCTCTGTCCCCACTCGCTGTCCCCACCTCTGCCTCCCCCCTCTCTGTCCCCTTCTCTCTGTCCAGCCCCTTTGTCCCCCCTCTCTGTCCCCTCTCTCTGTCCCATCTCTCTCTGTCCCCGTCTCTCTGTCCCTCCTCTGTCCCCCTCTCACAGTCCTCCTCTCTCTGTGCGCCCTCCTGTCTGTCCCACCTCTGCCCCCTCTCTCTCTCTTTTCCCACTCTCTCTCTCTGTCCCCGCGATCTCTCTGTCCCCCCTCTCTGACCCTCCTCTCTCTGTTGACTTCCTCTCTGTCCACCCTCTGTCCCCCACTCTCTCCCTCCCCCACTCTCTGTCTCCCCAGTCTCTATCCGCCCATTCCCTGTACCCACTCTCTCTGACCACCTATCTCTGACCCACTCTCTCTCCAACTCGCTCTGTCCCCCTCTCTCTGTCCCCCTTCTCTCTGACCTCCTCTATCTCCCCAATCTCTGTCCCCCTCTCTGCACCTATCTCTGCCCCACTCTCTCCACCTTCTCCCCCTTTCCCGGCCCCCTCTCTCTGTCCCCCTCTCTCTTTGTCCCCCCTCTCTTCCCTCCTTTCCCCCCCCCTCTCTCTGTCCCCCAGCACTCTGTCCCCCTGTCTCTGTCCCCCTGCTCTCTGTCCCCCTCTCTCTGTTTCCCCTCTCTGTCCACCGCTCTCTGTCCTCCTCTCTCTCTCTGCCCCCTCTCTGTCTCTGTCACGTCTCTGTGTCCCCCCGTTCTCTTTCCCGCGCTCTCGTTCCGCCTCTCTCTGACCCCGGCTCTCTTTCCCCCTCTATCTCTGTCGCCCCTCTCTCTGTCCTCCCTCTCTGTCCCGCTTTCTCTGAGCCTCTTTCTCTCTCCACCCACTCTCTGTCCACCCAATCTCTGTCCCCCTCTCTGTCCCCCCTCGCTTTCCCCACCTCTGCCTCCTCACTCTCTGTCCCCCTACTCTCTGACCCCTTCTACCTATCCCCTTTCTGTCCTCCCCTCTGTCCCCCCTCTCTCTTTCGCTCTCTTTCCACTGCTCTCTGTCCTCCTCTCTCTCTGTCCCCCGCTCTCTGTCCCCCTCTCTCTGAGCCTCTTTCTCTGTCCACCCACTCTCTATCCACCCACTCCCTGACCCCCTCACTCTTTCCACCCTCTGTCTGTCCCCCCTCTCTCTGTCCCCGCCCATCTGAACTCCTGTCTCTGCCCCGTCTCTCTGTACATCCCCCTTTTCTGTCCCCACACTCTCTTTCCCCACTTTCTGTCCCACACTCTCTGTGCTCCCCTTCTGAACCCCCTCTCTGTTCCCCCTCTCCGCCACTCTCTCTCCATGCCTCTCTCTGTCTCCCCTCTCTCTGTTCCCCCTCTCTCTGTCCCCATCTCTCTCTGTGCCCCATCTCTCTTTCCCCCCTGTCTCTTTCCACCCCCTCTGGCCCCCTCTCTCTCTCTGTCCCCCTCTCTGTCCCGCACTTTTCTCTTCCCCCTGTCTTTGTCCACCCCTCTCTCTGTACCCCCCTTTTTCTGTCCCCACTCTCTCTGTCACCCGCTCTCTGTCCCCGCTCTCTATCGCCCCTCTCTCTGTCTCCCCTCTCTCTATCCCGCTGTCTCTGAGCCCCTATCACTGTCCCCCCACTCTCTGTCCACCCACTCTTTGTCCCCCTTTCTCTGTCCCCACCCGGCTGTACTCCTCTCTCTGCCCCGTCTCTCTGTACACCCGCTTTTTCTGCCACCACTCTCTCTTCTCACTTTCTGTTCACTCTCTCTCTGCCCCATCTCTGCCCCCTCTCTCTCCCCTCTCTCCGCCACTCTCTCTCCACGCCTCTATCTCCCCCCCTCTGTCCCCAACACTCTGTCCCCTCTCTCTCTGCGCACCTCTCTTTCCCCCTCTCTCTGTCCACCCCCTCTCTGTACTCCCTTTTTTCTGTCCCCACTCTCCCTTTTACCCCTCTCTGCCCCCTCTCTCTATGTCCCCCATATCTGTCCAACCCTCTCTGTCCCCCTCTGTCCCCCCCTCTCTCTGCCCCCATCCCCATCTCACTCTGCCCCCCTTCTCGTTCTCCCCTTCTATCTGTGCACAGCCCTCTCTGTCCCCCTCTCTCTGTTCCCCCATCTATCCCTGTCCCCTCTCTCTCTGCCCCAGTCTCTCTGTCACCCCTCTGTCTGTCCCACTCTCTGTCCCCACTCTGTCTTCCCCCTCTCTGTCCCGCATCTTTCTGTTCCCCCCTCTTCCCGCCCACTGTCTCTCTATGTTCCTCTTTCTCTGCCCCCTCTCTCTGTCCCTCTCTCTCTGTCCCCCTCTATCTCCCCCACTCTCTGTCCCCCTCTCTTTGTCGCCCTCTCTCTTCCCCTATCTCTGCCCCAGTCTCTCTCCCCTCCTCCCCTCTCTCTCTTTCCCCCCGCTCTCTGTCCCCCCTCTCTCTGCCCCCCATCTGTCTGTCTCCCTCTCTCTTTTCCCCTCTCTCTCTCTGCCCACTCTCTGTCCCCTACTGTCCGTCCCCCTCTCTCTGACCCCTCTCATTATGTACTCCCCTCTTTTTTCTCTCTCTCTCCCTCCCTCCCTTGGCTCTCTCTCTCTTTCTGTCTCTCCCTGCTCCTTCACTCTCTCTCTACCTCCTCTCACTCGATCCCCCTACTTTGGTCTCTCTTTCTCCCAACCACCCTCTGTTTCTCTCTGGCTAAATCTCTCTCCCTCCTGTCCCTCCCTCTCTCTCTGACGCACTCTGACTCCCTGACGCGTCCCTCTCCCTCTGATCCAGACAGTGGGGTGGTGGGGTTGGGTGGTTGTTGTTGTGGCTGCATGTGGTTGGAGGGGTGGTTGTGACATGATAGTGAGATGTGAGAGGTGGGAGGAGGGGGAAAATGGGGTAGAAACGGAATTGTGGGAAGTAGACAGGCGGCAGGAGAGAGAGAGAGAGTGCAGGGGAGGGGGAGAGGAAAGAGTGGAGGCAGGTGCAGAAACCAGGGTTAGGTTTGTGTGTGAGAGTGAGGAGTGGACGAGGGAGAGTGAAAGGTAGAGGTGGTGAGAAAGAGAGTGTGTGCAGAGAGAGAGAGGGAGAGAAATGAGGAGAAAGAGGGGGGGGGAGAGGAAATGGGGAGGTCAGGTTGGAGTGGGGGGGGGACAGAGGGAGTTAACCCCATTTCCTGAGCTCAGGGCGCGGTGTTCTCCCCTTCCCTGAGGACCATGACTTGGGGCTGAGTCTGTCTCTCTCCAGCCCAGCTTCTCCAACACAAAGACACACAATAACATCGGTCACTCTGCTGCTCGGCACACTTTAATCAACATTTTTATTGTTTACAAATGGAAGTGATGGATACAGTCAGTGGGATGATGCCTTTTCTCACCGGCCCCTGAGTTGTGAGAAACATTGAAATGTGTCCCTGTAACCCCCCTGTGGGATAAGGATGGACAAACCAGCGCTATCCTCAGTCTGTTACCATAGCGATAGTAACAGTGCTCCATCGCTGAAACACTGAACTGAAATGAGAAAATCCCGGATAGATTGATTAATGAGGGAATTTGATTGATGGATGGATTTGGGTGAAGGGATATTTCAGAACATTCTTCAGCTGCTGCCTGAACTTAGTTTGGGTCACGGCATAAATCGCGGTGTTTGTGCAGCAACTGAGGGGCTGCAGCATGAAGCCCAATTCCTGCTCATAATAATGGAGATACACAGACTTATACCCAATATCATCCATCCGGTACCATATAGAATACAGCATCAACGTTGACCATAACAGGATGAAATTGGCCGAGATCACAAACAGGAAAATGATCGATTTTTTTCGGTTTCTCATTTCAGTGTCAGACTGAGCGTCCCCATTGGTGTGAGCGCGGAGTCTCCTGCGGGCTCTGCTGGTCACTAAAATGTGTCTGACGGTGAGAACATTGAGCAGCAGAATCAGGAGAAATGGGACACACGGGGTTAGAATGTGGTGGAGGAACTCGATTGTGACCCAGACTATGGAGTCATAAACAGTGTCTGTTGCCTCACAAAACCAGGGGTCGTTCATCAGACGATAGCGAGCCTCGAGCATAAAATACCAATAAATGTTCTTTAAACAGCTCAGCACAGTCACTGCTCCCAGAACCACAGCCGCCGTTTTCTCACTGCAATATTTACTTTTCAGCTTCTGGCAACAAATGGCCACAAACCGATCAAAGGTGAAAGTGACGGTGAACCAGACAGAGCAGTCAGTGGCTGCATAAAGCAGGACGGCGTGGATATTACACACGGGGACGGAATCCCTCAGGAAATAAAACTGTTCATCATAAACAATGGGAATGTGTTTCAGGGTCAGGTCGAGGATAATGACCAGGAGATCCGCCGCTGCCATGGCCACAAGGTAACGTCTGACACATGGAGACAATCCACAATCTTTATAAAGCAGGACGTAGATGGTCACTAGGTTAACTGTGAGGAAGGAAAACAAAACCATTATCCATCAGTCTGGAGGCAAAGGGACCCGTTTGATCGGGGACCCAGTGAGATTTTCAAATGTCTCCCTGTATTCAGGGATTTATTAAAATAATTGGAGCTGGAATAACAAATGGGAAGGTCTGAATTACTGACAAAAATGTGACATAAACCACAAGAAACCCTCCCTCCCCAAACTCACAGAGACACATCCATAAGGACAGATGGTTTCTAGAACATTCCCATACTCTCGATCACTCGAGAGCAGACACAGGTAACTCCTTCCCAGTTCCTAATAAGGAGGGTGGAAACGTTGCTGTCCTGAAGGATTCTCTCCCAGTTTCCTGAAGACTAACGGAGTTTGGGAATTCCTGTATTTTGGTCTAAATTGTGGTCGATCCTGTGTCGTGAAGAAATGTAAACGCAGGGAAAATGTATTCACCTCTTTAACTGCCTGAGGGGCCTTCGCAACAGTGTCTCCTTCTCCCTGGAACGGGATCTCTTCCCTCGGGATCTTATCGTTTGTTCAATTCACTGACGTCCAGCCGTTCACAAACAATGTCAGGGACAGAACGTTCCGGGGAATGTCAGTTATAAAATGTCGGGGACAGGACGTTCCAGGGAATACCTTGACCTGTCAATCACATTTCCCCCCCATCCACTCCACCCTCCTCTCTGACCTATCACTTCTCCCCCACGCCCATTTTCCGATCACATTCCCAGCTTCCGTCCCCCCAGCCCCAGCCCCAACACCAGCCCTAGCACCCTCCCATTTATCTCACAGACCCTCGGCCCGCAAGCCTCATTCCTGATTAAGGGCTTATGCCCGAAACGTTGATTCCCCTGCTCCTCGGATGCTGCCTGACCTGCTGTGCTTTTCCAGCACCACACTCCCAGTCAGGAAACAGTCTGACACCGTCATACTCACAGGACCAGGCCTGATGGGTCATGTTTCATGAAGCCCCATCACCATCCCTGGGTATAACCTGTCCCACCGGCAGGACAGACCCACCAGTGGTGGGGACTCCCTGGGATACAATCAGGGAAGGAGTTACCCTGCAATTCTCCAAAATTGATTCCAGAACTCGGGAAGGCTCGTGGTAACAGGTCACACATGGTCAAGGAAATTGCCTGAGGACGGTCATCTCCTGCCCCATCCTTACCCCTGGTGATAACTCAGTTCCCATCGATGTTGAAAACAAATCAGAGTAAGCACTGAGGGTGGCAAGAACAGAGACCGTTCTCTGGGCGTGGGGCTTCAATGTCCATCACCAGGAGTGTCCCCACAGGCCCAGCTCTGACTGAACAGGGAGAGACCTCACATACACAGCAGCCAGACTGGGGCAAATGATGGGGGAACAAACAAGAGGGAAACATTCTCACCAAACCCCTTGTCCCAGAGGGATCTGTCCCTGACAGTATCTGTAGGAGCAGCCAACACACAGTCCTGTGGAGGGATAGCCTCAGCCTCATATTGAAGACCCTGCCCACTGTGTGATGTGGCATTCCCTCCTGTGAAGTAGGACATACTTCTAAAGGACCGAGCACATGGAAACTGCGCATTCATGAGGCACTGTGGGCTAGCAGCGGTTGCAACATCAATGGCCTTCCCTCCATCGTAAAGTCAGAAGTGGGCTGTTCACTGATGGTTCCAAAATGTTCTGCACCATTCCCAACTACACCTGTACTAAAGCAGGCTATTCGGCCCATCAAGAGTTGTAAGCAGGAACAGAATGAGGCCTTTCGGCCATTGGAGGCTGTTACTCAGCGATTGGAGCAGATCTTTTAATCTCTCATACCTGTTACACAGAAATGGAAGGGAATATTCAACCTTTCAACGCTGCTACACAGGAATATGGGGGGACGGGCTACTGAGCCAGGAGCAGGAATAAATTAAGGAGCAATCAGTCTCTATCAGTTTAACACAAATTAACGAATGTAGTGACACAGTGATCAGTGCTGGGACCTCAACTATTTGCAAACTATATCAATGGATTCCAGCAATGGAACAAACATGTTGGAACTAAATTTAAACTGACAGTAAGATCGAGAGGAACGGAGGTTATCAAGGGGCGGGAGAGATTCTGTAAATGGATAAGGAACAGACAACAGCTTGGTTGATCGAATATAATGTGGGTAACTGTGAACCTGTGATTTATTTTCAGGAAGAATAACAGGCTGTGTATTACATAGATGGTGAGGGATTACAGGACTTAGTGATACCACGTGTACTGGAAAGTTCACTCTGATCTGTCCAGACATGGGAAGTGTGGCCTCATCTCTCTGATGGTCTGCTCCCTGATGTTCCCAGTGGCCCCATTACTCTCAGTACACACCGGATATTTTGATGTGGTTGATGGTGGGACCTGGAGAGGGGGAGGATGCTTTGACCCCTGTACCAACGGGACAGCCTTTATCTGAAAGGCCATCATTCCTTGCTCCGTGGAGACCCGAGGACAATGGGAATGGTGCCTGCTTCTGAATGAAGAGGCTGTGGCTGCTGCCAGGACAGACGGTATTCACCAACATGATGTACTGTGCATGGGTACACTGTAACATTAATGGGGTGAGAAACGGAAGGTTCAATCAAAGGAATGCGAACTAAAGATCTTTTGAAATGGTTAGATTTAGCACATTCTCAATCCATCTCACAGAACGAGCCCAGGGGAGATATCTGTTCACCGTGGAACACTGTGCAGACCAGGTCAGTGTACTGCTCAGTACAACCCAGCAGACTGTCCAGAGTGGAACACTGCAAAGATCATGTCAGAGCATTTATCTTTAAACCATCTGTCGAGTATGGGAAGCTGGGATAGAGACAAAAAAACTGTAGATGCTGGAATCCAACGAACACAGGTAGGAGGCTGGGGGAATACAGCACACCAGGCAGCATCAGGAGGTGGAGACGTCGACGTTTCAGGAGTAACCCTTCTGCAGGAGCCCTGAATAAGGTTCACACCGGAAATGTCAAATTCCACACCTCCAGATGCTGCCTGGTTTGCTGTGTTCCCCCAGCCTCCTGCCTGTTCAGTGTGGGAAGCAATGTGCACCATATCCATGCATTGATCGATAAACCCGGTTTAGATATCTGTCTAGCACTGGGTACACTGGGTACTAGTACAGTGATCACCAATTTGTAACCAGGCAGAGTTACAATCCCAGCATGTAGTACGGTGTACACTACCCCAGTGCATTGATCTGTAAACCAGGAGCAGTTACCCTCCCAGCATGTAGGACTGTGTACCTCACCCCAGTGCATTGATCTGTAAACCAGGAGCAGTTACCCTCCCAGCATGTAGGACTGTGTACCCCACCCCAGTGCATTGATCTGTAAACCAGGAGCAGTTACCCTCCCAGCATGTAGAGCTGTTTACATAGCCCCAGTGCATTGATCTGAAAGACCAGGAGCAGTTACCCTCCCAGCATGTAGGACTGTGTACCCCACCACAATGCACTCATCTGTAAACCAGGAGCTTTTAACCTCCCAGCATGTAAGACCGTGTACAATACCCCAGTAGATAGATCTGTAAACCAGGTGCATTGTCCCTGCCATCATGAGGACTGTGTACCCCAGCCAAGTGCAATGATCTTCAGACCAGGAGCAGTAACCTTCCCAGCATGTAGGATTATGTATACCATGCCAGTGCATTATTCAGTAACACCCCATCGTGTCCCTCTCATTCAATGCCAGCCCGATTCTCCCACCCATCATGGCTGGAGATACTCACCATCGCCCGGATGCCCCTGGATATTCCATGATCCCTGACACAGGCGCCATCCGAAAAAGGCAACAGGGCACACGGTTGAGCTTTCTCTGTTAGGAGCTGCCCTGTGCAGTTTACCCTGAGCATGGCAGATAAAGGGCAATTATACCACAGTTTGTCGACAGTGGCTTGGAGGTCCTGGTTAATGGGCTAGTATAGAGGGGGACCATTCTCTTCCCAGAGGAGGCCAGACCACCAGTCCCACCGAGCATGGTCTGAGCTCCCCACCGAGCTCAGTGCAGTATCTGCGGTCTAACAAAATGCCCACCAATACAGGACATTCATCAATAACCATCCCCACTCTGTCAGGGTAAGGATCACCATATTCTCTCTGCTCCCTCACTCTCACTCTTTATCTGTTATATCACCGACCCCCGAACAAGGCTTATGCTCCACCACTCCCACTGTGGCATGCAGCACCTTCTCACTTTCTCTCTCTCTCCCTCTCACTCTCTCTGTCTCTATCTCTGTCTCTCTGTCTCTATCTCTCTCTCTCCCTCTCTCTCTGTCTGTCACCCCGTCCACTTTACCCCCCATATTAATTATACTGCATGGATACAACGCTGTCGACAGACTCCCTCACCATTTGCAATTATCCCCACCTACACCAGCACTAACAGTAGGTCTACCCACTCCCACCCTCACTCTCTCCTTCCCGTTCTCCCATTCCAGGAGAAAGAGCCTGGAATAGGACAGAAAGGCAAAACCAGGTGGTGGAGTGCCCGATATCCGTTCCCCCATCCCCCCCTCCTCCCGCCACGAGCTGGAGAGCACAGGGACACCTCATGTGGAGATTGTGAAACATCCACATCCCACCGACCAAGTGAGGAGCAATGTTCAGTGAAGGGCATTTCACACTTTAAATCCACGGGCATCTCCTTTTCCTCTACACAACTTAGAAACCATGGCCCTGATGCCATCTCCCTTTTGTGTCGAGCTGGTACAAAAGGAATTCCCGCGGTCTCTGTGGGCAGGAGGATGGGCTCACAACACATCGTCACCACCACTCCCAGGAAGGGAGCATGAAGACTTCCTCCTACACCTCCTCCTGTAAACAGCTTGGATACTGAAAGTAATCTGTGATAGTTACTGTTTTCCCCACTTGTCCTGATAGCTTCAATAAACTGTGGTCATTGTCTTTCATTGTCTTTCCTACCAAAGTTTATCACCTCAAACTGCTCTGCATTGATCCCCATCTGCCATAAACCTGAACACTACATCAAAATGTGATTGTCCTGTTACAGTTCCACACTCTCCTCCAGAGACTTCAGAGTTCTTCCAAGTTCGGTGTCATCTACAAACATTGAGATTGTTATAGCGTCACAGTCCCCATGAAACAACTGAAATCCTGCCACACTCACGAGTGTAAGCAAGTGAAATACCGATATATTCACACGGACAGAGTCGAATAATGACATGCTGTCAATGAGCAACAAAAGTCCTGACACACACCAGACAGAGCAAATGAAATATTGACAAACTACAGAGCAAAAGAAATTCGGACAGGTCCCACTTATCGATATTCATCAGGGTATAATGTGACGAAGTTGAAAGTGTGTACTATACCTTTAAGAGAGAGGGAATGCTGTTCTGAACTGAGAGCTTACAAACACCTGTGGTATGAGAGGATGGCAGACCCAGAAACAGTATATTGCTATAGAGCTGGAGTCGGGTCATAAGCAGTTAAGAGAAAGGGAGTCCCAGAGTTGTGAATAGTTAATGTAAAATGTTCACTTTCAGAGTGAAAAAAATAAATTGATGTTATTTTTTATTTAAACAATAGAATTTGGCAGATCTGTCACTCATATTTTAACAGTTTACGAGGTCAATTGAGTATTTCTTTATGTTTCATTCAAATTACCAGATGAACTTCACGCCGTGTCCTAACAATTCCCGTGTGTGTATCTGTGTGTCTCTCTGTGGGGCAGGTCAGCCAGTCTCTATGGTGCTGAAAGTGATGCAATGCCATCCTCTGCTGGCCTCCACACGCCACTGCACAGGCATTGGCAGAGGGGAAAAACCAACAGGGATTCATTCAGTGATGGGGAGGGAGAGGGCAGCTGCTCACAGCTCCATCCAAACTGATGTCTTATCCATGGACTGATCTAAATGTCCTTTAAACGTTGTAACTGTCCCTGCTTTCACCACTTCCTCTGGAAGTTCATTCCACACACAAGCCAGCTTCTGTCTAAAATAATTACCCCTCGTGACTTTCGTAAATCTTTTTCCTCGCACCTTAAAATATCCCTCAGTTTTGAATCCTCAACTCTAGAGAAAAGACATCAGCCCTTCAGCTTATCTGTAACCCTCATTATTTTACAAACCTCTGTAAAGTTACTGCTTAAACTCATATTCTTCAATGAAAAAAGTCCCAGCCGATCCAGCCTCTCCTTATAGCTCACACCCTCCTTTCCCAGCAACATCCAGGTTAATCTCTTCCCAATCCTCTCGAGCTTAATAATATCAAGGTTAGTAATATCAACGTTAATATTCAAGGTTTTTTCTAAGGGTATGGGGAGTCAAAAACTAGAGGACATAGGCTTAAGGTGAGAGGGGAAACATTTAAAAGTGACCTAAGGGGCAGCTTTTTCACCCAGAGGGTGGTGTGCCTATGGAATGAGCGGGCAGCGTGACCAGACTGGACACAGTGTTCCAGAAGAAGTCTCACCAATGTCCTGTACAACCACAACATGACGTCACAATTCCGATACTCAAAGGTCTGTCCGATGAAGACACGTGTGTTAAACAGCTTCTTAACCACAGTATCTATATGAGATGCAAATTTTAAAGAATTATACCTGACGGCCTAGGTGTCTATCCTACAGCACTGCCAAATGCTCCACTTTCAATTGTATTGATCCTGCTGTTGTTTGATTTACCAAACCCAATACCTCGCATTAATCCAAACTAAACTCCATCAGCCACCCCTCAGCCCAGTGAGTGATATTACTGTCACCTCACCCTCCCCCTTCAATTTTAAAACGCCCATCCCTCTCCAGGATGCCTGTACACTCCGGCCTTGAGTTTCACAAAGACCCTGAGCTTGGTTTGCCTTGTATGGTTAGGGGGAGGAGGGACAGATTGCAGACACAGTCAGTGGGGAGGAGAGGCTGGACAGTAATCAGTGGCCTGGTGTCATTTCATGGTTTTAGGAAAAGGGGAGTCGCACGTGAGAGTTGGATAAGAGTGATCGGTGTTTTGGGGTCAGAAATTAAGCTCTTCTTTCGTCTCTGGTGTTCAGGAATAAATATCTGTTTGAGACCCTTTATTGGGCAGAGTGTGTCTGCAGGATTTCTTTCCTTAATATTGCAGACTACAGATAATAGCAATTAAAGATGTTTATAGTTATTTTCGATGGCATAGCAAGTACACTCAATATCCTACAGTTGAGACAAATATCTTGCATTTGTTTAGTAATACAAAGTATTGTTTGTAATTCAGTAATGGTAACCTGATTATAATAAATCCACAACGAGCTGAAAGCGGGCACTAAAATATGATCCAAAATCTGGGTTTGGTAGTGTGGTGGGTAGTGTCCCTGCCTCTGAGCCAGAGCTCTGGATTTGATTCCAATTCCTGAACTTGTGTGGTAGTGTTCCTAGCTCTGGGCTAGAAGGCTTGCATTGAAGTCCTGCCTGTTGCAGAGGTATGTCCCAGCATGTCAGGACAGTCTGATGAACAAACACACAGGAGAATACTGTTGCAGCTTTATGGGTATTGCTGAGTGGTGCTAGTGTCCCTACCTCCGGGCACAAAGTTCCAGGTGTAAAGCCCACAGAAGTGTCTCAGGATACATCTGAACAAACTGGTTAAAATGGATTTAGAATCGTGACCTGATGGAGAAGGAAGTGGTGTCAGTATTGCATTTCAGAATTTAGGCCCAGGATGACTGAAGGTACAGCCGTTTGTGTGGATTGGGGTCACATCTTGCAGCAGTAAAGGTTTATAAAATCAAAATGGCCATGGATAGGGTGAGTAGACAGGGGTTTTTCCCCAGGTTAGGGGCGTCCAAAACTAGAGGGCATTGGTGGAAAGTGAGAGGGGCAAGGTTTTGAGCAGGCCTAAAGGATACCATTTCACACAGAGGGTGGTGTGCGTATGGAATGAGCTGACAGAGGAAGAGGTGGAGGCTGGTACAACTACAGCATCTGGGTACTGAGACACCTGGCGAGCTTTTCCAGCAATTTCTGTATTTCTTTTTGAAAATGCATTCAGTTTAACACTGGTATTGTGAATAAATTAAACAGTTTTATTTTTTATTGACGCAGGGACATATAAACCCTGACTGAGACCAAATTGACTGAGACCATTTTCTGCAAAGGATATGGCTTTGTGTATGACAGCAGCAACGATGCACCTACATGGAACAGGGAATGTGATGGAGATATAGTCCTCACATGGTCCAGTTTGGGAGAGGATGACATTACTGAGTGATTCAACTCAGAGAGGGAGAAAATGTTATCTGCCTGACAAGGAATGGCCTATTGCTCTCTCTCTCCTTCATTATTCCTCATCGCAGCAATGTGCGCGAGCTAAAAAAGAACCTCTACAGTCATCGTTACTATTCTTCTTTTTATGGAATCCCTGCAGTGTTGAAACAGGCCCTTCGACCCAACAAGTCCATACCAACCTTCCCAACCCATTTCCCTATATTTACCCTGACTTTTGCACATAACCTAGAAATCCCTGAACACTACAGACAATTTAGCATGACCAATCCACCGAACCTACATAGTTTGTGGTAGGAAACTGGATCACCCATTTGAAGCTCACACAGAAAAGGGGAGAATGTGCAAACTCCACACAGACAGTCACCCAAGGCTGGAATCGACCCCAAGTCCCTGGTGCTGTGAGGCAGCAGTGCTAACCACCGTGCTACCCGTTGGATGATCCCTAACCAGAATTCACTGGAATCTACTCACTGCCTGAAGCAAAGGGAATTCAGCCAAATCCAAACTCTCCCAGGATAAAATCCCATTGCTAGCAGCTTGTGTGAGTACAATATCTTCAGAAGCAGAATAACGTTTTGGACAATCTCACAATTTTTCCTTTGTCATGAGTTCCAATAATATTTGGACCAAGTTCTTTCCAGTTGGAATTGCAGAGATTTTGTGTGTGTGTGTGTGTGTGTGTGTGTGTGTGTGTGTGTGTGTGTGTGTGTGTGTGTGTGTGTGTGTGTGTGTGTGTGTGTGTGTGTGTGTGTGTGTGTGTGTGTGTATTTTTAGAAAGGGAAATATTGATTATATAATTGCAATACCCAAACAGTTTGCCATTCATCTTTCCACCATAGTTTGAGTAACATTGCTCTGGATTATAAATGTGTTGTTTCAGCAGATTAAAGAATTTAATGACTTGTTCCTAAAACTGACCCTGACCCAGTCTGAGACCGATATCATCGGCGATATCACCAACCTGGTTACATATTACTTTTGTTGTGAGCAGTGGAGGAGTGGGACTAGAAAAGGAAACAGTGACCCAAAAAGCCGAGGAAATATAAGCGGGTGAGCCTGATGTCAGTGGTGGGTAAGTTGGGAGAGGTGATTCTGAGGGACAGAATTTACATACATTTGGGAAGGCAAGGGCTGATCGGAGTAGACAACGTAGCTTTCTGCATGGGAAATCATATCTTATTAACTTGATTGAGTTTTTTGAAGAGGTGACAAAGAAGATTGATGAAGGCAATTTGATAGACGTTGTCTATATGGACTTCAGCAAGTTGATCTTTTAAAGAACAAAGACCAAAGAAAATTTACAGCCCAGGAACAGGCCCTTCACCCTCCAAGCCTGAACCGATCCAAATATACTGTCTAAATCTGTCGGTCAATTCCTAAGCATCTGTCTTCCTCTGCTCCCCACCGACTCATGCATCTGTCCAGACGCATCTTAAATGAATCGACCGTGCCTGCCTCTACCACCTCTGCTGGCAACGCGTTCCAAATGCCCACTACCCTCTGTGTGAAGTACTTACCGCGT
The DNA here is from genome assembly GCF_047496795.1 of Chiloscyllium punctatum. Lineage (NCBI taxonomy): Eukaryota > Metazoa > Chordata > Chondrichthyes > Orectolobiformes > Hemiscylliidae > Chiloscyllium > Chiloscyllium punctatum. Next base: position 51,265,353 of record NC_092780.1, read on the forward strand.
GTATCCCACTTAAACTTTCCACCTCTCACTTTGAAAGCACGACCTCTCGTTATTGAATCCTTCACCCTGGGAAAAAGCTTGTCTCTATCCACCCTGGCTATACCCTTCATGATTTTGCAAACCTTAATCAGGTCCCCCCTCAATCTCCTTTTATCTAGTGAAAATAAACCTAACCTACTCAGCATCTCTTCATAGCTAGTATTTCATTCTGATTGGTAGACAGTTTAGTAAGTTTCAGTCACATAAGATACAGAGGAAGCTCGTCACAATTGGCTTGAAGGAAGAGGGATATTTTTCAGCCTGGAGGCTTGTGAGCAGCAGTGTGCTGCAAGAATCAGTACTGGGTTCACTGCATTTCATCATTTATGTAAAGGATTTAGATGTGAATATCGGGGCAATAGTTAGTAAGGTTAAAAATTACATCAGAAAGGTGGTGTAGTAGATTACCTCATAGCACAACAAGACCGCAATGAGGTGGGACAAAGACGCAAGGAGTAACAGATGAAATTTAATTTAGATAAATATGAAACTTTGCATTTTGGAAAGGCAAATCAGGCAGACATTATATACTTCATGGTCAGGTCCTGGGGCATGTTGTGAAACAAAGGGGCATAGGGCTGCAGGTGCATTGTTCCTTGAAAGTGGAGTCACAGGTAGATAGAGTGGTCCTGAACACATTTGGCACATTTGCCTTAATCAGTCAGAGCATTGAGTATAGGAGTTGTGGTGGTATGTTGTATCTGTACAGGATGTTGGTGAGGCCACTTTAAGAATACTGCATACAACTCGGTTTTCTGCAGAAATAACTTACACAGATATTCCAGGACTGGAAGCTTGAGCTGTAGGGAGAGGTTGATTAGGTTGAGGCGTTTCCCCCTGGAGTGTTAGAGGCTGAAGGGTGACATTATAGAGGTTTATATAACCAGCAGGGGCATGGATATTCTGAACAGTCACGTTCTGCTCTCCCGGAGAGGGGAGTCCAGAACAAAGAGAGCATAGGTTGAAGGCGAGGGGGATTGTATTGGAAGGGATCTGAAGATAAATGTTTCACACAGACAGTGGTGTGTGTACAGACAGTGCTGTCAGAGGAAGTGGTGAAGGCGGGTACAATCGCACATTTAAAAAAGTATCTAACAAAGGAGGGATATTTACCAAATGCTGGCAAATGGGACTGGATCAGATTTGATATCTAATCGGAGTGAACAGATTGGACTAACGGGTCAGCTTTCGTTCTGCATGACTCTCTGGTTCTATAAGAGGGATGATGAAAAATTCTGTAAGGTCCTTCAAGTCGTACTTCTCTTCTCTGGAAGTTTATCGTGCCTCTCTGTTCACATTGATTGAAAGTTGCATCGTTAAATGTTTGACAAAGAAGTGAATTACGGATAACGGGATACAGACAGGAAAGTGGGGCTGAGACCCCAACCTGATCAGCCACAACCTTACTGCCTGGTGGAGAAGGCTCAAAGTATCTAATGACCCGCTCCTGCTCCTCAGTCCCATTTTCCTGTGTTCCATTCAGCCCCTTATACCTGCTAGACAGGAACAGTTGGAGTCCACTTACTCCTATAGCGTGGTGCACAGAAACAGAGGAGACCATTTAGTCCCTCAAGACTGTCCCACATGCTTTGAGGTGATTTGGGAAATGTAATTGGAAAATCCAGGCTGGGTATGAAAGAGGCCCCTCATCTCTCTTTAGAAAGCTTCCCCTCTCTGCAGCTTGTGCTCCATTTGATTGAAAGTTGCATCGTTAAATGTTTGACAAAGAAGTGAATCACGGATAACGGGATACAGACAGGAAAGTGGGGCTGAGACCCCAACCTGATCAGCCACAATCTTACTGCCTGGTGGAGAAGGCTCAAATTATCTAATGACCCGCTCCTGCTCCTCAGTCCCATTTTCCTGTGTTCCATTCAGCCCCTTATACCTGCTAGACAGGAACAGTTGGAGTCCACTTACTCCTATAGCGTGGTGCACAGAAACAGAGGAGACCATTTAGTCCCTCAAGACTGTCCCACATGCTTTGAGGTGATTTGGGAAATGTAATTGGAAAATCCAGGCTGGGTATGAAAGAGGCCCCTCATCTCTCTTTAGAAAGCTTCCCCTCTCTGCAGCTTGTGCTCCATTTGTTGGTCATGTTGTCGACCAAGATTCACTGTGAATACAGCCCATATACCTCACCCCGAGATGGATCACAAAATCAACTGGTCTCCCTGACTTCAATATGCAATACCAGAACATTCATAAAAATAACACCCACTAACTTTCCAATAACAGAATGTGAGAACATCAGAAACAAGGGCATGTCGTTCACTCCCCAAACCTGCCTTGCCCTTCACTAAGATCATGGCTGATCTGCTCCTGGCCACAAATCCTCTTTCCTATCCAATTCTTCATAGCCATCAACTCTCCGACAGGTCAATATCCATCTATTTCCTCTTCAAATACTTTCAGTCATCTCGCTCCCCGAACACTCTTAAGAAGAGAAATCCTGACATTCAATATCACCTCTTTGAAGAAAACACTTGCTGCTCCAATATCATGGCTTATTGATATGAACAAAAGAGGTTGAGACAAGGGTTCAGGTAAAAATGACTGGCCCTGATATCAAGGCAGTGGTTGACATCTGTTGACATCAAGGTGCTGGACTTAATGGGAATCAAAGTAAACTCTCCAGTGTTTGGTGTCAAACATGACACAAAGCAAGATGCTCATCATCTCTGTCCTGGGTCACCTCTATGGGAGATCCTCAGGGTAGCTTCCCTTTCACAAACATCTTCAGCTGCTTAATCAATGTCTCCTCACCCTCACCCTCCTCACCATAAGATCAGAAGTGGGGATGGTCACTGAAGCTTCCACAATGTTCAGAACGTTTTGTCCCCCGTCAGTTCCTGAACTGGTCTGTGTCCATGTGCAGCAAGACCCAGGCTCCATTCAGGCTTATGCTGTTAAAGTATCAGTAACATACATGTAACAGCACTGCCTGACACTGCACATTGTCACAGTAAAATAAGAGTTCATTCAGCACCTCACGCTGGTTTCACAGGAATATGAGGAAGCCATTCAGCCCATTGACACTATTGGAGATGAACAGGGACAGCCCATTCAGTGCCTCCGGCCTATTACTCAGGAAGAGAAGGAGAGCCCCTCGAAAGTATTTGACGGCAATAGCCGAGATTCTAATGCTTTCTTATTTTAAAGGAAATGTAAAGTGTCTGTTACAGATGCAATGTGATTGGTCAGACTACTCGGTGTGAAGCAAAACACCATCTACTTAAACACGAAAGAAGAAATAAAACCACAGAAAGTAGAATTTAGAATAACGTAATTCTATTGGACAGCTTAATAGAATAATAGATCTAGGAACTATTACTAATGAACTGTTCCAATATAGGGAAATCCCATAAACACAGCCCTTGGCAAAAAGGAATATTCAGACACAGAATGTCACAAATATTTCTCCAATCCAGGAATTAAAAACAGCATCAAGAGAAATTTCAGAGAGAGTAGCAGCCAGGAGACATGCACTGAAGTTTCCAACTCTGTGGAGACACCAATAGTTTCGGATGTTACTGAGAAACCCAAACCCAGTGATCCTAACCTGTGAGAGCTGGCCACACCCTTTCAGGCTGCATTAAAGGTAACCTAAGGCCTCGCTAGCTGTTACTCAAGAGTCTTAACTAACCAGCTTGGTAACAATCGTTCAATCTCTCTCATAAAAGAAACCCGGACAAAATAACCTCTTCAAGCTACAGCATCATCACACTAGTCAGTAAAATAAGCTGTCAAGCAGAAACCAGGGGTAACCCAGTCAGGCCCTTAGCCCTGTCTAATCGGACGAAGAAGAAGCCGGTCAGTCCCTTGAGTCACTTATGCATGAACAGTAGGAGGCCATTCCCATCTCAATGCACTTACACGGGGGCAGAATGAGGTAATTGATGCTGATTCCTGATGAATGTCTTATGCCCAATACGTCGATTCTCCAGCTTCAAGGATGCTGCCTGACCCGCTGTGCTTTTCCAGAAATCGACGCTCTACTCTGATCTCCAGCATCGGCAGTCCTCAGTGTCTCATAATTGATGCTCTAACATGTTGAACAAGTGGAGCAGAAGCTGCACAGACAGACTGTTCCACGTTGTTCCTCGTGGCTCCGTTGCTCATGATACACATGTGGGACTTTAACGTGGTTTTATCGTGGTGAGCAGGGAAGCCATATGTCTTGTGTGAAGTCTCAAGAAGGCAGCTTTCATCTCCGAGAAGACAGCCTGGTGTTCTCTATGATGGGAGGGGTACCTGTTTCAGATGGAAGGTATTGTGGCTGCTTTTGGGGATTGTGAGCAACATGACATTCAGCACAGGGTTCACACGCAAACTGCACAATAACATGGGGAGAGTTAATTTACGCTTATAAATTATTAGGAAGGCCATGTTATACTGATGAATGGATGCTCTCAGTTCAAATAATGCTGATCTTGTTCGTGTTGATCTTGTCGAGTGCACGTCCTGTTCAGTGTAATCTGTATGCCTTACTCTGTCCAAGACTATTTCCACCCTATGATCTGTCTGGCCATGCTTACTATGATCTGCCTCCACTGCTCATAAACAAAGTGTTTCCCTGTACTGAGGTACATCTGACAATAAATAAAACCAATCAATCCTGGGTAAAGTATGGAATTTCTCTCCCTGTCAATGTCTCTTTTGGAAATAAGTGATCGCTGCCACTCCTCGTTTTTCAGTGTCACCATTTCTTCATCTCACACAGGTCAACAGATTAAACACTCAGCGTATTCACTCTATCCTCATGTTACTATCACCCGTGTCTGTGGTAAGGAGATCATTCCTTACAAAGGAGATCAAATCTGTACAGAGTGCACCAAATGCTCTCTCATTTGGGCTCTATAAGAGCAGGAAGATGGCTTTACTTATGTACTCAAATCATCTTACAATGAAGGACAGCATACCATTATCTGCACCCATTACTTACACAGGGTTTGATTCGGAGCAGTCGGCATAGACTTATGATTGGGAGATCATGCTTGCCAAATTTCTTAGAGTCCTTTGATGAAGTGACCAAGAATGTTGATGAGGGCAGAGCGGTAAATGTAGTCTCTACGGATTTCAGTAAGACCTTTGATAAGGTTCCAGATGGCAGGCGACTCTGGAAGGTTCCATCTCGTAGAATACTGGGGGACCTGGCCAATTGGATACACAGTTGGCTTGTTGATAGGAAGCAGAGGGTTTAGTAGAAGGATGCTTGTCAGACTGGATGTTGGGTCCATATCTGTTTGTTATGTATGATTTGGTTGAGAATGTACAAGGCATGATTAGTAAGTTTGCAGATGATACTAAAATAAGTGGGATCATGATCAGTGAGGAAGTTTATCAGAAATTGCAGCAGGACCTTAATCAGGTGGGCAAGTGGGCTGAGAAATGGCAAATAGAATTTAATATAGATGTGTGAGGTCTTGCAGCTTGGAATCTCAAGGCAAGGTAGGAGTTTCACGGTGATTCAGCGGGCCTTAACGTGTGTAGTGGGCAGAGAGACCTTGGAATTCAGGTGCATGGTTCCCTGAGAGTGGAGTCACAGATAGGCAGGGCAGTGAAGAAAGCTTTTGGCACACTGGCCTTCGTCAGGCAGGACATTGAGTATAGAAGTTGGGATTTATGTTGCAGTTACACAGGACATTGGTAAGGCCGCACTTGGAGTATTGTGTTCAGTTTTGTCAACTTGTTATAGTGAGGATATAATGAAATTAGAAAGAGTGCAGAAGAAATTTACAAGGACGTTGCCACGACCCAATGGTCTGAGTTATAGGGAGAGGGTGGACAAGCTGGGACCTTTTCTTTAGAGTGTTGGAGACTGAGGGGGGACCTTATAGATCTGTATAAGATCATGAGCGATATGGATAGGGTGAATGGTCTCAGTCTTTTCCAAAGTTTAGAGAATCGAGGACGAGAGGGGATCAGTTTAAGGTTAAAGGGAAAGGAATAAAAGGGAACCTGGGGGATGACTTATTTACATAAATGGCTGGTACGTGGATGAGCTGCCAGAAGATGTGGCTGAGGGGGATGTATTAACAAAATTTAAAAAGCATTTGAATAAATATGTGAATAGGAAAGGACTAGAAGGATATGGGCCAACTGCAGGGAAATGGGGCTAGTGTGAATGGACATTTACAAGGTAGAGTCGAAACCCCTTTGTTAATTAAAACCAAACACCCAGAAAAGCTCACCTCACCTCGTAATCTGTTACCATATGAGTGACACAGATCTCCTACATTCCACTATTTAAACAAAAATTAGCAATTTAGTTTCTTAACTTTAATAGTGAACACTAAACAAAAACTATTCGCAAATACACGCCCCTCTTTTCTTAGCTGCTTACTATCTGACTCCAACTCTGTAAAAAATATGCTGTTCCAACAATCCACATATTAAACGTTACAATCTCAAGAGCACACAGTCTCTATCTTCCCAGTTGTGTTCACTCTTTGAGCTGCTGATCTCCCTGGGTCATGTTTTTTTAATGCAAGTATGTTTTACATGATCATGTGTCTTTGATAGAGAGTGTTTGAGATGGTCAGTTAGCACTCCTGCTCTACAGCAGTTAATCTGCTGTTGGATGGCAGCAGCTCTCCCTCTATTTTCAAAATGCTGGGATTATTTACTTCCCCTAATACAATAATTCTCATAATTTGATTGATTTCCAGGTGTACGAACAATAATATTCAAATTCCATTGGCTTCTGATATTCTGAGCATTATTTAACTTCTTTGATTGCATTTGAACTGATGTCACATCAGCAACCAAAACTCAGGTATCCATTTCCCAGCTAATGGTTACATTTGGAACAGTCTGACCTTTAGCTGGCAACTGTGGCTGTACTTTAGATTCAGCAAAACCCGCCCTATCTTAAAGTGAACAGACATTGATTAGCTTCCAGAGAGTAACACTCCCCGGGCTATCTGTTATTCTGTATGCTAAGCTCCTTAAACCCCTCGATTAGATTCCAGGCCGTAACTCACTGCGGTCTATCTGTTATTCTGTATATAATCCACCCTGAACACCTCGATTCGGTTCCAGGCTGTTACTCACTCCAGGGTATCCGTTATTCTGTATATAAACAACCCTGAACCCATCGATTACATTCCATGCTGTAACACACCCCAGAATATCAGTTATTATGTATATAAACCACCCTGAACCCCTCGATTAGATTCCAGGCTGTAACTCACTCCGGGGTGTCTGCTGTTCTGTATATAAACCACCCTGAACCCCATGATTAGATTCCAGGCTGTAACTCACTGCGGGCTATCTGTTATTCTGGATATAAACCACCCTGAAACCCTCGATTCGATTCCAGGCTGTAACTCACTCCGGGCTATCTGTTATTCTGTATATAACCCACCCTTAACACCTCGATTCGATTCCAGGCTGTAACTCATTCCGGGCTATCTGTTATTTCTGTATATAACCAACCCTGAACACCTCGATTCGATTCCAGGCTGTAACTCACTCCGGGCTATATGTTATTCTGTATATAAACCACCCTGAACCCCGCGATTAGTTTCCAGACAGTAACTTCCTGTCAGAGTTGAAAGGGAAGGCTGGTAGTTATAGGGAATGCTGGCTGACTAAAGAAATTGAGGGTAAAGTTCAGAAAAAGAAGGAAGCAAATGTCAGGTATAGACAGGATAGATCGCGTGAATCCTTATAAGAGTATAAAGGAAGTTGGAGTACACTTACGAGGGATATCAGGAAGACAAAATGCGGACATGAGATAGCTTTCGCAAATAGAATTAAGGAGAATCCAAAGTGCTTTTACAAATATATTAAGGACAAAGGGTAACTAGGGAGAGAATAGGGCCCCGCTAAGATCAGCAAGGTGGCCATTGTGTGGAGCCACAGAAAATGGAGGAGATATTAAATGAATATTTTGCATCAGTATTTACTGTGGAAAAGCATATGGAAGATATAGACTGCCGGGAAATCGATGGTGACATCTTGCAAAATGTCCAGAGAAACAGAGGAGGAAGTGCTGGATGTCTTGAAACAGGACCTGATCAGGTGTACCTGAAAACTCCGTGGGAAGCTCGAGAAGTGATTGCTGGGACTCTTGCTGAGATATTTGTATCATCGATAGTCACAGGTGAGATGCCAGAAGACTGAAGTATGGCAAACGTGGTGCCACTGTTTAAGAAGGGTGGTAAAGAGAAGCCAGGGAACTATAGACCGGTGAGCCTGACCTCAGCGGTGGGCAAGTTGTTGGAGGGAATCCTGAGGGATAGGATCTACATGAAGTTGGAAAGGCAAGGACTGATGCGGGATAGTGAACATGGCATTGTGCATTGGAAATCATGTCTCACAAACTTGATTGAGTTTTTTGAAGAAGTAACAAAGAAGATTGATGAGAGCAGAGCAGTAGATGTGACCTATATGAACTTCAGTAAGGCGTTCGACAAGGTTCCCCATGGGAGACTGATTAGCAGGTTAGATCTTATGGAATGCAGGGCGAAGTAGCCGTTCAGATACAGAACTGGCTCAAAGGTAGAAGACAGAGAGTGGGAGGGAGGTGGTGGAGGGTTGTTTTTCAGACTTGAGGCCTGTGACCAGTGGAGTGCCATAAGGATCAGTGTTGGGCCCTCTATTTTTTGTCATTTACATAAATGATTTGGATGCGAGCATAAGAGGTGCAGTGAGTAAGTTTGCAGATGACACTAAAATTGCAGGTGCAGTGGAGAGCGAAGAGGGTTCCTCAGATTAAAACAGGATCTGGACCGGATGGGCCAATGGACTGAGAAGTGACAGATGGAGTTTAATTCAGATAAATTCGAGGTGCTGCATTTTGGGAAAGCGATTCTTAGCAGGACTTCTACATTTAATGGTAAGATCCTAGGGTGTGTTGCTGAACAAAGAGACCTTGGAGTGCAGGTTCATCGCTCCTTGAAAGTGGAGTCGCAGGTAGATAGGATAGTGAAGAAGGCGTTTTGTATGTTTGCCTTTATTGGTCAGAGTATTGAATACAGGAGTTGGGAGGTCATGTTGCGGTTGTGCCGGACATTGGTTAGGTCACTCTTGGAATATTGCGTGCAATTCTGGTCTCCTTCCTATCGGAAAGATGTTATGAAACTTGAAAGGGCTCAGAAAAGATTTACAAGGATGTTGCCAGGGTGGGAGGATTTGTGCTACAGGGAGAGGCTGAACAGTCTGGGGCTGTTTTCCCTGGAGTGTCAGAGGTTGAGGGGTGAACTTATCGAGGTTTACTCTGGGGTAAGGGAGTCCAGAACTAGAGGGCATAGGTTTAGTTTGAGAAGGGAAAGATATGAAAGAGACCCAAGGGACAACTTTTTCATGCAGAAGGTGGTACGTGTATGGAGTGAGCTGCCAGTGGAAGTGGTGGAGGCTGGTACAATTGCAACATTTAAGAGGAATTCTGATGAGTATATGAATAGGAAGGGTTTGGAGGGACATGGACCAGGTGCTGGCAGGTGGAACTAGATTGGGTTGGGATATCTGGTCGGCATTGACAAGTTGGTTCGAAGGGTCTGTTTCCATGCTGTACATCTCTATGATTCTCTGACTCTATACCTCACTCCGGGATACCTGTTATTCTGCATATAAACCACCCTGAAACCCTCGATTAGATTCCAGTCCATAACTCACTCTGGGATATCTGTTAGTATACACATAATCGTCCCGAATCCCCTTGATAAAATTCTAATCTGGAACAGACTTCCAATTTTATGAGGCCCTGCACATTAGCCACCTCAATCCTTTGATTAGATTCCAGTCTGTATCACACTCCTGGGTATTTGTTAGTCTGTATATTAACCATCCAATCCAAACCCTGTTAAAATTGCCCATGGTATTCAGGGATGTGTAGGTGAGGTGCATTAGTCAGGGGTAAATGTGGGGAAATCGGTCTGGATGTGTTATTCTTCTGAGGGTCAGTGTGATCTTGTTGGGTGAAGGGCTTGTTTCCCCACTGTCGGGATTATATGAATCACCCGGAAACCTCTCGATTAGATTCCAACGTGTAACTCACTTCCATGACTGGCATGTTTCAAAAACACCCCAAAACCTTCAATTCTATTCCACTTCGATAAACACGAGGTGCTGCATTTTGGGAAAGCAAATTTGAGCAGGACTTATATTTTAATGGTCAGGTCCGAGAGAGAGTTGCTGAACAAAGAGACTTTGAAGTGCAGGTTTGTAGCTCCTTGAAAATAGAGTGCCAGGTGGATAAGATAATGAAGACAGCGTTTGGTATGCTTTCCTTTATTGGTCAGAGTTTTGAGTATAGGCTTTGAGAGGTCATGTTGTGACTGGACTGGACATGGGTTAGGCCACTGTTGGAATATGGCGTGCAATTCTGGTCTCCTTCCTATCGGAAGGATGTTGTGAAACTTGGAAGGGGTCAGAAAAGATTTATAAGGAGGTTGCCAGGGTTAGACGATTTGTGCTACAGGGTGAGGTTGAATAGGCTGGGGTTGTTTTCCCTGGAGCATCAGAGGCTGAGGGGTAACCTTATCGAGGTTTACAAAATCATGACGAGCATGGATAGGATAAATAGACAAAGTATTTTCCTTGGGGTGGGGAGTCCAGAACCAGAGGGCATACGTTTACTGTGAGAGGAAAAGATATGAAAGAGACCTAAGGGGGAACTTGTTCACTCAGAGGGTGGTACATGAATGGAATGAACTGTCAGAGGAAGTGGTGGAGGCTGGTACAATTGCAACATTTAAAATGCAGCTCAATGGGTATATGAATGGGAACATTTGGAGGGAGATGGGTCAAGTTCTTGAAAAAGAGACTAGAATTGGTTAGGATATCTGGTCAGCATGAACGGGTTAAACCAAAGGGTCTGTTTCCATGCTGTACATCTCTATGACTGTATGACTCCGCGATTTTGTGACTCACTACTTGTTATCTGTTATTCTGTATGTAAACCACCTCAAACCTCTCGATTACATTTCACTCTTTCTCTCACTCCTGGGTATCTCTTATGCTGTATGTAAACCCTAAACCCCTCAATTAGATTCCAGTCTGGAACTCACTCCTGGGGATCTGTTATTGGATCTGTGAAGTGATCTTTGTTGGATGTTAGACTGAAGACAAGATAAACTAAATGGTCAAATGTTACATTGGGAACAAGAACACAGAAAGCTGCTGGTTCATTTCTGTTCTGTTACATATCTCCAAGTTTCACATTGGGGCTGAATTTCTGTCACAATGGGGAAAGTCTCAAAAGCTGTTTACTGTCCTGCATGAATTCATCATCATAACATGAATTATCTTGCAAGATAGGAAATTGAGACAGCCCCTGGAAGGTGTCTGTATCTCTGTGTGTGTGTTTCTGGGTGTGTGTGATTCTGTATGCATGTTCAATGTTGTATATATTTTCGAACTGTATTGATGTTGCCAGTCTCTCTTGCTTTTCCTTATTTATATACTCAGTGTCATCGTTTTGCTGATATAAAATGGTGGCTGTGGTCAAATCTAAAATGTCTGTCTGACTGATTTGTGTCAGGAATACTTTCAGCAAGGTAGAGGGGGCAATGTGTCAAAAGCCATTTCCATTCATTGATGCTAGCAGAGATAAGAAATGGAGACAACTCTTTGAAGGTGGTTAAAATGCAAATCCCAGAACCTGTTTACAGTGAATGCGGAGAGACAATGTGACATTCCAGTAAGTTCTGCCTTACTTTCCAAGCTGCTCACATATGAGAGAAACATAATATAAAATACCTGAAAGACCTCAGCCTCTGAATTGTAGATTTCCAGCGTTGGATCAGAATCCTGCCTGGCTAGGCCTCATTCCAAATTGAAGGGTTTTTCAAATCCCACACTGACCTTCTCTGGGTTCAAATTGTGTGTTGTCTACAAATAAAAGAAAATAATACACCTGCAATTGAACAAAACTCTTTCTGGAACTTTGTGCATCTGTTGGTTTAAGTATCTTTCAACAGGATTGAAGATAAATGAGACAGTGAGAGATAGGTAGCACTTTAACCAGAATGGCAGTGCAGTACTAAAGCCATATTAATAGCTTCAGTGAAAGGGGAAAACAGAGGAGGATAGTCCTCAAACTATGAAGTTGGGAGTCGGTAAAGTTGTGTAGTCTGTGACTGCATTATGTTTATGTGAGTCAAGATTTGAAACCAGTTGGCAAATAGTACACTTTGTGACTCACTCCCAGTTACAAGTTATTTCACATAAAAAGGTTAACATATCCCTCGATTAGATTCCAGGCTGTAACTCACCCTGGGCTATCTGTTATTCTGTATATAAACGACCCTGAACTCCTCGATTAGATTCCAGTCTGTAACGCACTCCGGGCTATCTGTTATACCGTATCTAAAACTCCCTGAACGCCTCGATTACATTCCAGGCTGTAACTTACTCCAGGATATCTGTTATTCTATACATAAACCATCCTAAATCCCTCGATAAGTTTCCAATCTCTAATACACTCCAGGCTATCTGTTATTCCGTATATAAACCACCCTGAACTCCTCGATTAGATTCCAGACTGTAACACACTCCATGGCATCTGTTATTCTGTACATAAACCATCCTAAACCCCTCGATTAGGTTCCAACCTGTAACACATTTCAGGCTATCTGTTATTCTGTAAATAAACCACCCTGGACCCTGCAATTAGATTCCAGGTTGTAACTCACTCTGGGCTATCTGTTTTTCTGTATATAAACAACCCTGAACCCCTCGATTAGATTCCAGGCTGTAATTCACTTTGGGCTATCTGTTATTCTGTATATAAACCACCCTGAACCCATTGATTTGATTTCACTTCCTGACATGTTAAGCTCAAGTTCCCAACACAATCTCATCTCAATAATGATCAATGTATCACTGGTCCTCCTATCTGCAGGCACTACCATCTTGTTAACTTTCTGATGTTTCCATACATGATTACCTGTAGCAGTGAGTCGCAGGTAGACAGAGTAGTGCTGAACACATTTGGCACATTTGCCTTAATCAGTCAGAGCATTGAGTATAGGAGTTGTGCTGGCATGTTGCAGGATGTTGGTGATGACACTTTAAGAATACTGCGTGCAACTTGGTTTTCTGCAGAAATGACTTACACTTATGTTCCAGGACTAGAGGCTTGAGCTATCGGGAGAGGCTGATTACATTGAGGTGTTTCCTCCTGGAGTGTCAGAGGTTGAGAGACAACATTATAGAGGTTTATAAAATCATCAGGGGGAGGATATTCTGAACAGCCGGGTTCTGCTCCCAAGGATAGTGGGGTCCAGAACAAGACAGCATAGGTTGAAGGGGAGAGGGCGAATGATTTAGAAGGGACCTTAAGGTAAGTATTTCACACAGAGAGTGGTGTGTGTACAGAAAGTGCAGTCAGAGGAAGTGGTCAATGCGGGTACAATCACAGGAGGAATATTGGCTAAATGCTGGCAAATGGGACTAAATTAGATTTGATATCTGATTGGAGTGAATAGATTGGACTAATGGGTCTGTTTCCATTCTGCATGACTCTATGATTCTATAAGAGGGATGACGAATAGTTCTGAAAGGACCTTTCAAGTCGGAATCCTCTTCAGCGGAAGGTTATCGTGTGTCTATGTTCACATTGATTGAAAGCTGCGTTAGTTAAATATTTGACAAAGAATTGAGTCATGCACAATGAGACGCAGACAGGAAAGTGGGGCTGAGACCACAACCTGATCAGCTACAATTTTAGTGCCTGGTGGAGAAGGCTCAAATTATCTAATGACCCACTCCTGCTCCTCAGTCCCATGTTCCTGTGTTCCATTCAGCCCCTCAAACCTGCTAGACAGGAGCAGTTGGAGGCCTCTTACTTCTATAACCTGTTTCACGGAAACACAGGAGACTATTCAGCCCCTCAGTACTGTCCCACATGGTTTGAAGTGAATTGGGAAATGTAATTGGAAAACCCAGGCTGGGTACAAAAGAGGCCCCTCATCTCTCTTCACAGAGCTTCCCCTCTCTGCAACTTGTGCTTCATTTGTTGGTCATGTTGTACACCCAGATTCAGTGTGAATACAGCCCTCATACCTCACTCAGCGATGGCTCACAAAATCCTCTGGTGTCCCTGTCTGCAACATTCAATAACAGAATATGCATGAAAATAACACCCACTAACTTTCCAATAACAGAATGGGGGCACATCAGAAACAGGGGCATGTTGTTCACCCCCCAAGCCTGCCTTGCCCTTCACTAAGATCATGACTAATCTGCTCTTCGTCTCAAATCCTTTTTCATATCCAATTCATAGCCCTTAACTCTCTGACAGGTCAATGTCCATCTACCTCCTCTTCAAATACATTCAGTCATCTAGCTCCCCGAACACCCTTGAGGAGAGAAATCCTGACATTCAATCCCACCTGTTTGAAGAAAACACTTGCTGCTCCTATATCATGGCCTATTGATGTGAACAAAAGAGGTTGACAGAATGGTTCAGGTAAAAATGACTGGCCCCGATATCAAGGCAGTGGTTAACTTCTGTTGACATCAAAGAGCTTAACAAAACTGAACTTAATGGGAATCAGAGTAACCTCTCCAGTGTTTGGGGTCAAACATGGCACAAAGGAAGATTTTCATCATCTCAGTCCTGGGTCAATAGACAATAGACAATAGATGCAGGAGTAGGCCATTCTCCCCTTCGAGCCTGCACCGCCATTCAATATGATCATGGCTGATCATTCCTAATCAGTATCCTGTTCCAGCCTTATCTCCATACCCTTTGACTCCACTATCTTTAAGAGCTCTATCCAATTCTTTCTTAAATGAATCCAGAGACTGGGCCTCCACTGCCCTCTGGGGCAGAGCATTCCACACAGCCACCACTCTCTGGGTGAAGTAGTTTCTCCTCATCTCTGTCCTAAATGGTCTACCCCGTATTTTTAAGTTGTGTCCTCTGGTTCGGCACTCCCCCATCAACGGAAATATGTTCCCTCCTGCCAGAGTGTCCAGTCCTTTCATAATCCTATACGTTTCAATCAGATCCCCTCTCAGTCTTCTAAACTCAAGGGTATACAAGCCCAGTCGCTTCAGTCTTTCCGTGTAAGGCAATCCTGCCATTCCAGGAATTGACCTCGTGAACCTACGCTGTCACCTCTGTACAAGATCCTCAGGGTAGGTTCCTCTTCACAAACATCTTCAGCTGCTTCATCAATGTCTCCCCGCCCCCACCCTCCCCACCATAAGATCAGAAGTGGGGATGGTCGCTGAAGATTCCACAATGTTCAGAACATTTTGTCCCCCATCAGCTCCTGAACTGGTCTTTGTCCGTGTGTAGCAGGATCCAGACTCCATTGAGACTTGTGCTGTTAAAGTGTCTGTCACATTCATGTAACAGCACTGGTGGGCACTGCACATTGCCACAGTAAAACAAGGGTTCATTCAGCACCTCACGCTGGTTTCACAGGAATATGAGGAAGTCGTTCAACCCATTGACATAATTGGAGAAGAACAGGGACAGCCCATTCAGTGCCTCCAGCCTATTACTCAGGAAGAGAAGGAGTCTACTGTGATGGATAACAACAGAGCCCCTCGAAAATACTTGAAGGCGGTAGTGTAGATTCTAATGTTTTCTTATTTTAAAGGAAATGTAAAGTGTCTGTTCCAGATGCAATGTGACTGGTCAAACTACTCGGTGTGAAGCAAAACACCATCTACTGAAACACGAAATAGAAAATGAAACCAAAGAAAGAGGAATTTAGAATAACGTAATTCTATTGGACAAGTTAACAGAATAATAGATCTAAGAACTATTACCAATGAACTGTTTCAATATAGGTAAATCCCAGAAACACAGCCCTTGGCAAAAAGGAATATTCAGACACAGCTTGTCACAAACATTTCTCCAATACAGGAATTAAAAACAGCATCAAGAGAAATTTCAGAAATGATAGCAAACAGGAAACATTCACTGAAGCTTCCAACTCTGTGGAGACCTCAATATTTTCTGATGTTACTGAGAAACCAAAACCCAGTGATCCTAACCTGTGAGAACTGGCCACACACATTCAGGCTGCATTAAAATAAAGACAAGGCCTCCCTCGCTGTTACTCAAGTGGTCTTAACTAGCCAGCTTGGTAACAATCGATCAATCTTTCTCTTAAAAGAAATCCGGACAAAATAACCTCTTAAAGCGGCAGCACCATCACACTTGTCAGCACATCAAGCTGTCAAACAGGAACCAGGGGTAACCAGTCAGGCCCTTAGCCCTGTCCAATCGAACAAGGTTGAAGCCAATCACTCCCTTGATTCACTGAAACAGGAACAGCAGGAGGCCATTCCCACCTCAATGCACTTACACGGGGGCAGAATGAGGTAATTTTTGCTGATTCCTGATGAATGTCTTATGCCCAATACGTTGATTCTCCTGCTTCAAGGATGCTGCCTGACCCGCTGTGCTTTTCCAGCAATTGATGCTCTACTCTGATCTCCAGCATCGGCAGTCTTAAGTGTCTCCTAATTTCTGCTCCAACATGATGAACAAGTGGAGCAGAGGCTGCACAGATCGACTGATCCACGCTGTTCCTCGTGGCTCCGTTGCTCATGACACACATGTGGGACTTTAACATGGCTTTCTGGTGATGAGCAGGGAAGCCATATGTCTTGTGTGGAGTCTCAAGAAGGCATCTTCCATCTCCAAGCAGCCAGCCTAGTGTTCTCTGTGTAGGTCGGAAGCTGGTAGGAATCGCTAACTGTTTCCGACGGAATGTATTGTGGCTGCTGTTGGGGATTGTGAGCAACCTGACGTTCAGTACAGGGTTCACTCGCCAACTGCACAATAACATGGGGAGAGTTAATTTAGGCATATAAACTATAAGGAAAGTCACGTTAGACTGATGAATGGACTCTCTATGCTCAAATAATGCGTATCTTGTTCATGTTGATCTTGTCGAGTGCACGTCCTGTGCAGTGTACCCTGTGTGCCTTACTCTGTCCAAGTCTATTTCCAACCTATGATCTGTCTGGCCATGCTTACTATGATCTGCCTCCACTGCTCATTAACAAAGTGTTTCCCTGTACTGAGGTACACGTGACAATAAATCAAACCAATCAATCCTGGGTAAAGTATGGAATTTCTCTCCCTGTCAATGTCTGTTTTGGAAATAAGAGATCACTGCCACTCCTCATGTTTCAGTGTCACCATTTCTTCGTCTCACACAGGTCTACAGATTAAACACTCAGCGTATTCACTCTATCCTCATGTTACTATCACCCGTGTCTGTGGTAAGGAGATCATTCCTTACAAAGGAGATCAAATCTGTACAGAGTGCACCAAATGCTCTCTCAGAAAGGCTCTACAACAGCAGGAAGATGGCTTTACTTATGTACTCAAATCATCTTACAATGAAGGACAGCATACCATTGACTGCACCCATTACGTATACAGGGTTTGATTCGGAGCAGTCAGCATAGGCTTGTGAGTGGGAGATTATGCTTCCCAAATTTCTTAGAGTCCTTTGATGAAGTTACCAGGATGTTTGATGAGGGCAGAGTGATAGACGTAGTCTCTGTGGATTTCAGTAAGGCCTTTGATTAGGTTCCACATAGCAGGCTGCTCAGGAAGTTTACATCTCGTAGAATGCGGGGGGAGCTGGCCAATTGGAAACACAGTTGGCTTGATGGTAGGAAGCAGAGGGTTGAGTGGAAGGATGTTTGTCAGACCGAAGGCTTGGTCCATTGCTGTTTGTTATCTATGATTTGGTTGAGAATGTACAAGGTATGCTTAGTAAGTTTGCAGATGGCACTAAAGTAATTAGGAGCATAATCAGTGAGGAAGTTTATCAGAAATTGCAGCAGGACCTTAATCAGGTGGGAAATGGGCCGAGAAATGGCAATGGCAAATGGAATTTAATATAGAAGTGTGAGGTCTTGTATTTTGGAAACTCAAATCAAGGTAGTAGTTTCATGGTGAATGGGAGGGTCTTAAGGGGTGCAGTGGGCAGGGGACCTTGGCGTTCAGGTGCATGGTTCTCTAAGAGTGGAGACACAGGTAGACAGGGCAGTGAAGAAGGATGTTGCACACTGGCCTTCATCAGGCAGGACATTGAGAATAGCAGTTGGGAATTTATGTTGCAATTACACAGAACTTTGGTAAGGCCGCACTTGGAGTATTGTGTTCAGTTTTGTCACCTTGTTATAGGGAGGATGTTATTAAATCAAAAAGAGTGCAGAAGAAATTTACAAAGACTTTGCCAGGACCCAATGGTCTGAGGTATAGGGAGAGAGTGGACAAGCAAGGACCTTTTCTTTAGCATGTAAGAGACTGAGGGAGTCCTTATAGAGCTGTATAAAGTCACGAGGGGTATGGATAGGGTTAATGCTCTCTGTTTTTCCCAGGTGCAGAGAATCGAGGACGAGATGGGATCAGTTTAAGGTTAAAGGGGAAGGAATAAAAGGGAATCTGAGGGGCCACTTCTTTACACAGAATCTGGTACGTGGATGAGCTGCCAGCAGATGTGGTTGAGGGGGGTACATGAACAACATTTCAAAAACATTTGGATAAATATGTGGATAATAAAGGACTGGAAGCATATGGGCCAAGTGCAGGGAAATGGGGTAAGTGTGGATGTATATTTACAAGGTGGACTCGAACCCCTCTGTTAATTAAACCCAAACCCCAAACAAAGCTCGCCTCACCTCGTAATCTGTTAAAATATGAGCGACACAGTTCTCCTACATTCCACTATTTAAACAAAAATTATCAAGTTAGTTTCTTTACTTTAATAGTGAACACTGAACAACAACTATTCACAAATACACGCCCCACTTTTCTTCGCTACTTACTATCTGACTCCAACTCTGTAAAAATATGCTGTTCCAACAACCCACATATGAAACATTAAAATCTCAAGACCATACAGTCTCTATCTTCCCCGCTGTGTTCACTCTTTCAGCTGCTGATCTCCCTGGGTCATTTTTTTATTGCAAGTAGGTTAACATGAACATGTGTCTTTGATAGAGAGCGTTTGAGATGGCCAGTTAGGACTCCTGCTCTACAGCGGTTGCTCTGCTGTTGGATGGCAGTAGCTCTCCCACCAGTGTTCAAAATGCTTGGTTTGTTAACCCCCAATGATATACTAATTCTCATAATTTGATTGCTGTCCAGGTGTCCAAACAATAACATTCAAATTCTGTTGGTTTCTGGGATCCTGAGCGTTATTTAAACTCTTTGGTTGCATTTGAATGGCTGTCAAAACAGCAACCAAAACTCAGGTATCCATTTCTCAGCTAATGGTGACATGTGGAACAGTGTGAGCTTTAGCTGGCATCTGTGGCTTTCATTTCTATTCAACAAAACCCGTTCTGTCTTAAAGTGCCCATACATGTTTTTGGCTTCATAACATCTTCCCACTTCAGAAAATAAAATGAACCAGCAGAATGAAAAGATGGCATCATTCCTTTTCCTCTCATTCTTAATCCCAATTATATGAAATACAAAAGTATTAATCTCAGTTATATCATTCATATTAATTCTGCACACCAATACAACACTGGAATAAGTCAAATCTTATCTCCACTGCTTTCCTTTAAATCCGCGAAAACCCATCTGCTATCACATTGTAGGAGCCACAGAATGTACATTTTGTGAGTTTAAAGTCGGTAAGGTAAGACTCCAATTAAATAGTCTCATATACTGGTCTTTAAATATTCCAAAAAATGCGAGAGATTTGTCGTTGTCCCCAAACATCCCCGACAATTTGTTTGTCATATACACATTAAAATATTGTCAGGCCAGTGTGAAGCTTAATCATTCTTGTTCAATAATGGAGATTTTGTATTTTTGTTCTGGTGGATATTGAGTTTTTTCGACATGTAGCCAATTAGCCATTCAATTACATCATCCTCATTCTGTATCAATACATCTCCGACCCCGATATCCCGAGCATCAAACACAATTTTCAAAGGGTTTCAGAATATTTGGTGTAGCTAAAGCTGGTGTGGTGTTTAATCCTGCTTTAAAATCCTCAAATGATTCTTGGCATTGTTCTGTCCAGCACAATTCTGTATTCTTCTTTCGTAAATCCATCAGTGGTGCCAATACGCTGCTGAAGTTTGGAACAAACTTCCAATAAAATCCACTCAGTTCCAAAAATCGAAGCATCTCTTTCTTCGAGGATGGTCGTGGAAATTCCTCAAAGCCCTTCGTCTTTGTGTTCCATGGGGTCAACCTCCCGTGTCCAATGTAATGTCCCAAAAATGTCACCTCTGCCGTCGCGAATTATGTTTTTATTACAGTCATTACCAAGTTTGCTTCTTGTAATCGTTCAACATGCTCTACTAACTGTAACACGTGAGCTTTCAATCACTTGCTAAAGATCACGACATCATACAGATAAGCCGCACAATTTGTTCATATGACCACAACTCTGTTTCTGAGTCTTAAATGTGGCTGTTGCATTATTCATCCATATGAAATACTCGATAAAGTTTTTTGTCATCTCTGATATCTTTACTAGATAGCTTAACTGACTCCACATTTTTTTTAATTTGAAAGGGGCCACAAAACCTGGCTTTGAAGAGATTTCTTACCACCGGTGGCAATACTAATACGTCATCCCCACGGGAAATCGTCAATGTTTCAGTGTTTTTATCTGCCACCTGCTTCACTCTATGCTGTGCTCTTCAGATACTGTTTAGCAAACTCACCTACTCCGTCTACTCTCTCCTTCACCTCATACACATAATCCAGGTGTGAGATTTCCGACTTCGGCCCTGTCAATTTATATTCAATTAATTTCAAAGGACCTCTCACTTCATGTTTGAATATTAACTCAAAGGAAGTAAAGTGAGTAGATTTATTTGGGGAATCTCTAATGGCAAACAATTTAATGGGGCACCTTTATCCAAATCATTTGGCCAACCCTGACAGTACGCTGTTAACATAGTCTTCAGCGTCTGATGCTAACTTCCCAAGGCTCCCTGGGATTCAGGATGGGACGCCCTTGATTTGAAGTGCTGTATGCTTAAGCCATCCATGACTTCCTTAAACAGTTGAGCGGTAAAATGAGACCCTTGGTCTGACTGAATCTCTTTGGGCAGCCCACAGCGAGTCAAGAAAGCTACCAACTCCTCCACCTCCCTTTTTGCCTTGACACTCCAATAATGGAATTGCCTCTGGAAGTCTGGTAGACACATCCAATATGGTCAGCAAATATTGGTTTCCACTTTTACTTTAGAAAGGGGAACTACACAATTAATCATAATTCACGTGCAAGGTTCTTCGAATGCAAGAATTGGCAAGAAGGGTGCTGGTTTTATTACTGCCTGTTACTTACCTACCATTTAGTATGTATGTCACGTACAAAAAAAAAACTAACAGCGTCCTTGTGCATTCCAGGCCAGTGGAAATGCTTCTGTACCTTAGTCTGAGTCTTCTGTACACCCAAGTTACCGCCTGCAGTTAGTTTATGAGCTACCCGTAACACTGTACGTTACTGCTAACACAATCCGGTGCACTTCGGCCCATTTCCCTTCTGCAGGCACCTATCGGTGTTTCCATTTTAATTTTATGATTCTATCTTTAAGTTAATAACATTCAACGATATATTCTGATTCCTTTTCTGTGTGTGCGCATGTGTATGTGTTTGTGAATGTGTGTGTATGTATCTGTTGTAAGTCCATTAGCCTTTCTGGACTAAACACCTCTGCCTGATCCTCTGCCTGTTCAGGGTTTTCCTGCACCGTTACATCAAACAGGGTGTCAGTTCACCGAGCATCAAATTTGTCTTTTTTGTTCGTTCTTCCTTCCTGCTGTAACTTATGACAGTGGGATCTTGTTACTACACAGTCTGGAAACATTCCTGGGTAATTTTCTTTTAAATCACCAATTCTCTAGTCTTCCTTTGGAGTCTCCACCACAAGGGGTGCCTATCCCACCTCGCCTCCTGCTAAATCGTTCCCAAGAGCAAACTGTATCCCTGGAACTGACACTCTGTTACTCACTGTCACTGTTACTTCCCTAATCTTGATTTGGCATTGCATCCTGATGTTACACAAGGGAATGCTTAATTTCTGTCCCAATACCACAAATTAACACGCTCTTGATTAACATGCCAGAAAGAGTGAAAAAAATCTTCATTTCTTACTATTAGACGGTGAGAGAAAGTGAGGGCTGCAGATGCTGGAGATGAGAGTTGAAAAGTGTGGGGCTGGAGAAGCACAGCACGTCGGCAGCATCCAAGGGGCAGGAGCGTTGTCATTTTAGGCATAAATGCTTCATCAGGAAAGTGGGAGGTAAGGGAGGGGGAAGGAGGTTGAGAAATAAATGGGAGGGTGGTGGTGGAGCTGGGGTGGAAGGGAGCTTGGGGTGCAAGATGCAAGTGGGGTGTGATGGTGGTAGGTCGGAGAGCAGGGTGATAGGACTCCTATCGGTGGTAGGACAGCTGGAACCCTCAAATTGTACAGCATCAATGTTACTTCACCAAATTCCAAATCTCCCCTCCACCAACCTCTCCCAGATCCAATCGTTCAATCTAGCACTGCCCTCTTGGACTGCCCTAACTAGCCATCTTCCTTCCCACCTATCGACTCCACCCTACCCTCCAACATATCATTATCATTCCCACCTACATCTTCTTATTGCCTTCCCAGTGACCCTTCCACCAGCTCAGCTACTACCCTCATATTTATCTTTCAACCCCTTGTCCCCCCACCATGTTCCTGACGATGGGTTTCTGCCTGATATTCGATTGTCCTGCTGTTTGGATGCTGCCTGATCTGTTGTGCTTTTCCGGCACCTCACTTCTCAACTATTAGAGACTGAGCAGATCCCATATCCCACAAAATTATAACTTCTTGTTCATCTCCCTCTGTTCTTTCTGAGTAAACATTATCTACAGAGGTGAATTCTTTAGAGAGATCAGGCACTGCCTCCATACCCAGCCCTTGCCTAGGCTGTACAATTTCCTGCAGCTCCTCGGCTCCACTTGGGTTCTCCTTTACCAGTTTCACTAATGACACTGGGTTTAGCCTCTTCTACCGCATCTTTCCCCAGAGTCTTCCTTTAACGCCCAGCACGGTGTGTCCCAGCTTACTGCAGTGAAAACAACTTTTTCCCTGTGCCCTTCTTAAACCACCAGCATTGTAATTTTATGTGTTCCACTCCCTTTTAGTGAGAGCACCTGAGGCCTTTCACCACCTTTCAACCCCCTTGTGCTTCTTTCTTCACCTGTGGTAAACTATTGTGAGCTACTGTTCGCTTTGTAATGTGTGATCGTCCCTTCTCCCAATTTCTATCCCTCACAGGATGAAGTTCCTGCCAGAAGCCAAATTTCATCACATGCCACAATGCATATTTACCTGCCATTTCTGCCCTGCTTCTCACTTCTTGAACGTTCTATTCATTCACATGAATTCTTACTATCTCTGGAAGTAAGTCTTTTAACTTCTCCAGCAGATTAATCTCGCTTCAAGCCTCACAGGTCTTATCCATTTTTAAGGCTAGCACCCACCTGTCAAAATGACTGTGGTTAATTATTTCAAACTCAGTATAAGTCTGACCTGGTTCTGTCTCTATTTTTCTGAACTTCTGTCTATTTGCTTCTAGTACCAATTCATAACCAATCAAAATAGCCAATTTGACATCTTGATAATCTCTTGATCCCTCATCTGACAGCGCTGCACAAACCTCACCAGCTGTGCCCACCAGCTAAGTCTGAACTAGCATTGCCCACAAGTTCACTGGACACGTCATCTGCCTAGCCATTTTTTCAAATGAAATAAAAAAGGTTTTGACATTTTTCTCATCGAAATATGGCAAGTTACTAACCTAGTTGTATACATCCCTACGTTCTACCTTCATCTCTATCCTGTTAATTTAACTTTCTTGTCTAATTCCCAATTTCTGAATTTCAAATCCCCTCTCTCTTTCTTTTTCCTCTCTTTCTCTTTCGTCTCTCACTGTTTCTGTCCCTTTATTTATCTTCTAACTCCAGTTTCCACATTTGCAATTTAAGTTTTTGTAACTCTACTACAATTACCTATTTCTGATACATCAAAGTGCTTAACTAACTCCATTACAATTTCTACTTCTCTTTTCTCCCTGTTAAACCCAATTCCAACCTATTTGCTAATTCTAAAAAATGTCCTCCTTCTGTCTTTCTAAACTTCCTTCGAAAATTTGGGAACCTCTTTAGTAATGTTAAAAGCCATTTCCCTCATTTTTCATTTAACCAACCACAAGTAACAAAATTAAATGAATTTTCCCACTGGTTTTATTTGAAGATCAAAGTCATTAATTGCAATGAGTTGGAATTTGCTGGGACCTGTCGTATTTCAAATCTGTTCAAGTCGGTCCAAGTGCCATACAGCAAGGCCCCAACTGTTATCACATCAATGTCGAACCCCTCTGTTAATTAAAACCACACACCTAGAAAAGCTCACCTCACATCATAATCTATCATAATGTGAGCGACAGAGAACTCCTAAATTCCGCTAATAAACAACAAATAACAATTTATATGTATGCATTTTTGCTCGCTGAGCTTGAAGGTATGTTTTCAGAAGTTTCGTCATCATGACTAGGTGACATCATCAATGAGAGTATCTGCTGAAGTGCTGGTGGTATGTCCCGCCTCTCTATTTAAAGGTCTTGGTTTCTTAAAGTGGGTGATGTCATTTCCGGTTCTTTTAACAAGACAATGTAGACAGGATCTAAATTGATGCGTTTATTGATGGACTTCTGGTTAGAATACCATTCCTCTAAGAAGGTCCTTGCGTGTCTTAGTATGTGTGTGTGCTTTTTCCCAGTCAAAGTGGTGCCCTTCTTTGTCTATGTATGGAACATAGTGATAGTGCGTCATGTTTTTTGGTTGCTAGTTGGTGTTCATGTATCCTCGTAACACGACAACAGGATAGTTTCAATGCTGGAAAAATGATTTTATATATACTGTGTAATCAAAGTGTGTGTGCAGATAAGTCGCATTTTTCATATGTGCACAACACATTGTAAATGAACAACGTAGACACAGTAAACGAAAAATGATGCATATGATGCATAAAATTGATAAAACATTAAAACATGATTGGATCCTCTCAACGTTCCCTCCTTTTCT
Organism: Chiloscyllium punctatum; assembly: GCF_047496795.1. Taxonomy (NCBI): domain Eukaryota; kingdom Metazoa; phylum Chordata; class Chondrichthyes; order Orectolobiformes; family Hemiscylliidae; genus Chiloscyllium; species Chiloscyllium punctatum. The sequence continues at coordinate 51,290,426 of NC_092780.1, forward strand.
GGAATTCCCAACTCTAATCTCTCATTCTTACCAGGATCTGTGCTCCAAATTCTTGATTCTGGTGTCCAAACTTATTTTAGTTAATCCCCTTTCTACCTGGAGTTCAATATGTTGGCCTGCTGGGTTCTTTCCAAAGCTAGTGTCTGTCATATTATTGGAGATAAATATTCTGGCATCAGACTCAGCATTTGAACATATTACTCTGTTGTACATGCACTGTACAAAGGACCACAGCACACAGGCATTGCCAAAACATTGAGGGATGTTCATCTACTTCTTTTGATAATGTAGTTTCCTCATTTTCCACATCTCCACATCTATATCCTCTCTCTCGGTCTCCCTTTGTATCTAGTTAAGAAATCCACCAATTATTCTTCGTGTCCCATCTTCCAAAACTCCTTCTTTTAGTTTATATTTAATGCTCTCTTCAAGATGTAATGTGGTTATAATTAAGAAATGTAACTACCAAGACATGCAAGAGGAGCTGGCCAGAGTTAATTTGAAGGGGAGCTGAGCAGGAAAGACCATGGAGCAGCAATGGAAGGAGGTTCTGGGGATAATTTGGAAGATAATACCAGAAATGCAACCCCAAGAAGATGAAACATACTCTTGGGAGGCCGAGGCAGCCATGAGTGATAAGGCATCCAACCAAGAGAAAATAAACAATGTGGCGAAAATGATTGGGAATCCAGAGAATTCATTGGCTCTGCAATTACATAACGCTGACATCACTGACACTACAGAACTCTTAATCGTGGTCAGGGAAAGAAACAGAGGAAAAACATTCACTTGAAACACAGAAGATGGTATTTCTCAAGGAAGAAGATTCAGGTCAATTAAACATTTGCATTAAGATCAGTTAAATTCTTTTGCGGAATGTGTCAGATTGGAAGCATGACCCAGGGAGAGACCCTCAGCAGAATGAGAGTTTGAAAATGGAAGGATTTCCACATCAGAAACCAGGTTAGGTCACTGAGTGCAGGGCTGATGGGTGAATGGGTCTCAGTGAGAATTGGGGAACAGACAGCAGATTTGCATTGCAGGTATTGCAGCTCAAAACTGAGTATTTATGTAGTGCTGTAGACCACAGCAGCAGAAGAAGCAGACATGCATTAAACCACAACCTTTAAATTTTTGCCAGGATAACACCTCAGTCTGTCATTACCGTCAACAGCATCTATGGCTCAGTGACGAGTGTGGGTGAATATGTCAGAGTCAGAATCACATGACGTTTAACCTGATGCGAACTCATTAAAGCTACCAGACTTGACCAACAGATCTGATCGAGGCACTGCAGTCCTGTCACATTCAGTCATAAATGATGATGGACGATTAAACAAATCACTGGAGGAGAGGGCTCCACAAACACTCCCTCCTAAATAATGGAACAGACCTGCACATCAGTGTAAAAGAGAAGAATGTTTTATCTGCACCATCCTCTGCCAGAAGTATTGAGTCGATGATTCACCTCACACTCATCATGATGCCCACAGAATCACAGATGCCAGTCTTCAACCAATTTAATTCACTGCACGTGACATGAAGAAACAGCTGAACACAGAAGTTACGACACAGACAATGGGTCCTGACCTCATTCCTGCAAAAGGACTGAAGAGTTGTGCTGCACAACAAGCCGTGTCCCTGGGGAAGCTTTTTCATTCCAGCTCCAACTCTGATATCTCCCTGGCAATGTGGAAAATTACTCAGCTATTTCCAGTCCCCTAAAACGGGAATAATTACAATCTGACCAATTACCACCTCCTCAGTCCCATTATGACAGTCAAATTGGTGGGAATCCTTTTTGACAGAGCTGTCAAGCAACACAGAAATAATCAGCTCAGTGTGGTTTTTGACAAGTCCCCATGTGGAGATGGTGCTGTTGTGGAAATGTCACTGGATTACTAATCCAGACCAGGATAATGATCTAGCAGCGGGTGGAAGTTAAAGACAATTCATAAAATATCGAGATCTAAAATCTGGGGTCAGTAACAGTGACCTTGAAGCCAACATGGATTGTAAACAGAATTTCTTTCTCCAATGTAGTTTTAGGAAGTGAATCTCCCATGATTTCCTGGGCTGGCCTAAAAGTGACTCCAAAGACGCTGACATATGATAAACATTTCAATGGTCTCTGAAACGGCCAAGCAAAGCACTCATTTGTATCAAACTACTCCGAGGTCTGAAAGGATGAAACTGGACAGAACTCCGGGCCTCAGCATCAGTGTCGGAAAAGGGAATGTGAACACAGTCCTGTCGACCCTGCAGAGACCTCCTTCCTAACATCTGAGAGCTTGTGACAGCATTTACAGTGTTTTCCCACAGACTGCACAGAAACAGCGGAAATGGAAAACACATTTAGCCTCCCCCATTCTAGTTCATGGAAAAAATCTCCTCAATGCACTTACCCCACACGATATACATATCCGTTAATGTGAGTAACCATGGGAAGCTTCAAAATAGGCGGTGCAGTAGTACGTTTGGTCCATCGAGTTTGCTAACTAATTCAATATAATGTTGGTTGTCCCTTTATTTCCATAACGTACAACTGCTCTCCCATCATCCCTTTACTGTCTCTAAATCCTTATCTATAATCAATGTCTCGGTTTCCAGGTGCGAGCGAATTCCCCAGGTTCCCCAGTCAGTGAGAGCAGACATTTATTCTCATCTCAATGAAGAATGGCCTGTCTGTATCGAATACTGTGGCCCCTTGTTTTAGAAGCCCCAGCCAGGGGAATTGTCACCCCTGTTTCCAATCTGTCTCACCCTGTCAGAGTGTTATATATTTCACTGAGATCTCCACTCATTTTCCTAAACACCATGGAATACTGGCATAGCCGCCCAAACTCGGCTCCCACAACAAGCCCGTCATCCGAGAGATCAGTCTGGTCATCCTTCACTGCTCTCCATCAATGTCAGGTTTGTCCTTTATTAGATTAGTAGACCAAAAATGCACACAATACTGCACAATGTTCAAGATGATATCTCACCAAGGCCCTGAACAGCTGCAGTAAGACACCCTTTCTCCTGGACTCAAATCCCCCTGAAATGAAGGTCCACACACCATTTATCTTCCTCACTGCTTTCTGTTTCTGCAATATGACTTCCAGCGGCTGGTGTACAAGGAGATGCAGGTCCTTTTCAGTGTTGCAGCTCCCCACTTGGTGGGTCTGTGTACACTGGGCAGCGTGCCAATGCCATGCCCAGTATTGACTTCTGCTTACAGAACTCACTGCGCTGCAGGAAGCTCAGATGTTTATGCAGAAGGAAGCAACAAAAAGGAGCATACTCCCTTTGTAGATCAACATGTTTCAACCAATCCTTTTCAAATGGTAGGCTGACAATTTATCGTTTCCATCAAAGGGCACGCCGTCACCTCTATCCACATTGTTCTCCATCTGTCATGTATTTACCCATTCACTCCACTTGTCTTTGCCTTCTCGGTGATTTTTTACATCCTCCTCACCCACTCACAATCCCACATCAGTTAGTGCTGTCAGCAGGCTGGGATATATTGTATCTGATTCCAGCAACCAAATGTTTAAAGGGCATTTTGAACAGCTGGGCCCCAAGCACTGATCCCTTTGACACCTCAGCAACCGTCCTCTATTAATTTATATTTATTTTTTTTAGTGAATCTCGGAGTCACTAGCTGGGCCAGCATTTATCGCTTGCCCCTAGTTGCCCTTGAGAAGGTGGTGGTGAGCTGCCTTGTTGAACGCTGCAGTCCACCTGCTGTGGTTGACCTCCAATGCCATTAGGGAGGGAATGTGAAGGAGCGGTGATATATTTCCAAGTCAGGATGGTGAATGGCTTGGAGCGAACCTGAAAATGATGGTATTCTCATATATCTGTAGCCCTTGTCCTTCTAGATAGACATGGGAGTTGGGAAGATGGTCTCTGAGGATCTTTGGTGAATCATTTCATTGCATCATGTAGATAGTAAAACACTGCTGCCGCTGCTGAGCGTTGATGGTGGAGCATTGTGGATGAAGAGACAGTCAAACTGGCTGCTTTGTCCTGGATGGTATAAAGCTTCTTGAGTGTTGTTGGGGCTGCACTCGTCCAGACAAATTGGGAGTCTTCTATTAAACTTCTGACCTATGCATTTTCGATGGTGGACAGACGTTTGGAAGTCAGAATGTGAGTTACTCGCCGCAGTATTCCTAGCTTCTGACCTGCTCTTATAGTTACTGTGTTCATGTGGCGAGACCAGTGAGTTTCTGAGCAATGATTACACACCAGGAATTTGATATTGGGTGATTCAGTGATAGTAACACCATTGAATGCCAAGGGGCAGGTTAGATTATATTTTATTGGTGATGGTCATGGTCTGGCATTCGTGTGGCCTGAATATTACTTGCCACTTGTCAGCCTGGATACTGTCAAGATCGTGTCGCATTTGAACATGGACTGCTTCGGTATCTGAGGAGCCACAAGTGTTGCAGAAAATTGTACAATCATTGGCGAACATCCCCACTGCTGACCTTAAAATGGAGGGAAGGTCATTGATGAAGTCGCCCTGAAGAAGTTTTCGGCCACTGCTCGAGGGACTCCTACAGACTTTGAGTTGAGTTGATTGACCTTTATCAACCATGACCATCTTCCTACGTGTCAGGTATGATTCTAACCAGTGGGGAGTTTCCCTCTGATACCCATTGATTCCAGTGTTGCTAAGGCCCTTGATACCACACATAATCGAATGCAGCCTTGATTTGAAGTGCTATCGCTCTCACCCCACCTCTGGAATTCAGCTCTTTTGTCCATGTTTGAACCACGGTCATGAAGTCAGGAGCTTAGTGGCCCTGGTGGAGGCCAAACTGGGCGTCATTGACCAGGGTATTGCTGAGCAGGTTGTTGCTTAAAAACACTGAGACCTTCCACCACTTTACTGATGATCGAGAGTAGACTGATGGGGCGGCAATTGGCCGGATTGGATTTGTTCTGCTTTTTATATACAGGAGATACTTGGGGTAATTTTCCACATAATCAGGAAAAGCCATTGTTGTAACTGTATTGAAATAGTTTGGTTAGGGGAGTGGCAAGTTATGGAGCACAAGTTTACAGTACTATTGCCATAATGGTGTCAGATTATGCACCTTTTGGAGTATCCAGTATCTCCAATCGTTTCTGGATATTGCATAGACTGAATCGAATTGGCTGATGACTGGTAACTGAATTGCTGAGGACCACTGTATGAGGCTGAAATGGATCATCCACTCAGCACTTCTGACTGAAGATTATTGCTAATGCATCAGCCTTATCTTATACACTGAAGTGCTGGGCTCTTCCATCATGGATGAAGGGGTTATTTGTGGAATCTCTTCCTCCAGTGAATTGTTTAATTGTCCCCAACGTTTCTCGGCTAGATGTGGAACGACTGAAGAGCTTAGATCTGTTCCTTTGCTTGTGGGATCACATAGCTGTGTCTATCATTTACTGCTTATGCTGTTTGGCGCACAAGTAGTCCTGATTGGTGGCTTCACCAGGCTGACACCTCATTATCAGGTATGCCTGGTGCTGCTCCCGCCATCCTGCACATTCCACTGAACCAATGTTGATCCTCTAGATTGATAGCAATTGTTTGGAGCGGATATGCCAGGCCATGAGGTTATGCGGGAGTACAACTTGGCTGCTATTGATGACCTACAACACCTTATGGACATCCGGTTTTGAGCTGCTTAATCTGTTCCAAGTCTGCCCTGTTTAGCAACGTGATAGTACCACCCAAAATGGTGGAGGTTATTTTCAATGTGCAGGTGTGATTTTGTCTCCACAATGACTATGCGGTGGTCTCTCTTATCGACAATGTCATGGAAAGATACTTCTGCAACTGGCAGATTAGTAAGGCTGTGTTCAACTATGTATTTTCCTCTTGTTGGTTCCTTCCCCACCTGCTGCAGAACCAGTCGAGCAGTTATATACTTTGGGGCCTGGCCAGCTCGATCAGTAATACTGTTGCTGAGATACTCTTTGTGGTGAACATTGAAATCCCCCAACCAGAGTAGATCTTGCGTCCGTGCTACCCTCAGTGCTTCCTCCAAGTGTTGATTAGCATGGAGGAATACTGATTCATCAGTTCAGGGAGTCATGGTAATCAGCAGGAGGTTTCCTTTCCCATGTGCAAACTAGTGTCATGAGACTTCATGGGATACGGAGTCACTGTTGAGGAATCCAAGAGCAGTTCCCTTCCAACTGTATCTCACTGTGCCACCACTTCTGCTGTGTCCGTCCTGCTGATGAGACAGGAGATATTCGGGGTAGGTAATGGGGTGTCTGCGATATAGTCATACTCCCAGAATCATACCTTACAGACAATGTCAGGCTGTTGCTTGACGAGTCTGTTTATTTCTATTCACCGTTTCCTGCCAGCTGTCCCATTCTGGAAACAAAGCCATATATTAGCCCCAATCCGCTCAGATTTGATTTTGCAAATTGGGCTTGGAGCTTTCCCAAAATCTTTCTAAAAATCAACATGTTTTACATCCATTGCTTCTCTTTCATTTGTCTCCCATTCTGTTTCTCAAACATAATTCCCATTTCATAAATCTATGTTAGTGTTGCCTATGACCAATACTTTCAGCCACAATAATTTCTCCTAAACCATTTACTTAATATGTTCTATGTTCCATGTACTCTATCATTTTCCCAAACCAGACTTGGTTTTCCTTGTATTGTTAGAAAGTTCTATGAAGACAGAACTGAAGTAGTGGCTTCATAGTTCTGCCATTTCCCTGTTTCCCATTCTCCATTCTCTTGTTTCAAACTGTAAGGAAACTGCACTTGTTTTCTCATTTTCTCACATTGACATAATTCAACAAGTTATTAGAGTTCACTCTTTTTACCCTTGTGAATATACTCTTCGGAAAGCCATCAATTCCTGCCTTCAACTGCTCAATAATTGACCTTCCACACAATTCACTCACAGGAGCATAGACTTTGTGCCAACAGAAGTACAGCACGATCTATATTAGTCCCACTTTCCTACACCAGGCCCATAGCCTGGAATGTTATGACACTTCCAAGTGCAACTCCAAGTACTTTTTTAATGATTGTGAGGTTACCCGTGATAATTCCCATCTCAGGAAGTAATCCCAGAACTCCACAGCCTCGAGGTGAAAAAATATTTAAATCCTCTCTGAACCTCAAACTTTTCACTTGAAAAGTGTGCTCATTAGTTCTTGACCCTCTGACTAAAAGCAACAGCTGCTGTCTATCCACCCTGTCCATGTCCCTCATAACCTTATCCTCCTGAATCACGGACCCCTCAGATTTCTCTGCTCCAAAGTAAACAACCCGAACTTATCCAGCCTCTCTCCATAGCTGATATGCTCCATCCCAGGGAACATCCTGGTGAATCACCTCTGCACCCTCTCCAGTACAATCACATCCTTCCTGGAATATGGCTCCCAGAGCTGGATACAGTACTCCATTTTGGCCTAACCAAAGCCCTGCATTGGTCTTATAATCTACATCCTGATTAGGAAATGCTACACCCAAGGTCCAATTCTTAACTAGTCCATTAACCTGTCCAGTCACATTCAGGGATGTGTGGAGAAGCACAATCTGAACTTCCCAGTGTACTTCCATTCATTCAATACTCCCCTGTCTGGTTCCTTCTCCCAAAGTGCATCACCTCATATTTATCAGGGTTATATTCCATCTGCCATTGATCTGCCCATCTGACAAATCATCTGCATCTTCCTGTAACTTAAGGCCTTCCTCCTCACTGCGAACCAACCGGTCAATCTTTATGTCAAACCTACACTTACTAATCACACCTCCACCACTCTGCACCTAGCTCCCGCCACATTCACATCTTTTTAAATGAATAACACAAACAATAAGGGACACAGCACTGATCCCTGTGGTACACCAGAGGACACTGGTTTCCAGCTGCTCAAACAGCCTTCTCCAACCACCCTCTGCCTGCTGCCACTAAGACAATTCTCCTTGTAACCTGTCAAGGTATCCTTAATATTGTGAGATTTTACATTTATGCTCAGAATCCCAGCTGGAAATTTGTCAAAGGCCTTCCTACAAAACTAAACAATCGACCTCCTCAACTAATTCAATCAAATCCATTGGATGTGACTTCCTTCTGATAAAGTCATGATAACTATCCCTGATCAAACCTTGTGACTCTGATTGGAGTTCACTTTATTCCTTCCCTATTTTCTCCAGTAGTTTCCTTAACAGTGGTCTAATACTCGCTCGTCTATAGTAACCTAGACTATCTCTCCCACCCTTACTGTGAAGGGGAAGCGTATTAGTAGTCCTCCACTCCTCTGGCACCACCCCTATGGTCAGATTCTAATTAACATATTCAGTCAGGGTCATTCCTCCCTTGTCCCCAACAGCCGCCTGTGATACAACTCATTCAGACATGGAGATTGGTCCAAATTCATACAGAACAAAACCTCAAATCCCTGCTCGTAGTTTACATCAATCTGTTCAAGAGCTTCCTAGTCCATCTTCTTGAATTCTGTACCTGCATCCTCCTTCTCCCAAGTAAATAGATGTGAAGGTCTCATGTTACAATCCATCAATGTTCTCCAGCTTGACACACAGATTGCCCCTTTGGTTTCTAATGGACACTAACTGTTTACTGATTATTCTGTTCTACTTGTCCATGCAGAGTATTGTGAGATTCTCCCAGATCTCGCCTACTTGTACTTCTCCATGTCCCTCTGTTTTTCAGTCCTTTCGATGTTTCTAAGATTCACTACAATCGCTTCTCATGTTTCGAAATTCGAGATTACAGGCTGAGTTACCCCGTCAGACAACCTTGGCAATTTAGGGGTTAATTTGGAGAATACCTTTTGCAGTTCCTCTGTAGTCAGGAAATTCTTTCTTAGATTGGGACTCCGAACGATACACAATAGACTACGTTTAGTCTCACCAATGCTCGATGCAACTGGTGTACGACATCCTCTATATTCCAATTACATTCACATGAATGGAGGCCTAATTTTTACTTTCTCATTTGCATATGTTCTTCCTAATACCTCTTGGTTTAACTTTTCTTATGAGCTCAGTGTGTGAGTTCTTTAAAAAAGCTCATGAATATCCAACAATACGTTATCCATTGATTCTTCATTGCTTATGTCCACAAGAATCATCTTCAAACCATTCTAAAAAAATGTTTGCCACTTCTGGTTTTCCTTTCATTGGTCCATTCTCACACTCCCCAGTGATGTTATTACCTTCTAAATATCTAGTAGCATGTTCTTTGTAATCGAGTCTAAGAGATACCTGACTGCTGATGACAGGTTAACTAGTCTGTAGTTTACCATTCTCCAAATTCATCCTTTCTTAAACTGTTGGATAATATTTATGACCTTTTCCTTATCCAGATTGGCTAAATGCCTTTCGGGAATGTGTCGGAAAATAACTTGAAAATCTGCGATGCAATTAACATGTCTATTGCTGCTTCCTCTGAAATTCTTGTATGAAGTACATCTAGTCTGTCAGATTTTTAAATACTCAATCAAGCTTTCTTTTCAAAGATGACCTCAACATTGATAAGAATGATCTTAGACTTTACTTACACAAGTCCCATGGTCACTTGGTATTTCTGGGAGAATTTCTGGACATTATTCCATGAAGATAGACACAAAGAAACTGTTTCTTTTCCCTGCGATTTCTCTGTTCTCTGCAATAAATTATCCTGAACACACGCCAACTGTTCCACATTTGATCTTGTTTTAATTTTTTTCATACATTGATAGACGCTTTTTAGCAGTCTTTCTGTTTTTCTTTTGTTTGCACGCTTTTTCTTTTTTTGATTTTCTTCTTAGTTTCTTGTTCATCCTTTGCTAGGTCCTACATTTCTCTGAATCCACTGGCTTACTGCAACACTTGGCATTTTTCTAAGCTGCCTCCTTTCATCTAATAGGTAGATGAAGGTGGGGTTGAAAATGATAGTCGGAGAGGAGGGTGGCCCAGATTGATAGGAAGGACTGTGGGCCTGTAGGAACATTCAAAAGGGCGGTGCTGACTTGGAAGGTTGGACTGGGATAAGGTGGGATTAGGGGAAATGGGGAAATCCTCTATGATCCCCTGTGGTTGGAGGGTCCCAAGGCAGATAGGAGGCTTTCTTCCTCCAGGCTTCTGGTGGTTCTGGTTTGGCGATGGAGCAGTTCTAGGACCCTCATGTCCATGGCAGAGTGGGAAGGGGAGTTAAAGTGCTCAGCCACAAGGCGATGGAGTTGTTCAATGTGGCTGTCCCAGAGATGTTCTCTGAAATGATGCACAAGTTGACCTCTTGCTTCGCCAATGTAGAGAAGACTACATTGTGGTAGGTAGATGAAGATGGGGTTGAAAGAGTTAGGAGATGAAGAGAGACAGAACGCCTCATCACCTAACTCTTTCAACCCCACATTCATCTACGTGCCGCAATCTCAGCTACCTATCCCCTGCCTCACCCCCTTCTCATTTATCCCTCAGCCCCCTTGGCCCATAAGCTTAATTCCTGATGAAGGGTTTATGCCTGAAACATCGATTTATCTGCTCTTACTATGCTGCCTGACTGTGCTTTTCCAGCACCACACTCTTCGACTCTGATCTCCAGCATCTGTAGTCCCCACTTTCTCCTCACACCTTCATGGCTTGCCTGACTCAGATTTATAACTGTTAATTAAAAAAAGACTATCATGTAATCAAACAGCATAAAAGCAAACCAATATATTGTGGTCACTGTTCCCAAAAGGTCCTCTACAGCAAACGTTTCAATTAGCTCTTCTGATCATTCAACACCAATTCCTAAATAACCTGATCCCGAGCTCAGTGCTCGACATAATGTTAATGTAAACCATCTCAGACATGGTCATGCAATCCATTTTCCCAGCATTAGCATTCACTTGGGTTAACACAGTTTAGATATAACGTAAACAGTACATTATGCTAGCAGTACCCTCAAATGTGTATATCTCATTTCCTGTTTTATAACATTGTCCAGCATTTGTATTGCAGCTTTCACTTTGATATATAACTCCCATCAATGTTTGCTCCTCCTTGCTGTTTTTGCACTCCACCTTACTAGATTCTGTGGAATCTGAGCGACGTGGGCTCTGGGGAGATTAATGGTAAAGATCATCTCGCCACATCATTTGTGATCTTCTCAAACTTTAATTTCTCCAGATCTCCAATGATACTGTGGAATGGAGAAGGACAATGATCTTCCAACAATGCTTTGTAATCCCCAAAGAGCTGAGACAGCTCGAACCTGGGTGGGAACTTTACAGCAGGCTGGTAAAGTGTTGCTGCTGCTGAACAGGGTCTTAGTGAGATCACATCTGGAGTAGTGTGTACAGATTTAGTCTCTTCAATGAAGAAATGATGTTGTTATATTGGAAGCAGCTCAAAGATGGTTCCTGCAATGAAGGTGCTAGCTTATAATGAAAGGATGATCAGGTTGACCAAGTAGCCATTGGAGTTTACAAAAATTAAAAAGTGTCCTATTTCAACATAGATAACAGAAGTAGTCAACAACTGAAGTGAATTACACAGATAATGGAGGAATCCATTCCGTTACACATACTCAGGCCGTCGACCCTGTTACACCAAAACAGGACGAGGCTATTCAGCCCCTGGAGCCTGATATACATTTACAGAAGTGGACGGCACGGTGGCACAGTGGTTAGCACTGCTGCCTCACAGCGCCGGAGACCCGGGTTCAATTCCTGCCTCAGGCGACTGACTGTGTGGAGTTTGCACGTTCTCCCCGTGTCTGCGTGGGTTTCCTCCGGGTGCTCCGGTTTCCTCCCACAGGTCAGGTGAATTGGCCATGCTAAATTGCCCGTAGTGTTAGGTAAGGGGTGGATGTAGATGTAGGGGTATGGGTGGGTTACGCTTCGGCGGGGCGGTGTGGACTTGTTGGGCCGAAGGGCCTGTTTCCACACGGTATCTAATCTAATCTAATCTAATCAGCCTCTCGAGCCTATAACACTGACCCAGAGTAGGCCATGCTGCACCACTATCCTGTTAAACAGCAACAGGATCAGTCCATTCAGCCTCCTCAAGTCTGTAACGTAGGAACTGGAAGATGTCACACAGTGACTGGAGATTGTTACACTGGGATAACAGGAGGCCATTCAAACCCACCGAGCCTATTGCAAGGGAATTGGATAAGGATAAAAACTATCTGAGACTTCTTTCATGAGAAAGGAAGAGGTAATTTAGACACGTATCTGTTGTATGTGAACAGGAGAAGACCAATTACTCCCTCGCTCCCATCTCTGGTATACATGAGGAGACCGTTCAGTGTTTCCACCTGTTATGGAGAAGTATGAGAAGACCCATCAACCCCTCAAAATGTTACACAGCAACATGAAATTCCATAATCTCCCAATCCTCGAACACATCAACAGGAGGGGGTCATTCTGTCCTTGGAGGTGACAACATGCGAACACCAGAAAGACATCAGCCCATCGAGTTTGTACACCAGCATGATGATGAGTCCAGTCAGCCACACATGCCTCTTATACAGCAATTGGAGAGCATCTCTTAAAACCTTTTGCCCATTAAACAGGAATTCAAAGGAAACGTGAAGGTTTTCGAAAGGGAAGTATTTATAACAAATGTATGCATTAAGGAGTAAAACGTAACGATAAAACTATTGTGACTTAAGAGAATTATTAGAATCCATTGTTGAGGACTTTTGAAAAGATAAGCCACAATCCATCGGCGTCAACATGGTTTTACAAAGGATAAATCAGGTTTGAAGTGTTTGCTTGAGTTACTTAAAGATGTGAAAAACAAGGTGGACAGTTGGAATCCTGAAGATGGAATATATCTGGTCTTCGTGAAGGCATTGGATGTGTCACTTCTCCAAAGAGTAAGTGGTAAGATCAGACGACATGGGTTTATGAGTAACTTATTAGCTCGGATGGAGGATTGATTAACCAACAAAATGCAGTCAGATGTAATAAATGTCGCATTTTCATTTGGAAAATGCAATTTGTGGGGTGCCATTGAATTCAGTACTCATGCCTCAACCATTTTCAACCCATGGTATTACTGTACAAGGTTGACGGGATAGAAACTGCGATACCACATTTTCAGATGACACTAACATCGGTGAGAAATTACTTCGGAATGATGATGCAAGAGGTTTGAAGACCATATGGATAGGTTGGCTGAATGGGCCAACATTTGGCAAGGAAAATTAAAGCGAATAAGTATGGGTCTATTCAAGTTGGCCAGTATAATAGAAAGATAAATTATTATCTAAATGGAGAGAAACTTCAAAGTGCTCAGGTTCAGAGTGATCTGAGTGTCTGTTTGCACATCACAGAAAACTTGCCTGCAGGTACTGCAAGTAATGAGATATGCAAGCATGATTTTAGTGTTTATTTAGAAAAGGATAGAGTAGAAAGGTAGGGAGTGTTGGTGTAGCTATGCAAGGCATTTGTGAGGCTGCAACTGGAGTACAGTGTGGGTGTCCTGCAGAATGAGGTATTTCCATTGGAAACAATTCAGAAGAACTTCATTAGATTGATTCCATATTTTAAGTGTTTGACTTATGAAGATAAATTGAGCAGTTTAGTTCTATACTTTCGATTTGACAAGAATGATTGGAGAGCTCATTGAGTCTGTAAAATGTTAAAAATAATTGAAAGTGTCGATGTGGAGTGCATTTTTTTCACGTGGCACAATCTACAACAAGACACGAGAGTTTTAGGATGGAGAGACGGCAGGAAAGTGGAACAGAGGCCCCGTTGACATCAGCCTCATCGAGGAGTTAGATTCCTCACAGATGCTCCTTGTTCTTATTCGACCCTTCGACTATGTTGCACAGGAATTGTGGAAGCCTGGGTATCATACAGGAAGCAGGCACTCAGGATAAATCAGTTTGAGAGAACGTAACGGTAAGGTCACACAGTGACCAGCGCTGGGTTCTCAACTATTTACAGTATATATTAATGATCAGGAGGATGGAACAGATATACAGATGCTGAGTTTGGTGATGTCGCTGTGGTAAGCAGGAGATTATTTCATCAAGAGAGGGTGGAGAATCTGTAAATAGATTCAGAGAGGTAAAGACAATAGATAATAGTTTGGCAGGTGGAATTTAACATGATATAACCTGTCATTCCATTTACAGGAATAATCGAAGACAGAATGATACTGAAATGGAAAGGGATGACAGGACTTCATGATACTGTGTACTAGGGGGTTCACTCAGACCCGTTCAGACATGGGAGGTTTTGCTCCATCCCTGATCATCTGCTCCTTGACGCTCCAAGTGCCCTCATTGCTCTCCATACACATGGAATACTTTGATGTGGTTGATTGGTGGTGGGGATGGTGTTTTGAAATGTGTATCAAGGGGACCGCCTTTGTACAATGTATATTAATTTCTTTCTATGTGGAGACCCGCTGACGATGGGAATGGCTGACTGCTTCTGAATGAAGAGGCCCTGAATGCTGCCAGGACAGTGGGTATTCACCAAACTGATGTATTATGCATGGGGATGCTGCAATATTAATAGAGAGAGAGCTCTTTCAGTTTCTCTACCACTTCCCATTGTCATGGGGACTCTGCAGATGCATGTACACCATCGGAAATCCCACTATACTGGATACACACGACAGCTCCCTGCTGTGGGAGAAACAATCTATTTCCCTCATCCACCATATATATCCTCCATCACCGAATGGTGACATTGATGTTGAGACACTGGGAGATGATAGATATGTCACCTAGTTCTGCCTGAAAAGTTCTGGATCATAGAAGCTGAATGAAACAGCGACCCTAACAGCCCCTGGCAGCACCATCATCCCCCTGGTGTGAAGCTGCAGGTCGTGTTGAAGGAGGTGACACCGCTCTTGAACCAGCTCTTTGTTCAGTCAGGGTCCCTCACACTCTGCTCCTGGATTAAGTGAAGCTTGGGAAGCTGTTCCTGGAAAACCCGGGGTGGATACAGCAAATCCCTTTCCCTAGATACACTCACTCCGTGGTTTTCGAGCCTCCCCTCTCTGTAGCCTCAGCTCCATTTGTTGTTTATTTGGGAATCACGTATTGAAGCTTCCAACCCTTCTGGGATCCGCAGCAGCTTCGGAATGCTGCAGCTAAAAGCAAAACGTGGAAACCTGATCTGGGAGAGCTGCCCACTGCCCTTCCATTATTACCACCGTTTTAATAAAACCTAAAGACTTTCTCAGTTATTTACATGGACTGTTTTCAGACAGCAGTTCTGCACCTCTGCCTTTAAAACCTCTCTTCAAAAAACTCAAGAGAAAATAATCTTTTTACAGTGATATTATCCTCACAACTCCATCTTTAATAAAATAATGCATCAATATACAAAGATAGGTTTATTTTAGATCTCCTAATCTTCCACTATTAGTAGACTGAAATGCATATACTTTACATTGACTGTGAGCATACAAATGTTCACAACTAGTTTCGATTTCAGTCATTTTACTCCTGCCACAGAATGCCTTTGTCTTTCCCTCATCCAAGTCTCCATAACGTGTCAAACCTTAGGTTTTCTCGCCCTGTCACCTGTATAATTTCAAACTCAATGGCAGCAATAATAAGCCCAATCGAAACAGACTGGTATTTTTCTCCCTAAAAGATCTCCAAAAACTTTACGGGGTCACGATCAGTGAAAAGGATTTGGCTCATGAATGTTATTCGCAATTTAAATACTGAAATGTTGTAACGTCAATACCAAGCTCAAGGCCTCCTTCCCCATTGTGGAATAAATCTGTTGATGTTTCCACTGGACACTCCAACCACACCTTACATAACAGAGCACTTCTCATCTCTCCAAGAGTCCCTCTAAATGACATAGCTCCTCATGTCTCAGCATAAAAGAATTACATGATCCTGTAACTCTTAATGCTGTAACCTCTTTACCTGCTCGTCCTGGCCTTTGCCAGTAAACCTTACTTTTAAGAAAATCTCGTACATTCTTCTCAATCTCTCACGGAAACCAAACTTTGATTTCTGAACCCAATCATCATCTTCAGCCATTTCAGTTTCTAATCCTGCTGTTTTAATTCTCTAATCTTCCACACGAATTCTCACAACTGCAGGAAGTGAATTGTTGAACTTCTCCAAAATAAGAATCTCTCTCAGAGTGTCATAGGTTTGCTCTGTTTTTAATATCCTTACCTTTCAAAATGACTTTGTTTGATCCTTTCAAACTCAGTGTGCGTTTAACCAGGGCCCCTTTTTTTAGATTCCTGAAACGCTGTCTGTCGGCTTCTGGCACAACCTCACATACACTTCAGAAGGCTTTCTTCACCACCTCATACTGGCCAGATACCTCCTCCGATAGGGATGCAAATACCCACCAGCTTCGTTTGGATCAACTAAACCTACGTGGTCACTGGCCATTGCATTTGTTTAGCCACTTTCTCAAATGAAGTTCAAAATGCTTCCCCATCCTTCTCATCAAATTTAGATAATGCCTGGGTGTATTTAAACAGAACCGCATCAGACCATTGGCTACTACAGGGTTGTTCAATCTCACTATCCTCCTCATCCAGCCGACCGTCTATCTTCATCTCCGCCTTCTATGTCAACTTTCCTCTCTAATTGCTAACTTTTGAAGTTGAAACTCTCTACTTTTCTTCTCTCTTTCGTCTTCATTTGCTTTTCTTATATTTCTACTTTTCATCATAATTCAAACTATTTCTATTCCTTCTCATGTTCAAAGTACCTCATTTGAAATTGAATTCTAGCCATTTCCAAAGATTCTTGTGGCGTTCCCACCAAATGTAATTGCCGAGCTATAGCTGTAATTATCTCTCATTTTCTTACAAATGCAACCCCAACTCCAGATTGTCTGCTAATTCTAACAGCTTTGCCTTCATTACCTTCTGTAAAACTTTACTTCTTCCACACACAGAGAACTCTTAGTGACTGAAAGAATCTTTCTACACAAAACACTGTTTAAACCAACCAAATTCAACATCTGGAACAAAAGACACTGACAACGACCTTACGTGACCTTTGATCCAAATAGCCTCCTGTTGCGTACTCTCCAGTGTGTGCATGAGCTTATTCTGGATGCTCTGGTTTCCACACACAATCCAAAGATGTGCATGTCAGGTGAATTTGCCATGCTTAGTTGTTCATAGTTTTCAGGGAAGTGTGGGTTAGTTGCCTTCGTGAAGGTAAATGTGTCATAATAGTGTAGAGGAATGGGTCTGGATAGTCTACTCCTCGAAGGGTCAGGTGTAGACTTGTTGGGTCAAATAACCTGTTTGCACGCTGTAGGGCTTGTAATTCTAAACCCAATTACCGATTTAGAACCAGACAAGAGATCCCAGTTTGCTATAGACCAACTAGACTCCATCAAACTATTTTAAGAAGGTAGCTTGGATGCCAACCTTTCCTTAATAACAAGATAGATGGGAATTGGATGTCCCAGATGTCAAACCACTCACCATTATGCAAAACACACAATATTTAAACACTCTAATGAAAATCCATACAAAATTCCATAGGAATTTAGAATAACTTAGCTATTGGAAAATTTAACTGAATGATGGACACAGAACCTGCTACAAATGAACTGTTCCAATATACTAACATCACCTAAACACACCCCTTGGCAAAAATGAGCATTCAGACATACATTCTTGAATACAGTCCTCCAGTCCAGGAGGAAACAGTATCAAGTGAGGTTTCAGAGAGAATAGCAGCTAGGGATAATTTATTAAAACTTCCAACACTTCTGGAACCCAAGCACCTGGTAACTGTTACATCTACAAGGAAAAAACTAGAAAGCCTGGTCTGTGCAAGCTGGCCATTGTTCCTACTATTTATTAAAAAAAACATAAAAGCCTCATAAGTTATTTACATGAGTCGTTTTCAGTAGGCACTTTGGCCTTTAATACCGCTCACTAAAAAAAGGAGAAAATAACCTTTTCATTTAAAAAAGTGACAGCATTGCCACACAATTTAAATGACTTTTTCTTTATTCAAGGGGCTTCCTCGTGATACTGATTGCAAGGTCACCTGAGTGGGGCAAACACAGCTACAGACCAAGTTACAAGGATGTGTGTCATAACTTCTGAAACACGCCTGTCCATCGACCATCAAATGGGACATACCGGGAAGTGAACAACAGCTTGACACACACCATTTCATTGCTTCTGAGCTACACAATGCCAGCAATCGATATACTAGGGAGCCAAAACCCGAGGCCAGGGAAAGATACAGAGGGACAGAGAGATTCACATTAAAGACAGAAACAGACAGTTACTTAACTGAAAAGATATTGTGGAAATATGGGGAAAAAGACATGGCAGTGGGACTAACTGGAGAAGTGAGATCTTCGAAAGTAAAATGACAAGAATGAGAACATTGAATAAAGGCATTGTCAGATCAGCTGGAATGGTTTGTTACATCAAATTCTCAATCTGCTTCACAGAACACCACAAACAACATAAACTGGGACAAGATGACAGCCCAGCATGGAGAGCTGTGCAGACCATGCTAGTGTGTTGCTCAGTAAACTGCAATATCTGCCCAGCATAGAGAGTATTGCAAACTTTACTATCATATGCTAACTATACTCTCACTATACTGTCTACAATGGGAAGATTTGCTCTCTCTGCGTGCGTGTATGTGTTCATCAGAGATGGAGAGAGTGTGTGTGCGCGATTGGCGTGGTTGAATGCGAAATTCATTGTTTGAGAAGGAACGCACAAGGAGGAAACTATTTTAAATACTAACGACTGGCAGGCTTTTTGTTAATCGACAGAAAGAGAACGAGAGAAGTTTCATGGACAGATGAGATGAAGTGTTTGAGAATGTTAAAATAAAGGGATTGCCAGACACAATAGCAATATACATCGGCGTGCACATGAATGACGGATGGATGGGAGTTTGGTGTCATTAAGACTGTATTTCATAGCTCAAGGTTCAAATAGCAGATGGAATAAACCAGTGAGATATATTCTGAAGTGGGAAATATTTCAAGTTAGAAATGGTCAGGGAATGGTGTCAGGAATAAGCTCATGGTCAAAGGGATCACCCACAGTTGTGACTTGTCTGCTTCAGCCGCAGATATTGGCCAGGGATGGGATGGAAACAGAGAAAGGAAGTGGAGTTTGTAACCAGAGCAGTAGACAGTGACCTCCATGCTGTTAATATTTAAATAACAAAGGCAATGATACAATAAATTGTAGTTCTCCACTGAAACTGAGTAGGTCAATATAGAGACCCATGATTAACACTGCCAGAGCAGAGGGAGGCAGTATTTGAACACCTTCATTGATGCAATTAGTAGTCGTCTGTAGAGTAAATATCTGGATTCAGAGTTTCAACAGGAAAAATAATAGGAGGCAGAAGTGTAGACTATATGAAAGAACAGTATTATACAGTCATAATCAGTTTATAGAAAAAAAAAAGGACAGTGACACTTACCAGGAACACCAATGATAGCCGGGAAAGGATAATAAATATATTGAATAATGAGAAGAGTGAAATAGATCCGCAATGATAATGACCACCAATAAAATGCAGAAAAATACCAAACATAATTGGATAAACTCCTGTCTATTGTTGGAATATGCCAGTTCAATGATCCCAGAGTCTGATCCATTTTTGGAATATTCCAGTCTAATGTTCTCAGATGCTGATCTCCCCTCCCCCTGTCTCTGGATCTGCTGATCCCTGTCGGTGCTGTCGGTGATGCTCCCACTCATGTTATGGGATAACACATTGAACGGAGCCCATTTATCATTAAAACCCTCCACTGGGATAATTGGAAACAATGAAGATTGGCATTAATCACAGTTGCTGAACAAACACTGGAAAACCGAGCAAAGGCTCCGACTATGGATAAATGGACACCGCACATCAATCAACAGACAGGAGTATTCCCTCCCAGTTGGGGAACACTTCAGTGGTCCAGGATCTTCAACCTCGGACCTTCTGGTGACCATCCTCCAAGGTGGACTTCCGGACAGGCAGCAGCGAAAAGTGGCCGAGCAGAGGCTGACAGCTAATTTCGGTACCCATAGGGAGGGCCTCAACCGGAATCTTGAGTTCATGTCACATTACAGGTGATCACCATTGCACTATATACACACAGACACAGACACCACTACACGCACACATACACAGGCACTCCTATACACACACATACACATGGGCACACATGTACACAGACACACACACAGACACTACCACACACCCTTACAGACACCCACACTCACACAGGCATCCTCTCAGAGACTTAGACCACTCTATACTCATGCACACACATATACATCTCTCTTACAGACACTCACAGCCCCCACCCAGACACGCACACAGACTGCCACACTCACATATGCACCCCCTCACAGACTTAAGACACTCTACATCACTACACACACATATACGCTCCCTCCCACACTCACAACCCTCAACCCAGAAAAACACACATACACAAACACATAATCAGGCGATCTTCATGCACACATATGTTTTGTGGGGTGTATGTGTACTTGCAGAGTTACATTGTACTTTGCTCAAAAATTGCATGAATTCATGTAAAACTCTGTATTCTCACTTTTCAGATGAGAATCAATCTAAACATCATGGCATAGACAAGAGAACACAGGGGGCTAACACCTTCAACCTATTGTCCAGGTAACAGTCAATGTTACAGTTAACCTGAGAATGCAACTTTTTTATAAAAAAGGGTTTTGTGATTTACACAAGAAATAAGTGAAACTATCATGGTATTCGAACAGATGAAAGACTGAACAGATAATCAAGGTATTTTTCAATGTATAATTTCAGTTACATCACACTGTAAACTTTTGCTATAAATTCTGTGCCTTAGAATTGTGCCCTCCACTATCACCTGATGAAGGAGCGGCACTCCGAAAGCTCGTGTGCTTCCAATTAAACCTGTTGGACTATAACCTGGTGTTGTGTGATTTTTAACTTTGTACACCCCAGGCCAACACGGGCATCTCCAAATCATGACTGAACAAACAGCTCAGTTAACCAGTTCCACACATCACTTTTGATATCAGTATAAAAGAAACATTTACTGACTTTGGATGTAATGGGTGAGGGTTACTGAGGGATAGACCATAAATCTTTATAATCTTTTTGCAGCTTGTATATGAGAGTATTAACAGCACACTGCAGGGGTCTATATGTGTTCCACTCTGTTTATGAAAGGAGGCAGTTACAAAATAACAGATCGGCTGCATAAAAAAATGTTGAGTGGGCCGGTTTCCAGATACCTTAACACAACGTATGATATTATTGATCAGTGTGAGGCTATTCCTGGTTTTAAGTGCCCTAATATCAAATACTTTCATAACCTTGAGACAGAGCATTGAGATTGCTGCTCAGCAACAGGCCGAAGCAAGTCTGTCCCTATGGGCCTCTTACAGAGGTATAAGAGAAGGCCATTTAGCCAATATTAGCCTGTTGCCACTTCAAAAGGTGGAAATCTAGAATATTGGTACAGTTTGCCAACAGAGAGATGTGTCACTGCAGCTGTATGAGGTGTTACTGAGAAGACACCTGGAGTACATTGTGTTGTTTGGGTTTCTGTAACTGAGAAGGGATTGACCTCCATCAGATACAGTTTAACGGCTGCTCGTAATCCATGGACTGCTGTGGCATTTAATGTCTCGGGTATGTTACACAGGAACAGGAGGAGGCCATTCAGCCTCTCCAGTCTATTACAGAGGGCCTTGAGGAGCCCATTCAGCCTCTCGAGCCTGTTACCGAGGGGCAGGAAATGTTTATTTAACTTCCAAGTCTGTTACGCATAAATATTAGTTTTAAATTAGTTTTGGAATAGGAAAGACCTGATGTAAACATTAAAGTTCTAACTTTGAACAAGGCCAATTTTGAAAATGTTAGGCGAGCCCTGTGAAAGGCTGATTGGAATACCCTATTCACAGGTAAAGGGATGGTTGGAAAATGCAAGGCCCTCAAAACTTGGTTTCAGAGATTCCAGAGGCAATGTGTTCCTATTAGTGAGAGGGGCAAGGCTGGTGGGTGCAAGGAGTGCTGGATGGCTAGATATATTGATGCTCTGGTCAAGGTAAGGTAGGAGGTGTATGTCAGGTAAACAGAGCTGAGATCAAGTAAATCCAGAGAGATGTAATAACGGAAGCAAGTGCATAGTCAATACGGAAATCGGGCCAGAAAAATGTGGACATGAGATGGCTTTAAAAATAGGGTAATGAGGCATTGAAGAAATCCTACAAATCCTGTAATGGTAAAAGATTAATTAGGGAGAGAACAGGGCCCCTTAAAGGTCAATAAGGCTACCTATTTATGGAACCACACGAGATTGGAGGGATATGAAACAAAAAATTTCTCCTCAGTATTTAATGAGGAGGAGGTTACAAGAGCGAGAGAATGAATAATTATTTAGTGATGCATTGAAAAGTGACTATATTACAAGGAGGTGTTTGACATTTTAAAACACATAAAGGTGAACAAATCTCTGGGACCTGATTAGTTGTATCCCAAATGTTTGGGGGAAGCCAGGAAGGAGATTCATCAGCATTTTGTTGATGTATTTGTATCATTGACTTCCACAGGTGAGGTGTCAAAAGACTGGAGGGCTGCTCACATAGTGTCAATATTTAAGAAAGTAAGGAAAAAAAAACAGGTAACTATAGATCGCTGAGCCTGAGGTCAATGGTGACTAAATTGTTGGAGAGGATTTTGTGGGAAAGGATGTGTATGCATTTGAAAAGACAAGGACTGAAGAGAGATTTGTACAATGGAGATCACGTCTCACTGACTCGGTGTAATCTTTTGAGGAAGTGATGAAGATGATTGATGAAGGCAGTAGAGTGGATGTTGTTTTTATGGAATTTAGTAAGAAAACCAAAACGTTCTACATGGTAGACTGGTTAACTAGGTTAGACTGCCTGGGATCCAGGGAGAGCTTGCCAGTTAGATACAAAATTTTCTTGAATATTGGAGACAGGCCGTGAGAGTGGACATTTTTTCATTACATTTGGAGACTTGTGACCAGTGACGTGCCGCTAAGATCAATAGTGGGTCCACTGCCTTTTGTCACTTATGCAAATCATTTGCATTTGAGTATATGAAGTATGGTCAGTAAGTTTGTAGGTAATAACAAATTTCGTCGACCGTGAAGAATGGTCTCTCAGACTATAATGGGACCTGGTTTAAGTGAGCCGAGGAGTGGCAGATAGAGTATATTTTACTTTCATGTGAGGTGTTGCATTTTGGCAAGTCAAATCAAGGCAAGACATGATAGAACTCCAAAAAAATTATTGAATCCCTACAGTGAGGAAACAGGCTTTTCGGCCCATGGAGGCCACACCGACCCTCTAAACAGTATCCCACTGGACAAACCCCTACCTTATCCCTCTGAGCCTGCATTACCCATTGCTAATCCACCTCTCCTACACAACCCTGGGTACGGTGCGCAATTTAGCATGGCCAATCTACTCTTACCTGAACATCCTTACACGGTTGGAGTAAAACATAGCACCCGCAGGAAACCCACACAGACAAGGGGGGAATGTACAAACTCCACATAGCTAGTCTTTCTAGGATGGAATTAAACCCAGGTCGCTGCCCTGTGGGGCAGCAAAGCTAGCCTCGTGGTACAGGTTCTCCGTTCCTTGAAAGTGCCGTCACAGGTCGACAGTGTAGTGAAGAAGGCACTTGGTGATCTTCCCTTTATTGGTGCGTGCTTTGAGTCAAAACATTTGCATGACAAAATCTGTACAGGACATTGGTTTGGCCACTTTTGTAATATTGCCTTTAATTCTGGTCACCCTGCTGTCGGAAAGGCGTTGTCAAACTTGAAAGGTTGCAGAAGAGATTTAAAAGAATGTAGCAGGTGTTGGAGGGTTAGAGTTGCAGGGAGACTTTGAATAATCTAGGACTATTTTCAAGTATTGAGGCTGAGTGGGGACCTTATAGGGGTTTATAAAATCATGAGGGGCATAGATAAGGTAAACAGTCAATGTCTTTTCCCCAGGATAGACGAGTCCAAATTAGAAGACAAACGTTTAAGGTGAGAGGAGAAAGATTTAAAAAGGGACATGAGGGACAACATTTTCACACAGAGACCTCTGTGTGTATGGATTGAACAGACAAAAGAGGTGGTGGAGGCAGGTACAAGTACACCATTTAAAAAGCATTTGGATGGATATATGCCTGAGAAGTGTGTAGAGGGAGAAGGGCCACCTGCTGGCAAGGGGGATGAGATTAATTTAGGATATTTGGCCGTATGGATGACCAGACCGAACAATCTTTTTTCCTTTCTGTACATCTCTGAGAGTCTATTGACTCTTCAGTGTATAACACTGGAA
This sequence comes from Chiloscyllium punctatum, assembly GCF_047496795.1. Classification (NCBI taxonomy): domain Eukaryota; kingdom Metazoa; phylum Chordata; class Chondrichthyes; order Orectolobiformes; family Hemiscylliidae; genus Chiloscyllium; species Chiloscyllium punctatum. The sequence continues at coordinate 51,314,714 of NC_092780.1, forward strand.
CAGGAGGAGGCTTTTCAGCCTCTGAATTCCTCCCGTCGGCTTGTTTGCTCAATCACAGAGAGTCAAATACAAAAATACATCATTCAGATTTTGATGATGTTTTACAGAAACAGGGGAAAGGCCTTTAGTCAATAAAAAAGCTGTACAGAATGTGAAGAGGTCATTCAGTCCCTCACCTCAATTCCACAGGTGCAGCAGTTGAGCACAGAGATATTGGAGCCTGTTACTCAGGAGCAGGAGGAGGACATGTATTTTCATAAACTTGGGATCGGGAGGGAATCATTGAACTGCTTGAAACTGGGACACAGGGACAGGAGGCAGTCACTCAACTGCTCAAAACTGGGACACAGGGAAATCTAGAGGCCAGTGAGGCCCGAGGATCCTGTTACACAAGAACAGGAGGAGGTGACTCACTCCCCACCAATATGAGACACTGGGAGAGAAGGGGAGTTTGCTTGGAACAAACAGAAATATATGAATAAATTGCATCAGTGATCCATTCAATCCTGCCCCAACATTCACTAAGACCACGGCTGATCTGATGGTGATTCCCTCATTCCATTTTACGTGGACTGTCCTCTCTGCAGCCTCTGCTCCATTTGTTGGTCATTCTTGCAGACCCAGATGCTGCAACAACAGTCACCATGACTCATCCAGAGGGATGGGTCAAACCGGATGAGTCAGGATTTGAAGAGTCCAATCACAAGAATGAAAACACAAAATAAAGGCATTGCCAGATGCTTAGTTCTCTTACTTTCGCAATCCAACTCACATAACCAGCCCATCCATTGCATATTCAGGATGGAGCACTGTGTAGATCCGGCCAATGTCTGCTGAATGCAACCCAGCTATGTCCAGAGTGAAACTACTTGCAGCCCACACCAATACTGGATCTATAATTCTGGAGTAAATGTCAGCGTGGGGGGATGTGCAGTCCGCACTGGTTCATTCATATAGAAACCCAGGCCGTTGCATTTTTCGGTAACACTGTGTTAGATCGCAGTCCAGTGGGGGAAACTTGCAGCCAATTTTGGAACTGACAGGATGTGCAGCTCCCATCCATTTCCAGCTCCATATCTCCACTGTGCCTTGACAAGGGATGCTGCGAATGTGAAAGTCACTGCGAGGAAGAGATGCAAATGGAAACAATTTAAAGACCAATAGTTCTAATTAAGGCGCGTATCACTCTAGTATTTAAAGATGAAATAGTGGTTGTACTATACGTCTTCAAATAATCAATGGGAATTAGAAGACCAAATATGCAGGGAGGCTGGCGAGACTTGCAGGAGCAATAGGGTTGTCATAATAGGTGATTTTAATTATCCTAACATAGACGGGGAATTCCAGAGGATTAAGAACTTCGATGGAACATAATTTGTGAAGTGTGTTCAGGAAAGTTTCCACAAGCAATATATAGAGCATCTTACTCGGGAAGGGACAAACTGTACCTACTGTTGGCAAATAGGGATGGATAGGTGACGGAGGTAAAGTGGGGGAGCATTTTGGGAAAAATGACCAGAGCTGTATTAATGTTAAAATAGGTATGGTAGGAAGCAAATTGGTCCACAGATTCAAGTTCTAAATTGGGGCAAGGCGAATTTTGTTGGAATTAGGCAGGGGATTGCAGGGCTTGATTGGATTAGTGTGTTTCCAAATATTTGATCCCGGGAAAGTGGGAGGGCTTCAAAAGTGAGATAGCTCAAGTTCAAGGTCTGCATGTTCCTGTGAGGGTGAAGGGAAAGTGAGGCTGGAAGGAAGAACCCTGGATGACAAGAGATATTGTGGCTCTGACCAGAAAAAAAAGGAGGCGTCGCTCAAGTACAGGTAGCTGGGATCAAGGGAATCTCTGGAGGTACACAGGGGATACAGGAGTATACTGAAGAAGGAAATCAGCAAGGCGAAAAGGGGGTATGAGATAGCCTTGACTGAGCAGATTAGGATGAATCCAAATTCAATATAAAAGGAAAAAGAACAACTAGAAAGATAACATTACGCCTTAAATTCCAAAATGGGCATGCATGTGTAAAACCTCAAGAGATGGGTGAGGTCCTCAATTTCCTTTCTGTGTTTATCATGAAGAAAGACATGAAGACCTTTGACCTTTGGGAGGTTAGTTGTGATAACAGTCCATATCACAGTAGAGGTGCTGTTGGACATATTAGAATGCACAAAGTCAGATAAATCTCTTCGTCCTGACCAGATATATCTAAGAGCACTGCACAAGGCGAGAGAAGATAGTTCAGGGGCAAGGTCCCAGAAGACTGGGCAGTAGCAAATGTTGTGCCCTTATTCAGAAGGGCTGCAAAGAAAAACCTGGGAAATATAGACCAGTAAGCTTCACATCTGTTTCTGGAAACCACTTGAAAAGGTCCGGAGATATAAGATATGCATGCATTTGGAAAGACAGAGTTTGACTTGGAGCAGTCAGCATAGCTTTGTGCCTGGCAGATCATGCCTGACAAATTTTGATTGAGTTTTTGAGGAAGTGACCAGGCAGGTTGATGAGGGCAGGGTGGTAGACATATTCTATATGGATTTCAGTAAGGCCTTTGATAAGGTTCCACATGGTAGGCCGCTCTGGAAGGTTAGATCGCATGGACTCCAATGTAAACTGGCAAATTGGCGACACAGTTGGCTTGACGTTATGAAGCAAATGGCTATGGTGGAGGTATGCTTGTCGGACTGGAGGCCTGTGACCAGAGGAGTGCCTCAGTGATCGGTCCTGGGCCCATTGCTGTTTGTTATCTATATCAATGATTTGGACCAGAGTGCACAACGCAACGTTAGTAAGTTTGCAGATGAAACTAATTTAGGAGACATCGTTTACAGTGAGGAACATTATCAGAAATTGTAGCAGTACCCTGATCAGCTGAGGAAGTGGGCTGAGAAATAGCAAATGGTGTTTAATACACATAAGTGTCTTGCATTTAGGAAAGTCAAATCCAGGTAGGAATTTAATGACGACTGACAGAGCCTTAAGGCGTGTAGTGCAACAAAAGGACTTTGGAGATCAGGTGCAGAGTTGTCTGAAATTTGAGTCACAGATACACAGGACAGTGAAGAAGGCTGTTGGCACATTGGCCTTCATCAACGCATTGAGTATAGAGGTTGGGACGTTATGTTGCAGTTGTATAGGATGTTAGTAAGGCTGTATTGGAGTATTGCGTTCAGTTTTGTTCAGCTTGCTCTAGAAAGGATATTATTGAACAAGAAAGTGCGTAGAACAAATTTCCAAAGATTTTCCTGGGCTAAAGGCTCTAAGTTTAAGGCAGAGGTTGGACAGGTTAGAACTTATTTCTTTACAGTGCAGGAAACCGAGGGGGTTCTTATAGAAGTGTAGCCCTTATAAAATCATGAGAGGTGTGCATGGGGTGAATACTTCAAAATTTGTTCCCAAGATTGTGGAATCGAGGACTAGAGGACATCCAATAATATTTGGAAAGGATAACATTTAGAAAAAGGAAACTGAGGGGCAACGTTTTTAAACAGAGTGTGGTACGCATATGGTCAGAGCTGCCAGTGGAAGTGATTGAGGTGGGTACAATAACAACATTGAAAAGGCAATTGGACAAATACACAGATAGGAAAGGATTTGAGGCATGCAGAACAAGGGCAGGGGGATGGGTGGTTCTGAATGGACGTTTTGGTTGCCATGGACGAGCTGGGCTAAATGGCCAGTCATACTGGCAGTCTCGTGCAATATGACAGTAAATGAGTGTGTTTTGCGGTGAAGACAGGGTGGGGGGGAGACTGAGAAAAATGTCATGGAAGGATATGTTCACAGGTTTCAGAATGCTGAAATGAAGACATTCCGATAGTATAATGCAACACGGGTCAGTATTTCAAAGAATTATGAGTGAAAGGGATATTGCTGTGAGTTCAGGCGATGGAGAGTTTTGGATGAGCCTTTGTTCTGCAGCTTTGTAACTGGGAGTGAGGACAGCAGAGTCTTCGCCTCACTGGGCTGAACCAAACAAAAAACTGTCTCAGTGACATTTTCATTGAGTGGGACAGTGGGGTTGTCTGCACGAGGTCGAGCTAGTTTCTTGGTGCTATCTTACCAAACTCATCTCATTAACTACACCTCCCACTCCATAGTGTCCCTCTCATACAATGCCAGCCCGATTCTCCCATCCATCATGACTGGAGGTACTCACAGTCGCCCGGATGCCCTTGAATATTCTGTGATCCCTGACACTGGTGCCATCTTTAAAAGATCAATGGGCACACAGTTGCGCTTTCCCAGTTTGGAGCTGCCCTGCATATTTTCTCCGAGCATGGCAATGTAGGCGAAATTACACTATGGTTTGGCGACAGCAGCACGGAGGTCCGAGTGGATGGGCTAGTACAAAACGGGATCATCCTCTTCCCAGAGGCGGCCACACTACCAGATCCAACGAGCATGGGCTGAGCTCACCACCCAGCTCAGTGCAGTTTCTGGGGTCTGAAGAAATGTCGAGCAAAACAGGACAAGCATCAATAAGCTTCCCCACTCTGGCAGGATAAGGGTCACCATATTTTCTCTGCTCCCTCACACTCGCTGTATATCTGTTATAGTACCGACCCCCGAACAAGGCTCATGCTCCACCACTCTCACTACTGCATGCAGCACCTTCCCTCTCTTTCTCTCTTGCCTCTCTAATGCCCTCCACATAGTTAGAGAATATTCTGCAGAATGTCAATTATGGAATGTTCCAGGTATTGTCCCAACTTATTCCCAGTTTCAGAAAAACGGCTGTGCCCCAGTGCGTAGCACGAAAGAGGATGGAGTAGTGATGTACGTTTTTCAAATCACACACAATTAAAATCCATCATGAGGCCATTCAGTACTTCAAATATGCTCCAACGTTCAATTCTTTTGGGGGTGATCTGATGGTTTTCTCAGCTCCATGTTACAGGAACTTCCAGTCATTCAACCCCCAGGTTCCTGTTACCGAGCAGACGATTCTCAGACACTTCATACCCCGGGTTTCTTCTAACATGTGTTCAGAAGGCATTTCTCATGGGGACAGACTCTCCTAACAATATATTTCATCTGATTTATAAATTCATGCAACAGTCAGCATGCTTTCAACAGACCAATAAAAAACATGCACTTATTTTATGGTTATAGATTTCCAATCACAATTAGTCATTCTGGTTATTTCACTTGTCTCACCTTATTGTATTCAGCCAAAGACAGCTTCCAAACACTTGTCTCATTATAAAATATAATTTCTAGCAGAGAACATTTTTATCTCGAATCCACCTTTTCCCTTTTCAGTAAAATTTCTCTTGCCCCTTTTTGTGACTGATTCTGTGTACAACATTACACAGTCTCCCACTCAGTTGGCTGGATGGTTGGTTTGTGATGCAGAGGGAGGCCACCAGCGCAGTTTCAGTTCCCCACACTGACAAAGGTTACCATGAAGGGGATGCTCTCTCAACCTCACCCCATCACCCGAGGTGTAGTGACCCTCAGGATAAACCACCATGAGTGGTCTCTCTAATGAGCGTTATTTGGGACTCTAATCTGTCAATGTTAGCATTTTAATTTTTTGACAATTTTTTTATTGAAAAAGATTTTTATTATTATATTAAACCAATAACAAAACAACTCAAATAACTGAACAAAATTATACGCATGTGCATGTATGTACAAAATAAGTTAAAGTCTCTAAACGGACAGAAGAAAAAAAAAACAATAAATAATAAATAAATAATACGGCTCAGCATAACAAAGTGATAGCTCTCGTTCTTCGAGCGCATCAACTGATACACATTCATACGTACATAATTCCTAATATGTGATTCATTAGACAATATCATCATGGCTATATAAAAGCCCTTTTTAGAATGGCAGATAAGCCTGTATCGCGGTAATCCAAAAAGGGTTCCCATGTCTTATAGAAATCTCTGCTTTTCGGTGCACCATACTGGTGAGAAGGTCCAAAGGGATATTCTCCAAAACGAGCTTACAACGACCCAACAGACCCGGCGGGTTTTCAGACATCCAAGACAACAGAATATTTTTACTAGCACAGGAAATACGGGGGAGATACTAAAGGCGTATTGTGTATCAGTATTTACTGTGGTAAAGGATATGGAAGATATAAAATGTATGGAAATAGATGTTGACACCTTGCAAAATTTCGATATTACAGAGGAGGAAGTGCTGGATGTCTTGAAACGGGTAAAGGTGGATAAATCCCCAGGACCTGATCAGGTGGACCCGAGAACTCTGTGGGAAGCTAGAGAAGTGATTGCTGGGCCTCTTGCTGAGATATTTGTAGTATGGATAATCACAGGTGAGGTGCCGGAAGACTGGAGGTTGGCTAACGTTGTGCTATTGTATATGAAGGGTGTTAAGAACAAGCCAGTGGACGATAGACCAGTGAATCTGACATTGGTGGTGGGCAAGTTGTTGGAGAGAATCCTGAGGGACAGGATGTGCATGTATATGGAAAGGCAAGGACTGATTAGGGATAGTCAACATGGCTTTGTGCGTGGGAAATCATGTCTCACAAGCTTGATTGAGTTTTTTTGAGAAAGTAACAAAGAAGCTTGATGAGGGCAGAGGGGTAGATGTGATCTATATGGATTTCAGAAAGGGTTTTGATAAGGTTACCCATCGGAGACTGAATGGCATGTCTAGATCTCATGGAATACAGGGAGAACTAGCCATTTGGATACAGAACTGGCTCAAAGGTAGAACACAGAGGGTGGTGGTGGAGGGTTGTTTTTCAGAGTGGAGGCCTGTGACAAGTGCAGCGCCACAAGGATCGGTGCTGGATTCATTACTTTTTGTCATTAACATAAATGATTTGGATGCGAGCATAAGAGGTACAATTAGTAAGTTTGCAGATGTCTCCAAAATTGGAGGTGTAGAGGAGAGTGAAGAGGGTCACTTCAGATTGACCAAATGGCCAGTGGGCTGAGAAGTGGCAGATGGAGTCTAATTCAAATAAATGCGAGGTGCTGCATTTTGGGAAAGAAAATCTTAGCAGGATTTAAACACTTAATGGCAAGGTCCCAGGGAGTGTTGCTGAATAAAGAGACCTTGCAGTGCAGGTTCATAGCTCATTGAAAGTGGAGTCGATTGTCGATAGGATAGTGAAGAAGGCGTTTCCTTTATTGGTCAGAGTATTGAGTACAGGAGTTGTAAGATCATGTTGTGGCTGTACAGGACACTGGTTAGGCCACTGTTGAAATATTGCGTGCAATTCTGGTCTCCTTCCTATCGGAAAGATGTTGTGAAACTTGAAAGAGTTCAGAAAAGATTTCAAAGATGTTGCCAGCGTTGGAGGATTTGAGCTATAGAGAGAGACTGAACAGTCTGGGGCTGTTTTCCCTGGAGCGTTGGAGGCTGAGGGGTGACCTTATCGAGGTTTACAAAATTATGAAGGGCATGGATAGGGTAAATAGGTAAAGTCTTTTCCCTGGGGTCAGGGAGTCAGAACGAGAGGGTATGGGTTTAGGGTGAGAGGGGAAAGATATAATAGAGAACTACTGGGCAACTATTTCACAAAGAGTGTGTTACACACGTGTATGGAATGAACTGCCAGGTGATGTCAGGGAGGCTGATACAAGTGCAACATTTAAGAGGCATTTGGATAGGTAAATGAATAAGAAGGGTTTGGAGGGATATGGGCCGGGTGCTGGCAGGTGGGACTAGATTGGTTTGGGATATCTGGTCGGCATGGATGGGTTGGACTGAAGGGACTGTTTCCATGCTGTACCTCTCCATGAACATAGAACATAGAACATAGAACAATACAGCACAGAACAGGCCCTTCGGCCCACGATGTTGTGCCGAACTTATTTCCTAGATTAAGCACCCATCCATGTACCTATCCAAATGCCGCTTAAAGGTCGCCAATGAATCTGACTCTACCACTCCCTCGGGCAGCGCATTCCATGCCCCCACCACTCTCTGGGTAAAGAACCCACCCCTGACATCTCCCCTATACCTTCCACCCTTCACCTTAAATTTATGTCCCCTTGTAACACTCTGTTGTACCCGGGGAAAAAGTTTCTGACTGTCTACTCTATCTATTCCTCTGATCATCTTATAAACCTCGATCAAGTCACCCCTCATCCTTCGCCGTTCCAACGAGAAAAGGCCGAGAACTCTCAACCTATCCTCGTACGACCTACTCTCCATTCCAGGCAACATCCTGGTAAATCTTCTCTGCACCCTCTCCAAAGCTTCCACATCTTTCCTAAAGTGAGGCGACCAGAACTGCACACAGTACTCCAAATGTGGCCTAACCAAAGTCCTGTACAGCTGCAACATCACCTCACGACTCTTGAATTCAATCCCTCTGCTAATGAACGATAATACTCCATAGGCCTTCTTACAAACTCTATCCACCTGAGTGGCAACCTTCAAAGATCTATGTACATAGACCCCAAGATCCCTCTGTTCCTCCACCTGACCAAGAACCCTACCATTAACCCTGTATTCCGCATTCTGATTTGTTCTTCCAAAATGGACAACCTCACACTTGGCAGGGTTGAACTCCATCTGCCACTCCTCAGCCCAGCTCTGCATCCTATCTAAGTCCCTCTGCAGCCGACAACAGCCCTCCTCACTGTCCACAACTCCACCTATCTTTGTATCATCTGCAAATTTACTGACCCACCCTTCGACTCCCTCATCTAAGTCATTAATAAAAATTACAAACAGCAGAGGACCCAGAACTGATCCCTGCGGAACTCCACTTGTAACTGGACTCCATGCTGAATATTTACCATCTACCACCACTCTCTGACTTCTACCGGTTAGCCAGTTTTCTATCCAATTGGCCAAATTTCCCTCTATCCCATGCCTCCTGACTTTCCGCATAAGCCTACCATGGGGAACCTTATCAAATGCCTTACTAAAATCCATGTACACTACATCCACTGCTCTCCCCTCATCCACATGCTTGGTCACCTCCTCGAAGAATTCAATAAGACTTGTAAGGCAAGACCTACCCTTCACAAATCCGTGCTGGCTGTCCCTCATCAAGCAGTGTCTTTCCAGATACTCGTAAATCCTATCCCTCAGTACCCTTTCCATTACTTTGCCTGCCACAGAAGTAAGACTAACTGGCCTGTAATTCCCGGGGTTATCCCTATTCCCTTTTTTGAACAGGGGCACAACATTCGCTACTCTCCAGTCCCCTGGTACCACCCCAGTTGCCAGTGAAGACGAGAAGATCATTGCCAACGGTACTGCAATTTCCTCTCTTGCTTCCCACATAATCCTAGGATATATCCCGTCAGGCCCGGGGGACTTGTCTATCCTCAAGTTGTTCAAAATGTCCAACACATCTTCCTTCCTAACAGGTATCTCTTCGAGCTTAGATTCTCTGACTTATATTAATCTCAGTTTTTTTGGTGCACCATACTGGTGAGAAAGTCCAAAGGGATATTCTCCATGATGAGCTTACCAAGTCTCAACAGACCCGGGGAGTTTTCAGACATACAACACAACATAATAGTTTTCCTAACATAGAAAATAAGGATATACTTTTTTTTTCCCCAATGTGCATATGCGTAAGATACTCTGGGCAGGCCCAGGAAAAGAGAAACCGGGTCCATCTCTAATTTGGTCCCCAAGACGCACTCTACCACACCTAACACAATTATCCAATATGTACAAAGCCTGCAGCAGGACCACATGCAATGAGTACGAGTGTCTGTAGTCATTCTGCATTTAGGACATGCTGAAGATAATCCCAAAAAAATTTAGAGAGAAAATCTGGGGTCAGTTAAAACCTATGATGATTTTTCAACTGCATTGAATGGGTTCTATTACAGATCAAAATCCTTCGAGCATATCCTCGCATGTCTCCAAAAAGATCTAAATGCCCAACTCTCTCGCACCGACGTCAGGAAGCTGCACAGTCTTGTCTGCGGGGACACTCTCCAACAAATGTTAAAGGGTACTGACAGAGAGTATATTCTTTACAATAATCACCTGCTTCTCTGTATCGGATCTAGAAGTGTCATATAAAATTGTGTTTTTTAATCAAATCTCTAATCTGGAACAAAAAAACAGAAGAAGTCTCTACTAGGTAGTCCATACTTACGAGTTATTTGAACAAACGGTAACATTGTTTCTCCTTCCAGTAACACGTGGTGGCTCGGTGGTTTGCACTGCTGACTTACCGCACCAGGGTCACAGGTTTGGTTCCAGCCTTGGTTGACAGGCTGTGTGGAGATAGTATATTCTCAACTGTGACTGCGTAGGTTTCCTCCCACAGTTACAAACATATGCATGTTCGATGACTTGGCCATAGCTCAATCTCTCATAGTGTTCCAGGATCTGTAAGTTGGGGCATTAATCAGGGTAAATATAAGATGGTAGCGGAATGGGTGTGGGTGGGTTATTCTTCAGAGGATTGAAGTGGACTTGCTGGGCCCAAGGACCTGTTTCCAAACTGTAGGGATACTACTAAATCTAAATGACCGAAACAAGGTATCCCCCTCGCTGCCCACAGTTTAAACCTGGAATCCATTATCCACGGTATACCAATTATAGGGGGAAGAAACATGGTTTTGGCTGTATTGCCTCGATCTGACGCATTGTCCTTCAAGTTTTAACAGAATTGATAATCATTATTTTATGACAATATTCCATAAATATTGTCATTTTATCTAAGAACAACAGACTAATAAGGGTTCACTTTGTCTTAGAGGGCTCAATGTCTAGCCATATTAATGCCGAGACCTCAGTGGCTCAGACACTAACATAAGATTAAAAAAACTTCATTGATTGCTTTTAATCGGGGAGATCTACACCTCACAATCTATGGGGCAGTTGAAATTTTGTTCCAGATAAAGAATCGCTTATGGTGCCAAATAAAAGAGCTAAACCAGCCATTATGTTTCCGAAATATCTGTCTGGGAAACATCATATAAAGCATTTGAACTGGGTGTAGGAAATGAGGAAGGACATTCATTTTAATAACAGCTATTAGACCGAGCCAGGATATTGAAAATGCCTCCCATCTTTGAAGGTCTTGTTTAATTTTGTCAAACAAATGCACACAGTTCACGTTAAATAAATGATCAAAGACAGATGTAATGAATATACTGACATAGGGAAACGATCCCCGTGACCATGTAAAAGGAAACCAGGATTTGCCCTCAGTATCAGTTATTCCCTCAGACCTCCCATCGGCATGGCCTCCAACTTTGTAAAATTAATCTTATCGCCCGGAAAGGCAACAAGCGAATCAATGCATTGCATCCCATGAATTACCGAAATTGCGGGATTTGACAAAAACATAAGACCCTAATCTGCATACAATGTAATCTTTCGAGTCTTCGATCCCACCTCTGGTGCAGATATGTTGACATCACTACGGATAGCCTCCGCCAGTGGCTCAGTCACCAACGTAAACAACAATGGTGAAAGGTGTCAACCTTTGCGGCTGCCTGGAAAAATATTAAAATTATGGGTGGGCACTCCATTAGTGAGAACCGCAGCCACAGGATCGCGGTAAAGGACCCTCACCCACTTGATAAAAACTTTGCGTACACCAAAGCATTCTAATGTGCACAAGAAATCCGGCCACTCAACCAAATCAAATGCCTTTGCTCATCTAAAGGGATCAATTATCCCTCGACAGATTGTTGTTGACACTCTTGGATCATATTGAGTAAATTCTTAACATTGAAGGAAGATCTGGGGCCCTTTGGAAAGCATGTTTGGTCTTCTTTGCTAACGGAAGGCAGCAAAGTTTCCACCTTAATGCATGGATCTCAGACAGGATTTTGAGACCAACATTTTAAAGAGAGATTGGCGTGTAAGAAGCACAATCCTCCGGGATCTTCCTTTCTTCAGCATCAGAAAGATATGAGCCTCTATTAAGGATGGAGGGAGGGGTTCGTGACTGTATGAGTGATGTAACACGTTAAACATCAGCCCTGACAATAGGTTTATAAATTATTTATAAAATGCACTAGGAAATCCATTAGGAACGTGCGCCTTTACATTCTGAAGCTGCTTCACACCCTCCTGCGCTGACAATGGTGCATTAAAGCACAACGCCTTTTCAGGGGTTACTCCTGGAAGACCCAGGTTCTTGAAAAATGACTCCATCTCAATCCATCTATTCTCAAAATGCTCAGTCTGAAATAATTCCGTGAAAAATCTCGCAGAGGAGACATTAATCTTTTTGGAATTGAAGGTAAAGATCCCAATACCTTCCCTCATTGAGGTAATGGCTTGAGGGGACGCTCGTTTTCCTGGCAAGATAGACTAAATAACTGCCCGGCTTATCACCATGTTCAAACAGCCTTTGTTTTGCAAAAGTAAGTTCCTTCTTGGCTGTCTGTGTGAGCGTGGAATTCACTGTAGACCGAAGAGTAGTAATCCTCTGCAGCTTAGCCACTGAGGGACAATCACAGTATGCCATCTCGGCTGCCATCAGCTTTGCCTCAAACCAGCGTTCCTGCTCCCCCTTCTGCTACATCATAAGGAATAATTATTCCCTTGGCATAAGCCTTAGCAATTTCCCATAGATAGATGAGCTACTGGTTGAATCTGAATTAATGGCTAAGAAAGATCTGAGCTCCTTGCAATGGTCGGCACAGTGGCACAATGGTTGGCACTGCTGCCTCACAGCGCTAGAGACCTGGATTCAATTCCTGCCTCAGGTGACTGGCTGCGTGGAATTTATACGTTCTCCCTGTGCCTGCATGGATTTCCTCCCACATTCCAAAAATGTGCAGGTTAGGTAAATTGGCTATGCCAAATTGCCAATAGTGTTAGGTGAAGGGGTGGGTCGGTGTCGACTTTTTGGGCTGAAGGGCCTGTTTCTACACTGTAAGTAATCTAATCTAACTACTAAATTAACCAACTAGTCTTAAGAATAAACGGATACATTCGCTCGTGTCTCGAATCTATTATATTGCCCTTAATCTTAATCAATAAGTATACTGCTTCATTGTCAGAAATGGTAATATTCCCAATTGTGCAGGATGCCAACGAATCTAAGATTGTTGCAGGAATGGGGAAGATATCAACCCTCGTGTAGCATTTATGCCGGGTAAAGAAGAAAATGAAATCCCAACTTGTGATGTGGATCTGCCACCAGACATCCACCAGCTCTCGTTCTGCACAAATATCCACTAATTGCTTACATTATAACGAGGGTATTGGGGCACCTTTGGACATTCTGTCCACCGTGGGGTCCATAAGACTTTTGAAAACTTCTACAATAATGTGCCACGATGCAAGATAACTGAATTTGGAAAATGCATCTACCAGGAATTTAAGAGGGTGCGCCGGGAGTGGGCGGGGGGAGTGGGCAATAAACATTTAAAATACTATATTATTTACTATAGTTCAAGGCTTTGGGTCTTATGAACCTCCCGTGAGTGTCAAATACAATCTGTTAGGTTAAATGGAAGATTCTTTTTTATCCATTATGGCTTCTCCCCTCCTCATAATATTAAAAGAGGAGAAATAAACCCGATCAAGCCCGACCTGCTGTCATGTCAGATGTTCCTTGTCATCAAGGTGCATCTCCTGCAATAGAAGAACTCGAAAGTAAATTTTTCCACTTTTCAGGCCAATGGCTCACCTTAATGCTCCAGGTAGACCATTTAAGTACATCATTACCCAGAACACACTGTATCAACATTTAAACTCGAGAGAGGAAGAACTCGAATTACTGATCATTAATAAATAAAGTTTCATAGAGCTTAAAAACTACACAAACTAAGGCTACGACAACTGCCAACTCTCAAAACTTTCAAAAATTAAGCGTTTTAAGTAAATGCCTGGGATGGAGTGGGTTAGAGAACCACTTTGCCCGTGCTGTGATGCAGAGCCCAACAAAGCAGACCTTCCAGATCGCCACCATCTTGGATTTCCCCTTAACATTTTATCGATATTATCATTTCATTTTGCATTATATTCCTGGATGTGCTGGAGCAGTGTGATTTTTTTTAACCACTGTCAGCATTTCCCCAACACTGGACATTCCTGCCATTCCCCGATAATCCTTGACTCCATTATTCTTTATGAACCTTCTGTCTGTGCCTCAAACATATTCAATATCTCTGCCTCCAATGCTCTACAGCGAATAGAGTTCCAAATACTCTCACCATTGAGAAAACAAAAAATAACTTCATCTGTGTGAGAGATTATTTTTGTCTCCTTACCTGAGAAAGGATATAATTAATTTGGAAGCAGTTAGATGTTTCACTACATGTATTTCAGGAATGATGGTCTTATATTATGAAAGCTTTAACAGGTTACTCTTGGAATGAGAAGTGATCTTATTGAAACGTACAAAACCTAGAGGAGAGTGATCAGACAGACACCCACTGGGTGTTTGTATAGTCCAAACTTCTTGTTGTTTTTATAGAATCTCTACAGTGTGGAGGCAGAACATTCCGTCCATCAAGTCCACATTGACCCTTGGAACAGTATCCCCTCCGGACCTGCTACCCCCCCCCCCCACTCTATCCATGTGACCCTCCATTTCCCATGACTAACCTATCTAACCTACACATCCCTGGGCACTGTGGGCAATTTAGCATGGACAATCCGCTCTAAGCTGCATATCTATGGACAATGGGAGGAAACTAGAACACTGGGAGTAAATCCACACAGACATGGGGAGAATGTTCAAAATCCACATAGAGGGTTGCCCGAGGTTGGAACTGAACGCAGCTCCTTTCTGACGGGAGGTATCAGTGCTAACCACAGATCCACTGTGCGCATGCGTTAGTTTTATTAGTTACTTGTGTCTAACTAAAGAAATCTGCATGACTTGTTCCTGTCACTGAACCTGATACAGTCTGAGAACTTTCTCATTGGCCATATCACCAACCTGGTTACATTTAAAATTTGGTGTCAGCAGTGGAGGAATGGGATGAGAAAAGGAAACAGTGACACCCTCCAACCTCCGTCAGAGCAGGAATTAGGAGAACTGCACAAAGTGGGATTTCAGTCAAGTGGGAATTCTCTTTCCCAGAAGTTTGGGGTGGCTGGACCTTTATATTACATCGAAGCTGGCTTTGTCTGATTTTCCATGGACATGTGAATCGGGGATAATGGTGCATGGAAAGAAACGTGCAGCTGGGATCACAATGAGATGAGCCATGACCTTATTTACTGGTGGAGTAGTGTCAAAGGGCCGAATGGCCCACTTGTGTCCCTCAGCCCTATGTTCTGATGTTCCATTCAGCCCTCGGACCTGCTACACACGGACAGATCGAGGACACTCCGATGGTTAGGTGTAGTTTTGGAAATGTACTTGGAAAATCCAGACTGGATCAGGAAGTGACCACCACCCCCACCCCCAGTCCCTGTTTCCAGGCTTCCCCTCTCTGTAACTTCTGCTCCAGATGTGGGTCATTTTGCAGACCCAGATACGCTGGGAATACAGCCACATACCCGACCCAGTGTTAAAACAACAAATCCTCTGCTCTCCCTGAATGCAACATTGTACAACACGATTTCCAGCAAAATAACCCGTTACTTTCCAAAAGCATAGCATGTGAAATTAATAAATAGAAACAGGAGTAGGTCAATCGGCCCTTCAAGCTAATCCTGTCATTTAATAAGAACATGGATGATCTACTCCAGGGCTCAACTCCACTCACTTGCCGACTCCTTTTATCCCTCCACACCTCTCTGAGTTAGGGAATTCCAGGCATTCACTACCTTCTGAGAGAAGACATGACTCTGCATCTCAGATTGAAAGCGATGTTCCTTATTCGGTATCTATATCGTCGAGTTCGACACTTTGCTCAAGAATGGAAATAACTTCTCAACAACTACCTTCTCCAACCTCTTCTGTGTCTTGTAGGTTTCAGAATTATCACTCCTCATTCATTTAAACCCCAATGAATTATCGCCTCACTATCTTAGAGATTCTCAATAACACAACCCTTCCTTCCCAGGATACCGCCTAATATACCGTTCAAGTTCCTTGCTGCATCATCATGCTGACTTTATTTTCATACACAGGAAGACTCCAATGCCTTTACTGTTCCTTTTCTGGAAGTCCTCTCCATTAAGTAACAGCCTGCCTTTTGATTCTCAGTGTCATCCTCAAACTCGGATGTATGTTGCACACAACTCCCTCCTTCAGGCTGTCAGCTTAGATTGCAAATAACTGATGCCATCAGACTGCTATTTGTGGTACTCCAGGCGATAATCCTTTGCCATAAAGATCCGTTAATCCTGACTCTTTGATATCTGTGTTGTAAAACCTTGTGGAAAATCTCTGGAAAGCCTGGTGTCCACCAGATCCCCTTTATCAAGTCCGTTTGTTACATTTTCAGGCATCTCCAGAAATACTTTGCATGATTTTACAGGGCAAAATATAATTCCCTTTCACAAAACCGCCCTGACTCTGCGTGAAACTTTTCTAAATGTCCATGCTTGCCAGGTGTTCCAAACTATACTAGTCCTATCTGTGTTCATTCGGTCCATGGGCCTCTAAATATTTCCCATTCATATGTCGAAATGAGTTTTAAATGTTGTAGCTGTACTTGCATCTCCCACTCGTCCTCTGGAAGCTCATTCCATACCAAAACCGCACTCTGTGTAAAAAAGCTGCCCCTTAGTCCCTTTTATATCTACCCTCTTTCACCTTTAACCTATTCCCTCTCTGTTTGGATTCACCTACCCTTTGGTAAAGACCTTGGTTATTCAACCTATCCATACCTCTCATGATTTTATAAGTTTCTATAATGTCACTCCTTAACATCCTACACTCCATCTGATGCTAACTTCAAGAACAAGCGTTTAAAGATAAGCACTGCAAAATTGAAACAATATTAAAAATGACAGGTAACCAACACTCAGCCCAAACGTCATACTGTGATTTGTTTTTCTCCATATTACAATACTAAGGCAGCATGAAACGCTTACAAGTGCCAATAAGAAGTCAAGCACCTGAATTCCTTTACCAATGACAATCTGTAACTTTTCCCCCAGGATAGTCCATCCATCTACCATTTCCATCAAGCCGATCCATGGGTCAGTGATGAGTGTGGGTGAACATGGTCGGGTCGGAATAACGTGCACCTAAACCTGATGACGACAGTGAAAATGTATCTGTGGCCAGATTTATATACCACACGGTCAACATACTCCCTCCTGGCCTCCGTATAACTTTGTGAGGTTGTGTCTTTTTATCTTGCATTCAATAGAGAGAACCCCTTTCCCCCATTCACACCTTAAATTCGACCCGTTATACAAAATATTTTCGTTCACAACTGCTAAAAGCCCGTTTTTCTTTTGCCACACCCTCTTTTCCCTGCCACCCATCCTCCACATCTGGAAAGTGATTGAAAGACCATTTTGCAATTGTATTCAGTTTTGATGAATTGTCACACTGGACTGGAAATGCTAACTCTTTTACTGCAGATGTTGAAAGACCTGCTGAGTTTCTCCAGAAATGAATAGGCGCAGAACAATTTTTCAATTAAATAAATAATTATGGATACTGGAAATAAAAATAAAAAGCCGATATAGATGATTCACTGGACCTGAAAGTTTAACTCTGCATTCACTCCAGAAAATTCTGCAACATCTTTAGCAATTTCTTCATCAATTTCTGTTTATGAACAATTTCCAACGACATATTGTCAAAGATGCCCAAACATTCTGTCCAACATGGAGCGCCGTACACTGGGAACTGAACGATAACGCATGGTGACAAGTTCCTTGACTCTGAAACTGCATAAGGCTGACATCACTGACACTGCAGAGCTCTGAATCATGGTCAAGGGAAAAAAAAAGAAGGAAACACATTCAGTTCAAATACAGAAGATGGCATTACTGCATGGAAAAGATTCAGATTAGTACAATTATGGATATTGTTTATGTAAAAATTTGGAGGCGTGACACCAAGTAAAGACTTCCAGCAGAATGAGAATATGAAAATGAAAGTGTTTCCGCATCAGAAAACAGAGTAGGTCACTGAATACCGGGCTGATGGGTGAACAGGCCTCGGTGTGAACTGAGGGGCAGTCAGTAGAATTGAATTGTAGATATTCACGGGTCGGAATCACGTGCACCCAAACCTGATTAGAACCCAATTAAAGCTACCGCACTTGACTGGTTACACTACAAATAGCAGGACTAACATCTGATACAGAGAGAGAGATGATCCCAAGACTAACAAATCAAATTTAAGCTCTGTCATCCTGTCACATCCAAGCATAAAAGTCGATGGACCATTAAACAACTTACTGGAAGAGAGGACTCCACAATTATCCGCATCCTAAATAATGGAACAGCCCTGTATGTCAGTGTAAAAGATGCAGTATCTGCACCATCCTTTACCAGAAGTGTTGAGTCGATTATCCATCTCACCCTCACCATGATGCCCACAGAATCACAGATGGCAGTCTTCAACCAATTCAATTCACTGCACGTGACATGGAAAAACAGCTGGACGCTGTAGACACGACTAATGCAGTGGGCCCTGACACCATTCCTGCAATAGGACTTAAGACTTGTGCTGCACAACAAGCCGTGCCCCTGGGGAAGCTGTTTCATTCCAGCTCCAACTCCGACATCTCCCTGTCAATGTGAAAAATTACTCAACTATATCCAATCCGCTAAGAGGAGGATTGCTGCAAGCTGACTCTTTACTATCCTTCAGTCCCAAAGCGACAGTTAAATTGGTGGGTGTTCTAATTTGACAGAGCTGTCAACCAGCACAGAAATAATCTGCTCAGTGTGGTTTCCGATAGGTCCCCATGTGAAGATGGTGCTGTTGTGGAAATGTCACTGGATTACTAACTTAGACCAGGCTAATGCTCTTGCAGCTGGTGCAAATTAAAAATAATTAATAAAATATCAAAATCTAAAATCTGGTGTCAGTAATAGTGATCTTGTGTCCAATATTAGTTGTAAACTTTGATTTCCTTCCCCAATGTACTTTCAGGAAGTGAATCTCCCGTGCTTTTCTGGTCTGGCCTAAAAGTGACTCCAGACACAGAGACATGTGCTAAACTCTTCAATGATCTCTGAATCGGCCAAACAAGACACTCAATTGTATCAAACTGCACTGAGGTCTTAAATGATAAACCCATACTGAACACTAGGCCCCAGCCTCGTTAGTAGAAAAGGGAATGGGAAACACAATCCTGTCGACACTGCAGAGACCTCTTTCCTAACAGTTGAGAGCTTGTGACAACATTTGCAGAGCTTTCCCACAGAATGCACATAAACATTTTGACAGGAGTAGGTCGTACAACACATTGAGCTTTCCCTGTGCTAGTTAATGGCCACACATCTCCTCAGTGCAGTTTTCCCCATACAATAATCATATCCCTTAATATGTTTAAACATTGTGAAATATAAAATGAGAACTGCTGTCGTGCCTTCAGCCCATCAGTTCAATATATAGACAGTTCTCTGATAACACGTGTTGATTAAATACAATTTGGCTGCAATGTGAATCGTGAATCTTTTCTCTATAAAGTGAATTCCCGTTCACGGTGACGCGATTTCTTGCCGGAAGCAGCTGAACAGCAAAACCCTGCCTCAGGATCCTCTCTCTGCAAAATGTACAAACAATGTGGTCAGCTAAAACAGGAATGCAATGCGCTCTGGAAGCCTTGAAACTGAGGCTGAAACTTGAAATTGTAGACAACATTTAGATAGAACTTTATTTCAAACTGTGGAGAGAATTTTGAGGAGACCCGGAATTCCCCATTGGCATCACGTGATTATTCAGCCCCCACGTGCTTTCTGGTTAAAGGTACAGTACTCCAGTGAGTGACTGTAGTGTGAAAGTGTTACATTGACGGCACTGTTCCATTACAACATATGATTTAAAGATTTATTTAGAGTGTCCTAATGTGTGTGTTAGACCAAATTAAATTTTTGGTTTTTACTGATATTTTTTGTGGTTCGCTCCTTACCCTCTTTTTTTCCCATAGAACACATTATTAATATTGCATGATATTCGACAACGCAGTGTTGCACAGAAACACAGTTTCCGTGTTATTGGAGAACAACCTGGACTGATACCTGATCTTCTATCTTCACACCATACTCCTGCTTTATCCCTATCCCTTTAATTTCCACAAATCCTTATTTATATTCAGCTCCATGACTTCCACAGCCTTATCTGGGAGAGAGTACCCCTGGTTCGCCAGTCTCAGAGTGCAGACATTTATTCTCACCTCAGTGCAAAGCGGCCTGTCTGTACCTGATACTGTGGCCCCTTGCTTTAGATATCCGAGCCAGGGGAATTACCATCCCTGCTTCCAATCTGTTTCGCCCAATCAGAGTGTTATATATTTCACTGAGATCTCCACTCATTTTCCTAAACCGCATGGAACACAAGTCCTGTCCCCCCAAACTCAGATCCCACAACAAGTCTGTCATCCCAGAGATCAGTCTGGTCATCCTTTACTGCTCTCTCTCAATATCTGGTTTGTCCTCTATTAGGAACAGAGACCAATTCTGCACACAATGCTGCACAATGTTCTAGATTGTGTCTCACCAAGGTCCTGTACAGTTGCAGTAAGATACTCTTACTGTTGTACTCAAATCACCCTGAAATTAAGGTGAATACAGCATTTATCTTCCTCCCTACTTGCTGCTCCTGAAATATTGCTTTCAGTGACTGGTGTACAGGGAGATCCAGATTCCTTTCAATGTTACCGCTCCCCACTTGCTGGGTCTATATACACTGGTCAACGTGCCAATGCCATTCCCAGTATTGACTCCTGGATTCAGAACTCACTGCCTTACATGGACTCGGGGGTTGCACAGAAATAAACAAAAATGCAGCTTTAGTTCCTTTATAGAGCAACATTTTTCAACCACTCCTTTATCAAATGTTAGGCTGCCATTCTATTGTTCCCATCAAAGTATATAACATCTCATATCTCCCATTGCTCTCCATCTCCCATGTATTTGCCCAGTCATTTCACTTGTCTCAATCACCTTGGAACTTTTTTGCATCCTCCTCACCCACTCACAAGCTGACATCGTTTAGTGCTGTCAGCAAACTTGGGAATATTGCACTTGAGACACACAACCAAATATATGATGTATTGGCAATAGTTGGCACTGAAGCCATGATCCTTGCCTGTATACTCCTAGCCTTCCTTTAAAATTACCTTGTTTTATTCCTACTCACTGTTTCCTGCCAGCTCTGTCCTTCAAGAACCATGTCCATGTATTCGCCACAGTCCCACAGGATTCGAATTTGCACAATAGGCTTGGGGCTTGATCAAAAATCTTTCTGAAATTCTACTCGTATTGCATTGATAGCTTCAACATTACTTTGCTAAAAGCCGCTTTCTCAAATATGATTCCTATTTCATGAATCTCTGTTGACTTTGTCTATGCCCATTAATTTCAGTCCGATACTTTCTCTGAACTGTTTAGTTGATAATTTAATTCCATTCCCTTTTTCTCACCAGACTAAAGTTCCCTCGTATTACTAGGAAGTTTTCTTTTTGGTTTTGCTTTCTTCTGTGAAGGCATAACTGAAGTATTTGCCCCATAGTTCTGCTATTTCCGGGTCCTCAATTATCTGGTATCAAACACTGTAGGAAAGCTGCACATTTATTTCCCTGAATTTTTCCATTAACATATTTTCAGAAAATATTACAAGTTCTGTCTTATAAACATTGTTAAGATATTCTTCAGAAACCTATCAATTCCTATTTTAAGGTACTCAGTGATTGACCGTCCACAGCCATACAATCACAGACACAAAGACTCTGTACTATGAGAAATACAGCACGGTCTTCTTTAGACCCACGATCTGACACAATAACTGTAGCCATGAATCTTAAGGCATTTCAAGTGCACTGCCGTGTATTTTCTCATGGTTTTGAGGTTACCATGACAACTCGCCTCTCAAGAAAAGCATTTCAGACCCCAACACACTCTGGATGAAAAGCAATCCTCAAATCCTCACTAAACCCCAAACCCTTCACTTTAAAAGTGTAGCCCTTTGACTAAAAGGAACAGCTGCTGTCCCTCCACACTGTCCATGCTCCTCGTAATCCTATCCTTCAGAATCACATCCCCCTCAGCCTCGTCACCTCCAAACTAAACAACCCAAGCTTATCCAGCTTCTCTCCATAGTTGAAATGCTCCATCCCAGGGAACATCCTGGTGAATCTCCTTTGCACCCCTTCCAGTGCAGTCACATCCTTCCTGTAATGTGGTTCTCAGAACTACACACAGTATTCCATCTTGGAATCACCAAAGTTCCACATAGCTCTTATAATCTGTGCCTCAATGAATCAAGGTTATGTTTATAGTCCCCTATGCTTTCTCAAATTGTGTAGTAACCTGTCCATCACATTCAGGGATGTGTGGAGAAACACCGTCTGACCTTCCTAATGTGCTGCCATTTCATTGAGTCCTCCCCATCTGGTTCGTTCTTCCAAAGTGTATCACCTTATATTTATCAGGGTTACATTCCATCTGCCATTGATCTTCCTAGCTGACCATTCCATCTGTATCTTCCCGTAACTTAAAGCCTTTCTTCTCACTGCCAACCAACGGGCCAATCTGCATATCAAAGACTGATCACACTCCTCACACCTCGTCCATATTCACAGCGACAACATTTATGAGTACCACAAATATTAAAGTTGAAAATCATGCAACATCAGGTTAGAATCCAACAGGTTTCTTCGGAGGCACTAACTTTCGAAGCGCTACTTCTTCATCAAGTGATTGTGCGCTTTGATGAAGAAGCAGAACTTTGAAAGGTAGTGCCTCCGAATAAACCTGTTGGACTATAATCTGGTGTTATGCGATTTTTAGCTTGTCCACCCAGTCCAACACCAGCACCTCCGAATCACAAATAATCAGGGACACAGCGCTGATCCCTGTAGTATACCATTGGACACTGGCCTCCAGTCACACAAGGAGTCAACCACCACCTTGTGTCTCCTATCACTAAACTTCTTTTGGATGCAATTTGGCAAGTCACTAATGAGTCCCACCTGTTCCCTGGTCATTCTGTTCCGCTGGACACACTTGTAGAATTTCTGGGAATTCTCCCTAATCTTGCCCTGGCAGCAGGTTTCCAAGCCCCTCTGTTAATTAGTCCCCTACGCGTGCAGAATTTCCTCTTTATTGCAGTCTTAAATGGTCTGTCCTTTATCCTGCCATTATTTCCCTTGATTGTGTATTAGGCAGCCGGAGAAACATTCCGTTAATTTCCAACTTGTCACATGTTTTGTGACTTTTATAAATGTCACAGTGACCCATCTCTCATTATTTGAAACTCTCGAGAACACAGGCCGAGTTTCCTCATCACGCAATCTCACCAATTGAGGGATTAATCTGGAGAATGTCCACTGAACTTTCTCTGTGGTCAGTTTTTTTTTCTCAGATTTGGTTACCAATTCTGAACTCAATATTCCAGGTACAGTACTCACCAACACGCCGTTAAACTGCTTCAACATGTCTTTACATCTATATTCTGACTCCCTTAAAGGAAGGCAATCCAAACTTTAACTTACCACTTGCATATATTCCTCCAAATACCCTTCACATTCATTGCATTTACGAACTCATCGTGTGAGTTCTTATAGAAAGCCTTCTGATAATCTAAAATATGTCAATTGTACTGGTTCCCCATTATCTATGCTGCAAGAATCAACTTCAAACAATTCCAAAGCTTGTCAAGTATGATTTCCCTTTCAGAAATGCATACTGATTCTCTCCAATGTTGCTGTTAATTTCTGAATAACGAATATCTCATGCTATACAATAGACTCCAACAGTTTCCCCACAAATATCAAGTTAATTGGTCTGCAGTTCTCCACACTAACTCTTCTTCCCTTTGTAGATGCTTGGATCACTACTGTTCATCTATAGTGCTTGGATACAGACTATGCAGAATACACTTCGTAATAGAACACAATCATCGACAATGCAACTAATACTTCTATTAGTGGTTTGTTTCTGAAGATTTTGGTATGAAGTACATCTGGTTTGTCAAGGTTAGCAATGCTCAATCCAGCTGTATGTTCAAGTAGAGCCTTGTTACTAATATAAATTGACTTTATTTCTTTCGATCCACAAGTCCTATATGATGACGTCGTATTTCTGGGTGATTTTCTGGTTCTTCCTCCATGAAGACAATTGCAAAGTAACTGGTTATTCGCTTGGCCATTTCCCTGTTATCCATAATAAGCTCGTCTCGCCTGATTGCAGATTTCCACATTTGACTATGCTTTTCTCTTTCCTTTGAAATATAGAACATAGATTTATGCAGTCTTTGTGTTCCTGTTTGTTTGCATGCATGTTCGCTGTTTGATTTCCTTACCCGTTTCATGGCCCTCCTTTACTGGATCGTACATTTCTGAGAATTCTCAGGATTCCACAATGTGTGGAATACTTCTGAAGTCACTTCCTGTGATTAATATAATCTTTAATTTATTATGCTAATCATTGTTAACTCACTTTCTCACTCGTGGGTGTTTTATCTGAAATAAATAGACTTATTTTTCAGACTTTGTAGTATTTCTATAAATCTCCTGGTCCTGACCATATGTATTCAGGAACACTGCAGGAGGACAGGAAGAAAATAGCGGGGGCCCTGGTTGGTACTTTTGCATCATCGGTAGCCAACGGGTGAAGTCCTGGAGGACTGGAGGGTAGTGAATGCTGTGCCGTTAATCACGAAGGGCTACAAATAAAAACCGGGCAACTATCCACCAATAAAGCTAAAATCTGTAGCAGGGAAGTTACTTGAGAAGATTCTGAGGGAGAAGATAATACATGCATTTGGAAAGACTGGGCCATGTGAATGGGGGATTATGGCTCACAAATTTGTTAGACTGCTTTGATGAAGTGACCAGTAACTTTGGTAAGGGCATGGTTGTATATATAGATTTCAGTAAGGCCTTCAATAAGGTTCCACATGGTACGCTGCTCTGGAATGTTAGATCACATGGAATTTTTGGAGAGTTGGCAAATTAGGTCCAAAATTGGATTGATGTTTGGAAGAAGAGGGTAATCGTGAAAGGATGCTTGTCGGACTGAAGGTCTGTGATGAGTGGAATGCCTCAGGGGTCAGTGCTGGGACCATATATTCATATATTACACATATCTATGATTTAGATGAGAATGTACAGGCATGATTTGTAAGTTTCAAGGTGACACTAAACTAGGTGGTATCGTGGACAGGATGGAGTGTTATCAGAAATTTCAGAAATTGCGCAGTACCTTGATCAGGTGGGGAATTGGGCCGAGAAATGGCAAATTGAGTTTAATTCAGATAAGTGTAAGTTCTTGCATTTTAGAAAGTCAAATCAAGGCAGGAGTTTCATGGTGAATGGCAGGGCCTTAAGGAGTGCAGGGGAACAGAGTGACCTTGGAATTCAGGTGCACGGTTTTCTGTAAGTGGAGTCCCAGGTAGAAAAGGCACTGAAAAAGGCTTTGACTCACTGGCCTTCATCAGTTAGAGCACTGAGTATTGAAATTAGGGAGTTCTTTTGCAGTTATACAAGAAATTGGTGAGTCCATACTTGTAGCGTCATGTTCAGTTTTGTTCACTTTGCTCGAGGAAGGATGTTATTAAACTGGAAAGAGTGCAGAAGAAATTTACAAGGATGCTGCCAAGACTCAATAGTCTGAGTTATAGTGAGAGGTTGAACAAGCTAGGAGATTTACTTTAGAATGTATGAGGCTGAGGGAGATCTGATTGTAGTGTATAAGGTCATGGGAGGCATGGATAGAGTCAATGCACTCAGTCTTTTTTTCCACAGGATTGGGCAATCACGGACTAGAGGGCATCAATTTCAAGTCAGAGGGGAAAGAGTAAAAGGGAACCTGAGGGGAAATTTCTTTTACAAACAGGGTGGTATGCATATGGGATGAGCTGCCAGCAGAAGTGTTTGAGGCGGGTACATTCACAAAATTTAAAATACATTTGGACAAATACAGAGGTAGGAAAGGATTAGAAGGATACAGGGAAATGACAGGGAAATGAGGTTAGTGTGAATGGGCATTTTGTTCGGAATGGACCAGTTTGGGCCGAATGGCCTGTCTCCGTGCTGTGAGAGTATATTTGTCTAACAACCATT
The DNA here is from genome assembly GCF_047496795.1 of Chiloscyllium punctatum. NCBI lineage: Eukaryota > Metazoa > Chordata > Chondrichthyes > Orectolobiformes > Hemiscylliidae > Chiloscyllium > Chiloscyllium punctatum. The sequence continues at coordinate 51,340,745 of NC_092780.1, forward strand.
ATTCTCCGACTGAATGTTATATTGTATTTTCCCATTTCACTGGAGCGAACTTGACCCTCTAACCTCTGGGCTTCCATGATGTTTGACCAGAATGTTCAAACATTCCACATTGAATGCAGACGCCATGTAAAATACAACATATTAATGTCACGACTCCTCCAAAGATGCTTCAGAGCAAGGTTAGTAATTCGTCCTTCCGACCACACAATAGACAAGAGACAATAGATAATAGGTGCTGGAGTAGGCCGATCTGGCCCTTCACCACCATTCAATATGATCATGGCTGATCATCCTTAATCAGTACCACACAACACCAAATCCGAAATAATCCGCTCTCTAGTTTGGTTCACAACATACTCTCCAACCTACCTGATATACAGTTAAGGAATTTATTTTTCACACCATTAGCAGTCACTTAGTTAATTCAGTTTCAATGCAACTTGACACCATCCATTATCACTGCACAACCCACGAGTATTTGTTACTCATTCACAGGATGAGGGATTAGCTGGATAACCAGCATTTACTGGCCATGCCAGACGGCAGTTAAAAGGCAACAGTGTTGCCTTGGATTTGGAGTGACATGCAGGCCAGACCAGATACGAACAGCCGTTTCCTTCCCTAAAGGACATTAGTGAACCAGAAGAGTTTTTCCAACAATCAGGAATGGATTCCTGATCATCGTAAACCCTTGATTCCAGATACTTATTGAATTCAAATTCCACAATCTGCCATGGCAGGATTTGAAACCAAGTCCCCAGAACATTACCTGGGTCTCTGCATTAAGAGCCCAGTGATAATATCAGTATGTCATAGCTTCCCTTTGCATATAGTTGCATATATAATTTCCAGAGCATATGATGCAAAATATTTGTGCGACAGTTTTGGTTCAGATATATAACACAACAAGTTTGTTTCTCCTTGCTATTTGTAAGAGCCACCGAAACTGATTCTGTGGAATCTGAGGGACAGAGCCTGTGTCGTTATTAGTGATAGACTTGGATAAGACATTCGGGGAAGCGAACCTCGATGCTGAGATGATCGGAAGACATGTCCAGCAATACAGGACAAGCATCAATATCCATTACGCTCTGTCAGGATAAGTGTCACCGTATCTTCTCACTGCTCACTCACACTCACTGTATGTCTCTTATAGCACCTACCCTCGACCAAGGCTCACACTCTAACTCCAAAAAGGCTCAAACACGACCACATTCACTGTTGCATTCAGCACCTTCCCTCCCACACATTTTCTGTCCCTGATGCAATAGCCCCGCACACTAATAGCACTACATGGATACATCCCTATGGACAGACTCCGACCGGCCACCTCACCATGTCACACGTCACCTGTTGTGGTTCTGTTCGCTGAGCTGGGAATGTGTCTTGCAAACGTTTCGTCCCCTGTCTAGGTGACATCCTCAGTGCTTGGGAGCCTCCTGTGAAGCGCTTCTGTGCTGTTTCCTCCGGCATTTATAGTGGCCTGTCTCTGTCGCTTCCGGTTGTCAGTTCCAACTGTCCGCTGTCGTGGCCGGTATATTGGGTCCAGGTCAATGTGTTTGTTGATAGAGTCTGTGGATGAGTGCCATGCCTCTAGGAATTCCCTGGCTGATCTCTATTTGGCTTGCCCTATAATGGTAGTGTTGTCCCAGTCGAATTCATGTTGCTTGTCATCTGTGTGTGTGGCTACTAAGGATAGCCACTAAGGTTAAAAAAAAGAAAAAAATGGCCAAACTAACAGACAACGACGAGGACACCACAACACACACCTGGGTTAAAAACCTCTCCCACAGACAGCTCACAGACACAGAAAGAACAATACTGGCCAAGGGACACCAAGACAGCAGACTTCCTAGCAGCACTAGAATGCACGCTCAGGAACAATGGACTGACAGAAGAGACACAACAAACAGTGAGACAAAGTATCGTACCGCTGATAACAAGAAAAAGACAAACACATAACCTCAACACCAAGGAGAGGGAAGCATTAAAATCACTAAGAAATGATAAGAACATAATCATACTACCAGCAGACCAAGGCAGAATGACAGTCATCCTGGACAAAGCAGAGAACATCCAAAAAGCACAACAACTACTTGCAGATACCAACACCTACCAAAAGAGGGAGTTTGACCCCACCCCACAGCTCACCAATAGGATAAACAACACACTGAGGAATCTACAAAAAAAACGGACAGATAACCAGGTCTGACCTACAAAGAATGAAACCTGAAAGCAACAACACCCCCAGATTCTATGGACTACCCAAAGTGCACAAACCAGACATCCCACTCAGACCCATAGTATCACTACCAGGGACACCATCACACAAACTGGCTAAAGAACTACAGCAGAAACTGAAACACCTGATCAGAGGATCCAGACAATCTCTACAATCGACACAGGAATTCTTGGACATCATCAGAAATATACACAGAGACAAGGAAGAAACTATGGTCTCATTCGATGTAACAGCACTGTTCACCTCTATCGACAAAACCCTAGCCAGAGAAACAATAGCCAACCTGCTGGACAGACAAAATAGACAACAGGACGTTGAACCTATCAACAAAGACGGCATACTTAAACTACTGGACTCGTGCCTCACAACACACTTCACATTCAACAACCAGATATACGAACAATTCAACGGAACACCCATGGGCTCACCGATCTCTGGACTCACAGCAGAAGCAGTAATGCAAAAGTTAGAACAAACAGTCTTACCACAACTTCAACCCACACTCTGGGTCAGATACGTGGATGACACCTTTGTAATCATTAAAAACACAGAAATAGAGAACACACACTGGATCATCAACGCCACACTCACAGGAATCCGATTCAATAGAGAGGAAGAAAAGAACAACCAACTCCCATTCCTAGACGTGATGGTACAGAGAACACAGAACGGAGAATTCACCACAAAGGTTTACAGGAAAGCCACACACACAGAAAAGTCCTAAACTGTGAAAGCAAACACCCCAACACACACAAACGAAGTTGCATCAAGACACTATTCAAAAGGGCCACAACACATTGCAGCACACCAGAACTGCAAAAAGAGGAAGAGGAACACCTATACAAGGTATTCGTCAAAAACTGATACCCTCGCAATTTCATCAACAGATGCCTAAGAGGAAGACAACAGAACGAGGACATGCCACAACCCAAAGGACTAGCCACACTACCATACATCAGGAGCATTTCAGAACTGACAACCAGACTACTGCGACCACTAGGACACAACAGCACACAAACCAACAGCCACTCTCAGACAACAACTCACCAGAACGAAGGATCCGATACCCAACATGAGCAAAACTAATGTAGTGTACAAAATCCCATGCAAGGACTGCAGAAAACACTACATAGGACAAACAGGAAGACAGTTAACGATCCGTATACACGAACACCAACTAGCCACGAAACGACACGACCAGCTATCCTTAGTAGCCACACACACAGACGACAAGCAACATGAATTCGACTGGGACAGCACTACCATAAAAGGGCAAGCCAAACAGAGAACGCCCAGGGAATTCCTCGAGGCATGGCACTCATTCACAGACTTTCAACAAACACATCGACCTGGACCCACTACAGTGGACAGCTGGAACTGACAACCGGAAGCGGCAGAGACAGGCCACTATAAATGCCGGAGGAAACAGCACAGAAGCGCTTCACAGGAGGCTCCCAAGCACTGAGGATGTCACCTAGACAGGGAACGAAACGTTTGCAAGCCAAATTCCCAGCTCGCTGAACAGAACCACAACAACGAGCACCTGAGCTACAAATCTTCACCCAAACTTTGAACACCTCAACTAGTCCACCCCAAGGGCGGCACGGTGGCACAGTGGTTAGCACTGCTGCCTCACAGAGCCAGAGACCTTGGTTCAATTCCCGCCTCAGGTGACTGACTGTGTGGAGTTTGCACGTTCTCCCCATGTCTGCGTGGGTTTCCTCCGGGTGCTCCAGTTTCCTCCTACATTCCAAAGATGTGCAGGCTAGGCGAATTGGCCATGCTAAAATTGCCCGTAGTGTTAGATAAGGGGTAAATGTAGGGGTATGGGTGGGTTGCGCTTCGGCGGGGCGGTGTGGACTTGTTGAGCCGAAGGGCCTGTTTCCACACTGTAAGTAATGTAATCTAATCACTAACAGCAGCGCCATCCACTCCCACCCTCACTCATTCCCTCCCTTTCTCCCATTCCAGGAGAAGCAGCCTGGAATAGAACAGAAAGGGCCAAGCCGGGTGGTGGAGTACCGGATATCCATTCCCTTATCCCCCTACCCTGATATGTGGGGAGGACCCTGGAGAGCTCCGGAGAGGACCAGGAGGCCTTGTGTGGATATTCAGAAACATCCACATCCCACCAACTGAATAAGGAGCAGTGTTCAGTAAAGAGCAATTCTCAATTCAAAGCTGCTGTCAGTTCCAACCTCATCGCTCTCACTCGCAGAAGAACAGATACCCAATTGCACAGAGATGCAGGCATTGAAATACATAGACATATTGGTAAACACCTCAATTTACTAACATACACAATGCATACAGGAGATAAGCATGCACACACGTAGAAGCACACAAAGACATAAACAGTCACACACAAATAGACACAAACACAGATAGAAACACACAGGCTGATACACAGACAGACAGACATAGTCACACAAATACAAAAGTAACAAGCACATGGACACACAAACACTTAAATACACATTAAGACACAGACACGATTGCCATTAGGACACAAATAAATAAGTTTTTGATTTATAAGGAGATCGATGATTCTAGGGAGAAGGTAGGAGAATGATGTTGAGGAACATATTAGAACTGACTGAATGGTATATCAGTCTCGATCGGCCGAATGGTCTAATTCTGCTCCTTTTTAAATGCTCGTGTGTTGTTATGCTATCGGGTATTCTCTTCCTGAGACAGCAGCAGCATCATATTTGATTGGAAAGCGTCAGTGATAATGTGGGAAAAGATTGGAGGGCAGAATGGTTAATGTCTATTCCTCGTTATTGTACTACTATATCCGAAATGGGGCAGTGAGTTGATATGTGGTTAACACAGTTTTTTTAAAAAAAGTGTCCCACAATGAAAGAAGGATGTCCCTTTCTTTTTACTGTTGTGCTATCTGTGGTGTCCTCATTCTCAGGGAGCAGAGAATGGAATGAGCAGAGCTGTTAATTAAGGTATTTTAGTTTGAGCTTGACTGATCTTTACCGGACAGGAGAGTCAGTGTTCATTGGGAATAGACAGGAGACTGATGGTCAGACTCATCAGCCATGAGCATTCTGAATGGTGCTACCAAATGGCCAACTGCTGCCGCTTTCCAATGTGTTGTTCCGTCAATCCACCCTCCCGGCCTTTACAGGAATATACTGCTGCCCCTATCCCATGTGTTGTTCCCTCAATCCACGCTCCCAGCCGTTACAGAGATATACTGCTGTCCCTACCCCATGTGTTGTTCCCTCAATCCCACCCCTCGAAGCAGTTACAGAGATATACTGCTGCCCCTACCCCATGTGTTGTTTCCTCAATCCACCCTTGAGGCTGTTACAGAGATATACTGCTGCCCCTACCCCTTGTGTTGTTCCCTCAATCCCACCCCTCGATGCTATTACAGAGATATACTGCTGTCCCTACCCCATGTGTTGTTCCCTCAACCCACCCCTCAGAGCGATTACAGGGTAGAGGACCCTCCCATTCAGCTAGACTGGGTCGTTACAATGAGACGGGAGGAGACCATTCTGACCCTCCAAAGGATTACACAGGAATATAGGATGAAGTAATTCAGCTCGTTGAGTACATTACACAGCCCAGGACGAGGCCATTCAACCCGCCTGAACTGCTGCATAGGAACAGGGATGCTGTCACTAACAGGAAATAGAGAGTAGTGATATATGATTTTTTAAACAAAACTGTAACTAGTTTTGTCTCAGAGATCACTGTAGGGTCATCAATGATCAATAATCTATGTAAAATATCTGAATGAAGGGACTGAATGGATCAAAGCGGAACTACCAATACACCAAAACACGTTCAATAGATCTTCAAATGGAGGTAGTGAATATGCATTCTGATGTAGACAGGGAAGGTTAGTGAGCATACCCTCAGCAGAAATAATATATTGTGAGTTGTCTATTGCAGTCGGGAACAATTTAAATGGAGAGAGATTGCAAAACTCTGTGATGCAGATGTTTTTCATATTCTTGGAAGATGAATCATATGAAGTCTGTTTGCAGATGCAGCAAGTGATTCAGAAGGTAAGTGGAATGATGCTGTTTGGGGCAACGGGTATTGGGTTTAATTAGGAATATTTCACTGTATCTGTACAGGGCATTGCTGAGACCACATCAGATACTCTGGGTGCAGTTCTGGTTCTCTAAACTACAAAAAAGATACAATTCCTTTGAAAGATGTTCAAAGATGCTTCCTTTACTCATTTCTGAAAAGAAGGCCTATTGTTATCGGGGATTATCTGTTTCGATCTTAGATGAGAAATCTTACTGAACCAAGATTTTCAAAGAAGTCTTTCAGCTGGATACATATTTTTTCTGGTTAAGAATACTAAAGCTAGATAATTTTTTTGAATTATTGAATTATTGAGATGCATTGGTATTAACACAAATATTATGAAGATATCAACCCATTTTTAAAAATTACGCAGATGCATAAAAGCATCTCATCAAATCATAAAACGGGCACATTATTTTCATTTGCTAATGCAAGGCACTGCAGACAACAACAGCACTGATGCTGCATACAGCATACAGTCTATTATCATCCATTCCAGAGAATGTACACGGAGATTGCACATGGCCCAGTTTGGTGTTCAGTTGACATTTTTGTATTTTTCCATACAGAGACGGAGAAAAATATTACTTGCTTCCGAAGCAGCAGCCAATTGGTCTCTCTCTCTCTCTTATTTTGTTCTGCCTGAAAACAAGGCATGAGAGCAGAAAGGTCTTGAGTCATCTTTACCATTCGTGAAGGATTCCTGATGAGGATTCATAGGAATCTCTGTACTGCTAGAAGCAAACGGAATTCAGCCAAATCCAACTGTTCCGGGAAGAAATCCGCATTCCCAGACATTTGTGTGAGCAGAATAAGTTCAAAGTCAGAAACATATTTGAGACACTCTATCATTTTACCATTTGTTCACGGTTCAACTTTCTGTGTCTCAGACGTTTCTAGAAAATTACCCAGTCCGATACCTATATCATTGGACACAGCACTCAACTGGTTACATTTAAAATTTGCTTTCACCAATAGAGGAGTGGGAAAAGACATGAGTCACCCTCCAACATTGGTCAGAACACGAACAAGAGATTCCCAAAGGGTTGTTAAGGTGTGAATTCCCTTCCACAGAAGATTGTGATGCCTGGATATTTCCATTTGTTCAAAATTGTCTATGTTAGACATTTGAAAGACAAATGAATGTAGGGAAATGGTACACTGACAGAAAAGTGCGGCTGAGACCTTAATCAGATGATAGTGCATGGTAGAGCCGTGACAAAGTGTCTGATGACCCACTCTTGCTCCACAGTCCCGTGTTATTATGGTGCATTCAGTCTCTCACAGCTCCTGCAAGGTGCAGATGGGGGCCACTTGCTCCAAATACCTGGTCCACCATAACACAGGATCTCATTTAATCACTCACAACTGTCACACTCAGATTGGTATGGATTGGAAAATGTTATTTGGAAATCCAGGCTGGTTTTGAAAGACACCTCTGGTCTGTTTACAGAGTGCCCCCTCTGCAACTTCTGCTTCATTTGTTGGTCTTTGTCTAGACCAGAATTCGTTATGATTAAAGCTCCATACCTCACTCAGAGATGACTCAAAAATGCTTTGCTCTCTCTGATTACAACATACAAATACAGTACATTCAGGAAAATTACAGCTATTGACTTTGAAATTACAGAAAATGAAGACATAAGGAACAGGAATAGGTAATTCGGACGGTCAAGCCATTGTACACGATCATGGCTGATCTACTGTTAGCATTAACTCCTCCTTAATCCCAGTTCTTCTCACTCCTCATCTCTCTGACAGGTCAAACATTCATGTACCACCTCTTTAAATACTTTCAGTGATGTCGCTCCCCTAACTCTCTAGTCTAGATAATTCCTGACATTGATTACCCTCTGTGAGAGGAAAACACTCTCTACACATACACCGTCACCTATTGATATGAACAAGAGGTGAACACAGGGGCTCAGAAAAGAGTGAATGGCCTTGATATCAAGGCAGTAGTTGACTGAGGATGTCATCTGGACCACCTACTTATTTGAGCTTAATGAGAATCAGGTCTAACATTCTCACTGGTTGGGGTCTTTCAGAGCACAAAGGAAGATGTTTGTGGCTGGTGGCTGACAATTTTCTCAGTCCTGGGACATCTTTTCAGAAGATCCTCAGATTACCTTCCTCAGCACAAATATCTTCAGCTCCTTCGTCAACGTCTATGTGCCCCCATTCCTGGTGCCCCCCAACTTTCCCAAGATCAGAAGCGGAGTGATCACTGAATATCACACAATATTCAGAACATTTTGTCCCTACTCAGCTCCTGAACCGGTTTGTGTCTATATTCAGCAAAACCCAAACAACATTCACGTTTGTGCTGTTAAAGTGTCGGTAACATTCGTTTACCAGAACGGCCAGACACTTCACATTTCCACAGTTAAAAGAGGAGCTCATTCAGCACCTCAAGCTGGTTACACCCAGATATGTGGAAACTATTCAGCCTATCGAAATGACTGAACAAAAATGGATCAGCCCATTCAATCATTCTGCCGGTTCCACAGGAAGAGGAGGCGTCTGGTCAGTACATTGAGCTGTTAAACAGGAACAGGAAGAGTCCTGTAAGACCCCTAAACCTGTTCTATGGAACCAGGAGGAGACCATTCACCCCTCGAGACACTTAGTCAGGAATAGGAGGGTGTCATTGATGCTCCAACCTGGAAAACGAATGGAGCAGAGACTAGACTGCTCACAATGTTCCTCGTGGCTCCATTGCCTGTGGAACAAATGATACTTTAACGTGTTTTGCCGGCAGTGAGGAAGGAAGCCAAATGTTTTGTGCCAAGCCTCAAGGAGGCTTCTTCAATCTCCAAGAAGACAGACCCATGTTCTCCATGAGGGTCAGAAGCTGGTGTAGATAGTTAACTGTTTTAGAATGAAGGTATTGTGGCTCCTGTCGCGATGGTGGATAACGTGAAGTTCTATGTATGATCACACACCAAATGCACTGTATTAATGTTGGAAGAGTTTAATTAAAGACTGGCTCTCTTTCTCTCAATCAAAATGGGGAGTGGCGTGGAGTGAGAGGAACATTCTCAGAGTCTTTTAAGCCATCGAGAATCATGTAAACTAAGTTTAAAAAACATGGAATTTATCACCATATTAGTTCTGTTTGGAATATAATGAGTGACTGTCCATCAACTTAAGTTTCAATGCAATCATCTCTTATTCTTCAAAGCGCAACAGATTAATCCTCATACAATCCCAATGGTACAATCATCCCAACAATGAGTCTGGTGAAACTCCTTTACAGTCTTTCTGCCAAGAGGATTATTCCTTATAAAGGAGAGAAAATCTGTGCACAATACTCCAAATACTATCTCAACAAAACTCTCGGGTTGATCACATAAATTCTGTTCCCTCACTTAGCTGTCCCAGCTTCTTTCCTGTGGTATAAAAAGCCATTCTTTCTCTCTGCACTGCGAATGATGTGGAATTTTGAAGTTTCTTACATCTGTGCGTCAGTCATCACCAGAGGTGTCGATGGAGATGCATATCACGTTCAGAGGGAAACTCAATCAGAAAGAACTCTCTTGAAACAGGGAATGGTTACCTACCTGAATTGAAATGACTTGCAGGAACATGGAAATCAGGCAGAGGAAGGGAGCTATCTTTCCTTTTGTTCTTCCCTTACGGGATGTGTGCAGCCCTGGTCAGGCCAGCATGTTATGCTGATCTTGAACTGAGTGGCTGATTCAGCTGTTGTACAGGATAATAAAGAGTAAACCACATTGCTGTGGATTAGCAGTCACGCAGAGACCTGAACATGAAAGGATAACCCATTGCCTTCTCTAAAGGACATGAGGCAAACAGATATGCTTCTGTTGAAAACTCGTGGTAATGATTTCATTTGCATTCCATCAACTTCCTTCATGAGATACCAAAAGATAATTGTTCTGTGCCGTTTGATTATGAGTCAATGACTTGAACACCATGCACTGTCTATCTGACAGATTCTGTGGAGAAGACAAACTAACCATCTCAAGTGCAAATATTTTGTGACGTAAGCATTGTTAGAAGGAACTTGAAACGGTTATATCTGGATCTATCAAAGGCACAAACGATGGATTATTCAGCAGTTGCATTGAGGCTGAAAGGAGACTGAAATATCCTGATAGTGGCCTGTGACAGGATTGGTGAGTGGGGAGAATATGCAGAAATGTAAATATGAATGAAGAAAAAATATAATGGAGATTAGGAACAGTCTCGTTTCTCCTCGCATATTGTTGAGTAAGTTGTTAATAGTAATTTGCTAGTTATAATCAGTAAGGAATAAAATTTTTGACTGGATCTGAAAATGATGACTTCCAAATTTTAAAATTTGAATATGAACAGCAATTAAGTTCGACTCAGTTTAATGGTCAGATAGAATGACTTACCAGGAACACCAACTATAGCGAGGATGGGATAGTAACCACCTTGAATAATCCAAAGGATATCTTCGATCCGTGATGCTAATGATATCCAAGGCTGAGAAAGGTAGTAAAGACCCTCGGATAAACTCCTGTCTGTTGTAATATTCCAGTCTAATATCCTCAGATTCTGATCCATTATTGGAACATCCCAGTCTAATGTTCTCAGATTCTGATCTCTCCTCCTCCTGTCTCTCGAGCTGCTGATCCCTGTTAGTGCAGTCATTGATGCTCCCGCCCATACTGGGATAACACATTGAACCGAGTACTTAATTTACAGAAGAGGCAAACCCTCCAGTGACACATTTACGATCCATGGAGACTGACATCAATCACAGTCACTGAACAAATAGCTCCAGCCAACGCCTTTCAATTCAATATTGTTTTATTCAAATTCAAAACAATGATTCAAACTGTCATTTTCTGGATGGGCTATGTGAGGGTGACTGATGGAACAAATCTTGAGGTTGGTAGATCAATTGAGTGAAACCATTCAATTTGTCTTGAATGCAGGAGTAATGCCATAAGTTTATCAGAACGTAAACATGCTTCTCTGTTTATAAATGGAAACATACATCCTGGAACTATTGATCAAGCATCATAATTTCAATTAAACATTGGGACAATTTTTATAGTTCATGATCTGAGGCGAATGTGTGTCTGAGAAACGTGGGGTGAGAACAGACAATTGGCATGGATATGTTAACAGAGAATTGAACGTGGCAAATGCAATTCAGATTGTTATTCCAGGTTCAGAGAGAGGCAGATGAGGCCTGTGCTATTGAAGTTATCGATGTTAGTGAACTGTGATGAAATGTCATTTACTGGACTTCAATTACAGTGTGATGATGGCATTGTGGAGGAGACAGAAAACAAAGATAATTGTGTCACATGGCAGTTCAGACTGGAGGGAAGGACAATGATATTCGTCAGTCAGCAGCATTGGAATGTTACTCTTTATAACTCATATGAAGAACAGATTCAAGGATACATTTAAAGTGAAGAATGAGGAGTAAAATTTGTTCATTGAACACAAAATACGTGGACAAAATGATTTTCTGTCCGTACGAAACTATGGGAAGTACAAAGAAATAAGATACACTCATGATATTGAGCTACATAAATTGAAATGTGTATTACAAAACCACTGAAGTGGTGTGTAATCTTTATCAATCATTATTTGTCCCACAGCTGAGATGCTGATTTCCCCTCTGTCAGTGATCCACCTCATTGAGAATCTCTCACGCAGTATCTCAGTGTTGTGGGGGTTGTCAGTTCCTGCTGCTGTTCACCCAGTCTGTTTAAATTAAATCACCTTCTCACTGTAGAGAAAAAAAATCACTTGGCCTTTTGGACTCTGTTTAACTGTCAGCAACTCAGCTCTGTGATATTATTGGCGATAAATGCTCTGGGACCACAGCCAGTATCCCCACAGTGCTCAAACGGTATGGCAATAGATAAAGGCCTTGCCGTCCGTGAGAATTTCTAAATAAAACATCCATTTTCTGTCTGTTCCTGTCTATCTCCCCTCATGCTGTCTTCTGATCTATCCAACTCACCCTCGTTTAACATCCCTGTTTCCAAATTGTGCAGTTGTACTGCTTGATGTTGTGGCCATTTTGGAGAAATGGATAGAGCAGGGACAGGACTGATCGTTGGAGGGTCCGGGGTTTAGATGCTTCATTAAAAAAAGGAAGGTGCTAACTTTCCAAATATTGACTGGAAATGCTGCAGTTCAATTACTTTATATGGATCAGTTTTTATCCAATGTGCGCAGAATTCTTTCCTGACACAGTATGCAGATAGGCCAACAAGGGCCGAGGCCAAATTGGATTTGGTGCTGAGTAATGAACCAGACCAGGTGTTAGATTAGGAGGTAGGTGAACACTTTGCTGATAGTGACCACAATTCAGTTATGTTTACCTTAGCGATGGAAAGGGACAGGTGTATACCGCAGGGCAAGAGCTAGAGCTGGGGGAAAGGCAATTATGATGCAATTCGGATAGGATTTAGGATGCATAGGATGGGGAAGAAAACTGCAGAGGATGGGCACAATTTAAGTGTGGAGCTTTTTCAAACAACAACTACTGTGTGTCTTTGATAAGCTTATACCTGTTAGGAAAGGAGGAAGTGGTCGAGTGAGACTGCTGTGGTTTTCTGAAGCAGTTAATCTCTTGTCAAGAGGAAGAAGGAGGCTTATGTAAAGATGAAACGTGAAGGCTCAGTTCGGATGCTTGAGAGTTACAAGTTAGCCTGGAAGGACTTTAAAAAGAGCTAAGAATAGCCAGGAGAGAGCATGAGAAGTCTTTGGCAAGTAGGATCGTGGAAAACCCTGAAGATTTCTATCAGCATGTCACGACTAAAAGAATGACTAAATGAAGATTAATGACAGTCAAGGACAGTAGTGTTAAGTTGTTTGTGGAGTCTGAGGAGTTAGGACAGGCTGTAAATTAATATCTGAATCAGTATTCACAATGGAAAAAGTAAATGCTGTCAAGGCCAATACTGAGATACAGGCTATTAGATTAGATGGGATTGAAGTTGGTAACGTGGAGATGTTAGCAGTTCTGGAGAGTGTGAAAATAGATATGTCCCCTCGGCCAGATGGGATTTATCCTAGGATTCTCTGAGAAGCTTGGGAGGAGTTTACAAAAACCATCTGTTCGGATTTTTACATCGCCATTGTCTACAGGATTAGTGCCAGAAGACTGGAGGACAGCAAATATTGTCCCTTTGCTCAAGAAATGGAGAAGAGACAACCCTGGTAATTATATACCAGGCTTACTTTGGTTGTGGGTAAAATGTTGGAAAGGATTATAAGAGATAGGACTTACTATCATCTAGAAAGGAATCATTTGATTAGGAATAGTCAACAAGGTTTTGTGAAGGGTATGTCATGCCTCACAAATCTTACCGAGTTCATTGAGAAGGTGACCAAACAGGTGGATGAGGGTAAAGTGAGGTATGTGGATTTCAGTGAAGCGTTTGATAAGGTTCCCCATGGTAGGCTATTGAAGAAAATGTGGAGAGTGTGGTGTTGGAAAAGCAGAACAGATGAGGCAGCGTCCAAGATGCATGCAAGTTGATGTTTCTCTTGTAAGACCTTCATCAGGAATCAGTTTTCTGGTCTGCAGCATCTGCAGTCTTCATTTTCTCCTCGCTCCTCGGATGTTACCTGACATGCTGTGCGTTTCCAGCGCCACACTCTCGACTCTGATCTCAAACATCTGCAGTCCTTACTTTCTCCCAGAAAATATGGAGACGTGGAATTGTGGGTAATTTAGCTTTTGGATCACAAATCGGCTAGCTGAAAGCAGACAGAAGGTGGTAGATGATGGGGAATGTTCATCCTGGAGTTTAGTTGCCAGTGGTATACTGCAAGGATCTGCTTTGTCCTGTTGTTTGTCCTTTTGAAAATGACCTTAATGAGGATGAGTTAGTAAATTTACAGTTGACAGTAAGGTCGGTGGATCTGTCGGCAGTGCTGAAGGATGTTGTAGGTACTGAGCTGTAATGTTCTATGTGCATGGACCTACAATGGACTAAATAGCTTCCTTCTGTTATGTAACGATTCTGAGGTACTCTGGCCCACAATAAAGCTTTAGGTGCCTGGACAGACAAACTGGTCCAGTAAAGGACACACACTGCACAGTCATCCATCATCTCTTCCTGTTTTCTGATATACAAAGGCCTCAAAATATCTACCCAAACAAAATAGATTGATTCAAATTCAAGCAGTCAGCAGGGCGTTCACCCGAGGGGATTGGCGTCAGAGGATTTAATGAATAATAAGATTTCAGAATAACACAAAAAAAATCACAGCAGCATAATAATTGGCAGCAGAGGAAAACTTACAGTTCCAGATATTTCCAAGTTCAGAATTGTGTTCAGGGGAGTGAAGTTCTTCAAGAAGCTAGTCATGGCCTACATCAGTTCCAGTCTCCCAGCATGCCTCGATCCCCTACAATTTTCCTACCAGTGGAATGGGTCCATAGTGGTTGCCATATCCCTGGAACATCTGGACAACAAGGCCACCAACGTAAGATTCCTGCTCATTGATTATAGGCTCACCTGCAACACCATTATTCCCTTCAGAATAATCACCAAACTCCCTGACCTTAGTCTTGGCTCCGCCATCTGAAATTGGATCCTCAGCTTTCTGACCCACAGTACACAATCAGTGAAAATAGGTAAGTGTGTCTCTTCCATGATAACACTCTATACTGAAATCCCAAAGGATGTGTCCTCCGCCCCCTACTATACTCCCTGTACACCGACAACTGTATTGCCAAATTTTGAACGAATGCCATCTATGTGTTCACTGATGACACCATCATAGTAGGACAGGTATGTAATGATGGCAAGTCAAAATAGAGAATGGAAATCGAGGACTTAGTGATGTGCTGCACAGACACCATCCCCTCTTTCAACGGCGGCAGAACTAACCAACTGATCAATGACTTCAGAAAAAAAGGAGGAGATCATGCCCTCATCTGCATCAATGAAACTGAAGTTGGAAGGGTGGACAGCGTTAAGTTGTTTGGAGTGACGATAACCAACTTCCCATGTAGATGTCACAGTCGAGATGGCACAACAACGCCTCTTCTTTCTCTGGCACCTCAGGACATTTAACATGTCCACAAAGACTCTCACCAATGTCTACAAATGCACTACTGAGAGCATGCTATCTGTGTGCATAATGACCTGGTGTGGCCACAACACTGTCCAGGACAGGAAGAGAAATGACAGAACGTTGTGTGCACAACCCATGCCATCACGAAAACCAACATCTCATCCATTGTCTCCATTTATACAACTCACTGCCACGGAAAGGCTGATAACATTATCAAAGACCCATCGCACCCTGGATCTCCTACAATCGTTTCCATCATGCAGACAATACAGAAGCTTGAACACACAAACCAGCGGCTCATGAACAGCATCTTCCCAGCCCATTATCAAACCGAGGAATGGACTCTCTAACTTTAAATTATGCTGAGCTTGCTCACATTGATGTTGCCTATAGCATGCTCATTCTGGTGTAGCCTTTATGTCTCAGTCTAAGTTTTTCTTTTACCCTATGATGTGTATGTCCTTGCTTATTGTAGGAGGGAGATTCCCCAGCTAGTGTCAAAGTCTCTGGAGGCAGTCAGGGCACAGGCACGGAATGGACTTTAATTAAAGCAAAGCCTGGTTAATGCTGGGAGAATACTAAAGAATCTTCCTCGAATCTGGCTTTGACATGAGAAGGAAATCCTTTCCTTAATCTTTAGCTCAGATCAGAAGGCAAATCAATGACACACTTCGAGTTTACAGTAAAAATACAGTATTTTATGCGTTCTGTATTGCAATGATCATACACAACTTTGTCAGTGTAACCTCCACTCCCCTTCTGCAGAACCAATCTTGTAAAACAACTGATCAATGATGGACACACCCATGGACAGCCCCAGTTTCTTATTTGTTTCGGATGTTTAACCATTGTTGTTATCTCTAGTCCTTGGGATTTTTCTATAAAGATAGTCGCTGTGCTCCTTTTTGTCATACCCCTCATTGTCTATCTTGAAGTATTACATGAATTCTATTCTCCATTGCGCAGTCTATCTCTTATCAAATTCCGTTATCACATTTTACATTAAAAAGATGATTCTGACACAAAATTCATAATATTTTTATTATTTCTACTGTTAACCTTTTTCTTAGCGAATTAGACAAGACAAGCCAGGCATCTCATTAAGGTTTTATAATTACGTTGAAATCTGTGTCCATGATTATTTACCACATATTTAACTAGAACTAAATACTATTGTAAACAGTTTCAAAGGCGCAGCTAGCTTCTGAAAGATAACTTGATTTGCTGTTTTTATGGATGAAAAGAATCCTTACTGAGATCAGCACAAGTTACCTTTTGTCGTGATTCTTCAGAGTTTTTGTGCTACAATTTCATTATTTCATCTGTGTTCTGTTACATATCATCACTTTTTTAAAAAAAGAACCTTCTTTATCACTATGTTGGCATGTTTCAGAATCTTGCGAATCAGATTATCCTTTCTTTGGCCTTGGAATTATTTCCTTCTCAAAGGCCCTTTTTTCACTAATGCTGAATCAATCTATTTTAATTTCTGGCTATTTTGTGGCTTTTCAAAAACAGACAGCTGAAGTAGGCTTTTACATTTTGGCCACTCCATATGTCTAAAAAAAAGGCAGCTCCAACACTCACTCTGATCTGCCAGAACTGTGTATAAACAAAGAGTTTCACTCTACTTAGATACATGCGACAATGAATCCTATAAAATCAACTGAAACCAAATCATATTATTGAGAGAGAGAAATTGTCACAAGGTCAATACACCCAGATGAAACCTCTGTAGCCTGCCACATCAGGCCAAAACCCATGATAGACGACTAAACAACTAACTGGTGGAGTCGGCTCCACAATTATTCCCATTCTATCAATGGATCAGCTCGGCACATCAGTGTAAAAAACTAGGAAAGAGTATCTGTACCATCCACGCCAGGGGTGTTGTGTCGATGATTCAACTCACCGTAATCATTTTGCCCACAGTATCACAAATGCCAGTCTTCAACCAATTCGATGACATGACAAAACAGCTGAACACAGTAGATACGACAAAGGCAATGGGCCCTGACCCCATTCCTGCAATAGTTCTGAAGACTTGTGCTGCACCACAAGCCGTGTCCCTGGGGAAGCTGTTTCCTTCCAGCTCTAACTCTGACATCTCCCTGACAATGTGGAAAATGACTCAGCTATGTCCAGTTTCTAAGCGGGGAATAATTACAATCTGACCAATTACGACCCCCTCAGTCTCATCATGATCGTCAAATTGGGAGTTCTTTTTGACAGAGCTGTCAAGCAGCACAGACGTAACTTGCTCAGTGTGGTTTTAAATAGGTCCCCATGTGGAGATTATGCTGTTTTGGAAAAGTCACGGGATTAATAATCCAAACAAGGCTAATTCTCTGGCTGCTGGTCGAAATTAAAAACAATCAACAATATATCGAGATCTTAAATGTGATGTCAGTAACAGTGACCTTGAAGTCAATGTCGATTGGAAACACCAATTTGCTTTTCCAATGTACTTTCAGGAAGTGAATCTCCCATGCTTAAATGGTCTGGCCTAAATGTGACACCAGACACACAAAGATGTGATGAATTCTTCAATGGTCTCTGAAAAGGCCAACCACGACACTCTATTGTATCAAACTGCTCCGAGGTCTGAAAGGATAAAACCGGACAGAACATCCAGCCCCAGCCTCAGTATTGAAAAGAGAACAGGAAACACAGTCCTGTTGACCCTGCAGATGCCTCGTTCCTAACATCTGCGAACTTGTGACAACACTTACAGAGCTTTCCCTACAGACCGCTCAGAAACATTGAGAATGGAATAGGCCATACAGCACATTGAGCCTGCCCCATTCTAGTTAATGTCTGAACATCTCCTCAATGCACTTTCCCCACACACTGTACACATCCCTTAATGTGATTAACCTTGTGAAGCTATAAAATAGGAAGTGCGGTAGTCCCCTTGGTCTGTCGAGTTTGCTATCAAATTCAATATAATGATGGTTGACCCTTTATTTCTACAACAGACTCCTGCTCTCTCTCCCATCCTTTCGGTGTCTGGACATCCTTATTAGTCTTAGTGCCTTGTCTTCCACAGCCTTATGTGAAAGAGAATTCCCAGGTTCACCAGTCTCTGAGTGCAGACAATTATTCTTATCTAAATGCAATGTGACCTGTCTGTACTTGATACTGTGGCTCCTTATTTTAGACGTCCCAGCCAGGGGAATTATCATCACTGTTTCGAATCTATCGAACCCTGTCAGTGTTTTATATATCTCACTGAGATCTCCAATCATTTTCCTAAACCCCATGAAATACAGGCTCAGTCGCCCCAAACTCTGCTCCATAAAAAGTCTTGTCATCCCAAAGATCAGTCTGGTCATCCTTCGCTGCACTCCCTCAATGTCAGGTTTGTCCTTTATTAGGTACGGAGACCAAAACTGCACACAATACTGCACAATGTTCGAGTTGAGGTCTCACCAAGAGCCTGTACAGCTGCACTGAGACACATTACTCCTGGACTCAAGTCCAACTGAAATGAGGGTCAACACCCCATTTATCTTCCTGACTGCTTTCTTCTTCCGCAATCTTGCTTTCAGTGACTGGTGTACAGGGAGATCCCAGATCATTTTCAATGTTACAGCTCCCCACATGGTGAGTCTGCGTAAACTGGTCAGCGTGCCAATGTATTCCCTGTATTGGCTTCTGTCTTCAGAACTCACTGCCCTGCATGGAACTCAGAAGTCTGTCCAAACCATAACAGAAGAAAAGTACAGTTCCCTTCATTGATCGACATTTCTCAACCACTCCCTTTTCCAATGGTTGGCTGGTGTTTTAGTGTTTCCCAACACAGTAGACAACATCACATCCGTCCACACTGCTCTTCATCTGCCACATATTTAATCATTCACTCCATTTGTTTCAATCACCTTGAAGTTTTTTTTACATCCTCCTCACTTTTCAAACTCCTAGTTCTGTTAGCAGACTTGGAAACTTTGCATTTGATTCCCTCAACGAGATGTTTGAGATATATTGTAAATATCTGGCGCCCCAGCACCAATCATTGCGATGCCTCATGAGCCTTCCAAACTGAAAACCATCCATTTATTCCAACTCATTGTTTCCTGTCAACACTCCCATTGTAATACCATGTTCATATATTACCCCCATCCCATGTGCTTTTACTTTGCACACGAGGCTTGGGGCTCTATTAAAATTCTTGTTGAAAATCCAAGTTCAGTGCCTCTATTGATTTTATCTGTAATTAATCTACCAATCAGTTTCTCAAATATGTTTCCTATTTCATCAATGCGTGTTGATTTTTTTCTATGCCCATTATTTTCGGTTCCAATAATTTCTCCAAATTAGTTTATTTACTAATTTCATTCAATATCATTTTCTCCTCAGACTCAGGTTTTCTCCTATTGCTGGGAAGGCTTTGTTTATGCATTTTTTTGTGAAGGCAGAAGTGAAGTCGTTGTGTTATGTTTCTCTGTTCTCCATTCTCCATTTCCTGGTTTCAGACTGTAAGGAAGCTGAAATTGTAACTCAAAAGAACAGCTGTTGTCTATTCACCCTGTCCATGCCCCTTGTAATCTTAAACCTGAATTACTTACCCACTCAACTTCCTCTGCTCCAAAATAAATAACTCGACCTTACTCAGCCTCTCTCCACAGCTCATATGCTCCATCCCAGGGAACATCCTGGTGAATCTCCTCTGCACCTCATCCAGTACAATTACATCCTTCCTGTAATGCAGCTCCCAGAACTGCACACAATATTTCATCTGGCCGAACCAAAGTGCAATATAAAACTCGGATAATCTTTGGATCAATGAGAAAGGCTTTATCTACAGTCATGCTGAACTCTTCAATGATCACTTCCAGTCAATTCACGGATATGTGGAGAAGCACGCCCTGAGCTTCCTAGTGTGCTGCCATTCATTAATACTCCCCTGTCTGGTTCCTTCTTCCAAAGTGTATCACCTCATATTTATCAGGGTTACATTCCATCTGCCATTGATCTGACCATCTGACCATTCCATCTGTATATTCCTGTAACATAAGACCTTCCTCCTCACTGCCAACCACCCTGCCAATGTTTGTGACAGAAACACAAACTTACTTATCACACTCCCCCTACCCAATTCACATTGACATCAATTATAGATATCACAAATAATAAGGGACACAGCATTGATCTCTGCGGTGCAACAGGGAAAATTGGGCTACAGTCACACAAACAGCCTTCTACCATGAAGTTGAGTTTGGATGCAACTTGGCAAGTCACTAATAGGCCCTACATGTACCCTGGTTGTTCTGTTCCACTTGATATACGTGAAGAATATCTGGGGATTCTCCTTAATCTTGCCCTGTCAACAGGCTTCCATGCCCCTGTGTTAGTCAGTCCCCTCCAAGGGAAGAATTTCCTCCTTATTACGGTATTAAATTGCATATCCCCTATCCTGTCATTATTTGCCTTAAATATAGAGTTGACAGCTAGAGAAACATTCTGTTTATTTCCACCTCATCACATGTATCATATATTTTTGAAATTCACTGCGATCACCTCTCGTGCTTTGAAACTGGAGAGGTCGCAAGACAAATCTCCCCATCAGAAAATCTTGTCATCTCAGAAATTAATCTGGAGAATGTCCATTGCACGTACTCAATGATCAGTGTACTCTTTCTGAGATTAGGTCACCAACACTGCACTCAATACCTCAGGTACACTCTCACCAACACTTTATGCAACTGCTTCATGTTGTCTTTACCTCTATATTCCGACTCCTTTAAACAAAATCCAACCTAACTTTACCTTTCCAATTACACGTATTCCTCCAATTACCATTCAAACTAATTGCATTTACGAACTCACTGTGTGAGTTATAGAGTCATAGAGATGTACAGTATGGAAACAGACCCTTTAGTCCAATCCTTCCATGTCTAGCAGATATCGCAACCTAATCTAGTCCCACCTGCCCGCACCTGGCATATATCCCTCCAAACCCTTCCTATTCATATAACCATCCAAATGCCTTTTAAACGCTGCAATTGTACCAGCCTCCACCACATCCTCTGGCAGCTCATTCCAAACACGTACCACTGTCTGTGTGAAAATGTTGCCCCTTAGGTCTCTTTTACATTTAGGTCAGATTACTTCCAGTGTGGAAACAAATCCATACCGACCCGCTGAAGCGCAACCCACCCAGTCCCATTCCCCTTCACCGAACTCTATGGGCAAATTAGCGTAGCCAATTTACTTCACCTGCACATTTTTGGATTGTGGGAGGAAACCCACGAAGACACGGAGAAAATATGCAAACTCTGCACAGAGAGACGCCTGTGGCGGGAATTGTGAAGCAGCAGTGCTAAACACTGTGCCACCGTGCCATCCAACATCTTTCTCCTCTCACCCTAAACATATGCCCTTTAGTTCTAGACTCCCCGAACCGAGGGAGAAAATCTTTGTCTATTTACCCTATCCATGCCCATCGTAATTTTGTACATCTCGAGAAGGTCACCCCTCAGCCTCTGACGCTCAAGGGAAACCAGTCCCAGCCTGTACAGCCCCTCCCTATAGCCCAAATCCTCTCACCCTGGCCAACATTCTTGTACATCCTTCCTGAACCATTTCAAGTTTCACAACATATTTCTGACAGGAAGGAGACCAGAATTGCACGCAAATATTCCAACAGTGGCCTAACCAGTGTGCCGTACAGCCGCAACATGACCTCCCAACTCCAATACTCAATACTCTAACCAATAAAGGAAAGCATAACAAATGCCGCCTTAACTATCCTATCTACTTGCGACTCCAGTTTCAAAGAGCTATGAACTTGCACTCCAAAGTCTCTTTGTTCAGCAACACTCCTCACGACCTTACCATTAAGTGCATAAGTCCTGCTAAAATTTGCTTTCCCAAAATTCAGCATCTCGCATTTATCTGAATTAAACTCCATCTGCCACTTCTCAGCTCCATCTGATCAAGATCCTGTTGTAATCTGAGGTAACCTTCTTCACTGTCCACAACACTGCCAATTTTGGTGTCATCTGCAAACTTACTAACGATACCTCTTACGCTCGCAGCCAAATCATTTATGTAAATGACAAAAAAAGAGAACCCAGCACTTATCCTTATGGTACTCCACTGGTCACAGGCCTCCAGTCTGAAAAACATCCCTTCACCTCCACCCTCTGTCTTCAAACCTTGAGCCAGTTCTGTATCCAAATGGCTACTTCTCCCCGTATTCCATGAGATCTAACCTTGCTAATCATTCTCCCATGGAGAATCTTGTCAAACGCGTTACTGAAGTCCATACAGATCACATCTACTGCTCTTCCCTCATCAATCCTCTTCGTTACTTCTTCAAAAAACTCAATAAAGATTGTGAGATATGATTTCCCACGCACAAAGCCATATTGACTATCCCAAATCAGTCTTTGTCTTTCCAAATGCATGCACATCATGTCCTTCAGGATTCCCTCCAACAACTTGCCCACCACCGACGTCAGGCTCAGTGGCCTATAGTTCCCTAGCTTGTCTGTACAACCCTTCTTAAACAGTGGCACCACGGTTGCCAAACTCCAGTCATCTAGCACCTCTACTGTGACTATCAACGGTCCAAATATCTCAGCAAGAAGCCCAGCAATCACTTCTCTAGTTTACCACAGAGTTCTATGGTACACATGTTCAGGTCCTGGGGAATTATCCACCTTTACCCGTTTCAAGACATCCAACACTTCCTCCTCTGTACTTTGGATATTTTTCAACGTGTAACCATCTATTTCCTGATATTCTGTATCGTCCATATCCGTTTTCACAGTAAATACTGATGCAAAATACTCGTTTATTATCTCCTCCATTTTCTGCGGCTTCACACAAAGGCCGCCTTGCTGATCTTGGAGGTACCCTATTCACTCCCTATTTTATGATTTTGTCATTAATGTATTTGTAAAAACCCTTTGAATTCTCCTTTATTCTACTTGCTACAGCTATCTCATTTTGCCCCTTTTTGTTCTCCTGATTTCCCTCTTAAGTATACTCCTACTGCCTTTATATTCTTCTCAGGATTCGCTCGATATAATCTGTCCATACCTGACATATGCTTCCTTCTTTTTATTAACCAAACCCTTTAGTCATCCAGCATTCCTTATACCTACCAGCCTTTCCTTTCATCCTAACAGGAATATACTTTCTCTGGATTCTTGTTATCTCATTTCTGAAGGCTTCCCTTTTTCCAGCCGTCCGTTTACCTGTGAATATCTGCCCCCAATCAGGTTTTGAAAGTTCTTGCCTAATACCGTCAAAATATGTCTTTCTCCAATTTAGTACTTCAACTTTTAGATTTGGTCTACCCTTTTCCATAATTATTTTAAATGTAACAGAAGTATGGTAGCTGGCCCCAAAGTGCACCTCCACTGACACCTCAGACACCTGCCCTGCCTTATTTATCTCGGGTGGGTCAAGTTTTGCACCTTCTCTATTTCGTTCGTCCACATACTGAATCAGATTTTTACCTTGTACACACTTAACAAATTGCTCTCCCTCTAGACCCTTAACGCTATGGCAGACCCAGTCTATGTTTGGAAAGTTAAAATCTCCTACCATAATCACCCTACTTTCTTACAGATAGCTGAGATCACCTTACAAGTTTGTTTCTCAATTTCCCTCTGACCAGTAGGGGGTCTATAATACAATCCCAATAACGTGATCATCCCGTTCGCATTTCTCAGTTCTACCTAAATAACTTCATTGGATGTATTTCCACGAATATCCTCCCTCAGTACAGCTGTAATGCTCTCGCTAATCAAAAATGCTACTCCCTCTCCTCTCCTGCCTCCCTTTCTATCTTTCCGATAGCATTTGTGTCCTGGAATATTTAGCTGCCAGTCCTGCCCATTCCTGAGCCACGTTTCTGTAATTGCTATGATATCCCAGTCCCATGTTCCTAACCATGCCCTGAGTTCATCTGCCTTCCCTGTTCGGCCCTTGCATTGAAATAATGCAGTTTACTTTATTAGTCATACCTTGTCCCTGCATGCCCTGACTGTTCGACTCGTTTCTGTTCTCAGTTGTGCCAATCTCAGATTGATCTACTTTCCTCACTATCTCCCTGGCCACCCTCCCCCCTCCCCCCCCCCCCCCTTACTAGATTAAACCCTCCCGAGCAGCTCAAAGAAATCCCCCTGCCAGTATATTCGTCCCCTTCCAATTTAGGTGCAGTCTGTCCTTCTGGTATAAGTCCCTTCTACTCCAAAAGAGATTTCAATGATCCAAAAATGCAAATCCTTCCCTCAAACACCAGCTCCACAGCTCCACATTCATCTGCTCCATCCTCCTATTCCTGCTCTCACTAGCTCGCAGCGCCGGGAGTAATCCAGATATTACAACTCTCAAGAAACTCCTTTTTAACATTCTGCCTATCACCCTGCAATCTCCGTCCAAAATCTCAAACCTTTCCCTTCCAATATCATTGGTTCCAATTTGGACAATTACCTCTTGCTGGCCCCTCTCCCCCGTAAGAATATTCTACACCCTTTCTGAGACATCCTTGATATTGGCGCCAGGGAAGGAACACACCATTCTGTTTTTTTCTCTGCTGGCCACAGAAACGTCTGTCTGTACCTCAGACTAGGGAGACCCCTAATACAATTGACCTCATGGAATTCGACGTACCCGTTGTTACATTAGAGCCAGTCTCAATACCAGAAACTTGCCTGTTCGTGCTATGTTCCCCTGTGAATCCATCACCCCCTACATTTTCCAAAACAGCATATTTGTTTGAAATGGGGACAGTCCAGATGATCTGAAGAAATGCCCATCAATACAGGACAAGCATCAATAACCTTCCCTGCTCTGCCAGGACAAATGTCTCCCTATTCCCTCTACTCCATCACACTGTCTGTATATCTGTTACGGCACCCGCCCCCGAACATGGCTCTTGCTACACCACGCTCACCTTTGCATGCAACACCCTCATTCCTTCACTCTCTCTGTCAATGAAAGCAAATCGCGATTGAATTTATTGTTTTGTCAACATTGAACCAGTGAGACAATTTGATGCTGGGGACATAAAAATGCGAACATTCTGAAAATTGGGGAGGCAGCAGATGCCATCGACACGGAAGAAGCCTGGGCATCAACCACCTTGCTCCGCAAGAAATTAAGAAATACTCACTAATCATATATATTTTTTCATATGAAACATATTCACAGTAAACAGAAATACGATGACCCAGGGAATTCAGCAGCCAGAAGAGTAACATCACAGAGAACGGCAGTGGTGTGTGGTTGTGAAATTAAGTTGATGTAATCTTCATTAGTGTCTAATTGAAACAGCATATTGTTATAGAGTTGGGGGCAGTTGTGTGGTGGGGGGGCTGGATAAAGTTATAAATAGTTGTGGTGTAATGTTCACTTTTACAGTTAAAAATAAATTGGCATTATTTTCTTTAAATAGTGCAATTTGGGAGTGATTCATATTCTAACAGATTTCAAGGTGAGTTGAACTTTCCTGGGTGTTTGGTTTAATTAATAGAGGCGTTCACCACCATGTCGTAACATTTGTAAAGACGAACAGAGAGCAAAAAAAACACAAGTAAGGAGTGAGAAGATTAAATATAAAAAAAGACTGTAAGCGCTTCTTTCGATATGGAGAGGGCAAATGAGAGGCAAAATGAGCATCTGATCGCTAGAAATTGACTCAGGAGAGATAGTAATGTGGAACAAGGAAATGGCTGAGGAGCTGAAAAATTACTTTGTGTCAGTCTTCACGTTTGAAAACACGAGTAATATCCCAACAATTGAAAAGAAGTAGTGGACAGACGCAAGGTGGCCATCACCTAGGAGAAGGTGCTGGAAAAACTGAATGGCCTGAAGGTAAGTAAATCACCTGGACCAGATGGACTCCACTCCAGATTTCTAAGGCAGATAGCTGATGAGACGGTGGAGGAGTTGGCGGTGACCTTTCAGGAATCTCTCGAATCAGGGAGATTCCCAATGGACTGGAAAATCGCTAACGTGATACCCCTGTTTAAAAAGTGAGGAAAGCAAAAAACGGAAAATCACAGACCGACTAATCAAAACTTGGCTCGGAGTAAGACCCTGGAATGCATTGTGAATGATGAGATTTCTGAATACTTGGATGTGGATGGTAAAGTAGGACAAAGTTAGCATGGTTTCATCGAGGGGAGGTCATGCCTGGAAAATCTGCTAGAAAACCTTGAGGACGTAACGAGCCTCTTAGAACAAGGAGAAGCAATGGATGTCATCCACCTGGACATCCAGAAGGTCTTTGACAATGGCTACGGAGTAAGGCAAGGGCCCATGGTATTAGAGGCAAAGTGCTAGCATGGATAGAAATTTGGCTGTCTGGCAGGAAGCAGAGAGTGTCGATAATAGTGTCCTTCTCAGGATGACAGCCAGTGGCAAGTGGTGTACCATACGGTTCAGTGTCGGGACCACAACGCTTTATTTTATACATTAACCATCCAGATGAAGGAGCTGAAGGCATTCTGGTTAAGTTTGAAGGTGATACAACGATAGGTATAGGGACAGGTAACGTCGAAGAGGCATGGAGGCTTAAGAAGGATGTGGGTAGGTTAGGATAATGGGCAAAGAAGTGGCAGATGGAGTACAAACTCGGAAATTGTGGGAACATGCACTTTGGTAGAAAAAATAAAAACATGGACTACCGAGAAAATTCAGATGCCTGCAGTGCAAAGGGACTTGGGAGTTCTACTCCAGGCTTCTCTCAATGTAAACTTGCCGATTGAGTCAGGGTTAGGAAGGCAAATGCAGTGATTGAATTTATTTTGAAAGGATTTGAATGTAAAAGGAGGGATGTACTTCTAAGGCTCTATAAGGCTCTGGTCAGACCACATGTGGAGTATTATGCGCTGTTTTAAGCCCCATATCTCAGGAAGGATGTGCTGACCTTGGAATGGGTTCACAGCAGGTACACGAGAATGTTCCCAGGAATGAAAAGCTTAACATATGAGAATGTTGAAGGCTCTGGGTCTGTTCTTGATGGAGTTCAGAGGGATGTGAGTGGATCTAATTGAAACATACAAAATACTGAATGGCCTGCACAGTGTGGATATTGAGAAGACTTTCATTGGTAGGAGATTCTAGGGCCCAAGGATACAACCTTAGCGGAAAGGGAAGTCCTTTTAGAAAGGAGGTAAGGGGAAATGTCTTCAGCCAGAGTTGAGGACCTATGGAATTCATTTTCACAGAAGGCAGTGGAGGTCAGATCATTGAGTATATTTAAGATATAGATAGTTTGCTTCTGGAGTATCAAAGGAATCAAGGGTTACAGGGAGAAAGCAGGAGAATGGGGTTGAGAAACTTGTCAGCATAATTGAATGGCGGATCAGACTTGATGGGCTCAATGGCCTCATTTCTGTTCCTATGTTCAATGATCTTATGGTCGTAAGCTTCAGTCTGATGCTCCCGTTCTCTTACTTTGTCCCTCCTGACAGCAAAGTGTGAGATTAAAAAATCCCTGATTCATATTTAATAAGCGACGAGGATTCACTTGAGGATTCATGGGAATCGCTCCACTGCTTGAAGGAAAGGAAATTCTGCCAAATCCAACTGTTCCAGGAAGAATTCTCATACCAACAGCTTGTTTGAGTAGAATAACGTCAGAGACAGAATAGCAGTTGGGACACATTATCTTTTTTCCATTTGATATGAGTTCAAATACTATGAAACTCTGGGAAACCATTCCTTATTCTTTATCATCTTCAGACATGTGAGATTGTGCATGTGTCTGTATGTGTGTGATTCTGTGTCTCACATTTTTTGGGAAATGACCGAGGTTACACTTCAAATTTATTTAAACCAGTGGAAAAGTGGTGCTGGAAAAGGAAGCAGTGACCCTCCAACATTAGTCAGGGCAGGAATGAGAAATTCTCACAGGCCTGTTCAAATGGGAATTCTCTTCCCTAGACGTTTATTCCCAAGATGGCAGCTCAACACCACTACGTCCAGCATAATTAAACATGGCCCATAAATGTTGGCCTATCAACAACACCCACATTCCATGAATTAAAAAAAATGATGAACTGCAGCAGAATTAATTGGATGGGAACAAGACTGTTAGACCACTGCCTGGTGCCTTCCAGAATTGTGCTGCCTGTGTACTTTGACTTTGTGCAGTTCCCGAGTATTGTGCCTGTGTGCTTGCATTTTTTCAAAGTTGTGTCTTGCAACATTTGACAGACAGGTGAATGGAGGAAAATTGTGGACAGACAGAAAAGTGCTGCGCAGACCACACTCAGATCAGCCACGATCTTACTGTCTGTTCGAGCAATGACATAGTGTCTAATTACCCATTGCTGCTCCTTGTCCATTGTTCCTATGTTCCATTCAGTCCTTAACACCACCAGAACAGGAGTAGATAGAGACCACTTGCTCCAAATATCTGGTCCACAGTATTACAGGATATCATTCAGTCCCTCAACACTGGGTGATTTGGTGTGGGTTGGAAAATGTGATGGGAAATCCAGGCTGGATACAAAAGAGGCATCTCACCTCTTTACAGAGTGTCTCCTCGCTGCAACTGGTGCTTCATTTTTGGTCATGTTGTAGACCCAGATTTACTGTGAATATCGTGTCCATAACTTGCCCAGAGATGGCTCACCAGATGCTTTTCTCTCACTGTCCTCAACATTCAATAACAGCTCTTCTGGGTAAATTACAACCATTCACTTTCCAATGACAGAATATGAGAGCCTAAGAAACAGGAGTAGATAATTCCGATGCTCACGCCATTGTATGCAATCATGTCTGACCTACTGTTGACATTAACTCATCTTTAATGCCCAATTCTTCCCTCCCCTCAGCTCTCTGACAGGTTAAAAATCCATCTCCGTCCTCTTTAAATACTTGCAGTGATCTAGCTCCCCTAACGTTCTATACCTGAGAATTCCTGACATTCACTACCCTCTATGAGAAGAAAACATTCTCCACACAGACACCATCACGTATTAACATTAACAATACTGGTTAACTGACCTGCTCAGGTAAGAGGCATTGACCCCGATACCAAGGCAGGATTTGACTGAAGGTTTTATCCTCAGAGGCACTTAAATATCCAGAATCATGCATCCTGAGTGAAATAAAAATACAAGCCATGGAATTTATCATCTTCTTCGTGTCTGTGTAGAACATAACGGGTGATTGCCCATCACCATCGAGG
Organism: Chiloscyllium punctatum; assembly: GCF_047496795.1. Classification (NCBI taxonomy): domain Eukaryota; kingdom Metazoa; phylum Chordata; class Chondrichthyes; order Orectolobiformes; family Hemiscylliidae; genus Chiloscyllium; species Chiloscyllium punctatum. The sequence goes on from NC_092780.1 coordinate 51,370,261, forward strand.
TTCAAAGCAATTACCTCTTATTCTCTGACAGTGCTACAGATTAACCTTCACTCACTCCTCTTTTACCATCAGCTCAGGGATTATTCTGGTGAAATTCCTTGACACTGCCTCTAGAGCCATGAAATCATTCGTTCTCATGATAAAAAATCTGTACATAATACCCCAAATACTGTCTCAACCACACTCTCAGTGATGATCATTTTAATTCCTTTCCCACACTTACGGTCTCCGTATCTTTATTATGACATAAAAACCCATTCCGTCTCTATGCACTGCCATCGATGTGGGATTTAAAAGTTCCTTACATCTGTATGTCAGCATCAGTAAATCCAGCACCAAAGGTGCCTGTGGAGATGAACATCACTCTTGGGGAGAGACTCAGTCAGAAAGATTGCACTTGAAATAGGAAATGGTCATCTACCTGAATGGAAATGGAGTGTAGGAATGATGGAAACAGGCAGAGGAAGGGAGCTAACTTTACTTTAGTTCTTCCCTCACGGGATGTGTGCAGCCCTGACAAGGCCAGCATGTTATATGGATCTTGAACTGAGCGCCTTGTTCAGCTGCTCCACAGCACAGTAAAGAGTAAAACATATTGATGTGGGTTTGCACAGTCATGACTGGGGAAGAATAACAATTGACTTCTCTGAAGGACAGGAAGTAAGCAGATGGGCCTTTTTTTTGTCACAAATGATGATGTTTTAATTTCAATTACATCAATTTCCTTCTTGAGTTATCAACAGATTATTATTCTGTGCCTCTAGATTATGTGTCAATGACTTAAACTGCATGCAGTGTCTGCCTGTCTGACAGAGTCTGTGTAGTGAACAAGTTCAACATACTCTAGAGCAATTATTCTGCAAATTACATGTGGTTAGAAAGGACTTGATAAGTTGTATCCAGATTTAACAAAGGCACAATTGATGGTTCTGAGGCTGATGAGGAGACGGGGATATCATGATGGTGATATTGGACAGAATTAGTGAGTGGGGAAGAAATAGAAATGTAGATCTGTGCAGGGCTAGAAGTATTTTGGAGTTTGATAAGAGTCTGGTTCCTCCTCGCATATTGGTGAGCAATTTGTCATGAGTAAATTGCACGTTATAATTTGTGCAGAATAGAATATTTCATTGAAATTGAACATATTGACGTCCACCTTTCTAAATTTTAAATAATATGAGCAGCTATTGAGTCCAACCTGGCTTTATGAAGAGATAGTTTGAATTACCAGGAACACCAACTATAATGAGGATGGGATAGTAACCATTTTGAATAACCATCAGTACACCATAGAACCACAATGTTAATGAGATACAAAGTTGAGAAAGCAAGTAAAGACCATCGGATAAACTCCTGCCCATTGCTGTAACATTCCAGTTTAATGGTCTCAGATTCTGATCCATTGTTGAAACATTCCAGTCTAATGTTCTCAGATTCTGATCCATTGCTGTAACATTCCAGTTTAATGGTCTCAGATTCTGATCCATTGTTGGAACATTCCAGTCTAATGTTCTCAGATTCTGATCCATTGTTGGAACATTCCAATCTAATGTTCTCAGATTCTGATCTCTCCTTCCCCTCTCTCTAGATCTACTGATCCCTGTTAGTGCTGTCGGTGATGCTCCCGCTGATACTATGGGATAACACATTGAAACGACTCCCTCATTAATAGAAGAGGAAAGTCCTCCAGTGACATATTTAGGATCCACGGAGACTGAGATCAATCTCAGTCGCTGAACAAATATCTCCAGTTAACCCATTTCAATTCAATACTTCTTATTAAAATTTTTAAAAAACGTATGATTAAAATTTACGCATTCTGGGTGGGATATGTGGGCGTGACAGAGGGAACAAATGTTAGGGCTGGTAGATCAACCATGTGTCAGCATTCAATCTGCCTTGGATATGGGATCAATGCCAGAGGTTTATTAAAACATGAGCAAGCTTCTGTTTATAAATTGAAACGTATGTTCTTTAACTACTGATCAGGCATTACAATATCAGTAAAACGTTAAAAGAACTTTTATCGTCCATGATCTGAGAAGAAAATGTCCCTAAGATACGTTCGGTTGTAACAGACAACGACATGGTTATGTTAACAGGGAATTGTACCTTAGAGATAATGGAGACTGCAGCTGTTTGATAATTCAGAGTATGTAAAGCATGGTGGTGGAAAAGGCACAGCAAGCCATGCAACATCAGAGAAGCAAGAGAGTCGACGTTTCAGGCAGAACCCTTCTTCAGGACAGGCGAGGGGAAAGTGGGTTAAAGGAAACTGGGTGATGGGATGAAGCTTGGGGAAAGGTAAGTAATAGGAGAGCGAAGGTGGTAGTGATAGATTGATGGGGCGTGTGGGACGGAGCGGTGGGAATGAAGATGGATATTAGGTCTCCTCTGGAGGGCAGATGTGAGTTTGGGGGTTGGATCTGGGATCTGTGTTGGCCAAGGGAAATTTGTAAATCAGTGGATCCAATGTTCATGCCGCGTGTTTGTTGGCTCCCGAGGCAGAAGATGATGTGTTACTGGTGACATCCTAGTACATCTCTTCTGAACCCTCTTCAGCTTAACAATCTCCTTTCTATAACAGAACTGCACACAGAACTACAGAAGAGGTTTTATCAATGTCCTGAACAATCTCACCATGCCTACTCAGCTTCTAAACTCAAAGGTCTGAGCACTGAAGTAACCTGAAACACCCTGCACTACAGACTTCAAAGCATTATACCTGCACCCCTGGGTCCCTCTTTTCTATGTAACGACCAAAGCCTAGTATTGATTGTGTAAGCCCTCCCCTTGTTTGTTTTACCAAAATGCAATACTTCACATGTATCCAGGTTAAACCACATCTGCCACACCTCAGCCCAGTGAATGATATTGCTGCCCCCTCACACTGTCCCTTCGGATTAAAATGACAATCCCCTTTCCAGAAGGCCTACAGACACCAGCCTTGAGTTTCCCAAAGACCCAGAGATGGGTTTGCCTTGTGCAGGCAGAGGGAGGAGTCGGTATGAAAAAGCTGGATAGGAAATAGCTGTCTTATATCAATTAATGATTTTAGGAAGAGGGAAGCCACATGTTAGAAATTTGAAATAGTGACCGGTGTTTTGGGCCCAGAATTGTGTTCTTTCCTCGTCTCTGGTGTTCAGTATTGATATCTACTCAAGATCCTTCATAGTGCAGAGTGTATTTGCAGGATTTCCTTCCCTAATATAGCAGACTACTGGTAAAAGACATTAAAACCGGAAATCATAGCCAAGCAATTAAAGATGTTTATAGTTTATCTCAATGGTACAGCGAATGTACTCAACATCCTATAGTTGAGCCTAACAATTTGTACTTATTTTCAATGAGAATTGCCCCCTGTATAATTTGGTATGTTAACCAGAATTTAATAAATCCATACACTTCAAATATGACCCAAAATCTGGGCACAGTTTAGGCCTTGTTTAATGGATGGTGCCCACGTTTCTGAGCCGGAGCTCTGGATTCAATTCCAGTCCATGAATGCTTGATAGTGCCCCTATCTCTCGAGAAGGTGGAGTGTATTAATGTCCTATGGAAGTGTGCCACAGCGTGTTACAACAGGCTGATGAACAACATACAGGAGCATCATGTTGCAGCTGTAGGGACTAATGCTGAATGATGGTAGTGTATCTATCACTGTGCCGAAAATTCTCATTTCAACTCCCACAGAGCCGTTTCACATGTCTGAACAAGTTGATTAAACCTTTTTGGAATAGTGACTTGGTGGAGAAGGAAGAGGTACGACTATTGAATTTGAGACTACAGACCCAGGATGACTGAAAGCGCAGCCAACCGTCTTGATTGGAGTCACATTTACACTTTCTAGAGGTTTATAAAATTATGAAGGGCATGGATAGAGTGAGTGGTCAAGGTTCCTTCCCACCAAGGTAGGAGAGTCTAAAACTAGAAGGCATAGGTTTAAGTTGGGAAGAGAAATATTTGAAAGGCAATGAAGAGCAACATGTTTTTTCCTGCAGAGGGTGGTGCTTCTATGAAGTAAGCTGCCAGAGAAACTGGTGGAGGCTGGAACAATTACTGCATTTAAAAGGCAAACTGGGTGGCTTTATGATTAGTGGGATATGGGCCAAATGCTGGCAAATGGGAGTGGATTAATTTAGAATATTTGGATGGCATGAACGAGTTGAAGGGTCTGTTTCCCTGTTGTACATCTCTATGAATCACTGATTTAATTAATGAAGGTCTCTTTGTAATCTTCCGTTGTTCACCATTATACAAACAATGTCCACTGTACACCCAAACTTGATGTCATCCTCAAATTTGCGAAATATATCTTGTATAATTCTCATCTAGATCATTTATATAAATGACAAACAAAAGTGGACTCAACAATTTTGCCTCTGGATCATCGCTGCCCACAGGCTTCCAGTTCAAAAAACAACCATCCACCATCACCCTGTCTCCTGCCATTAAAACGATATACACAGAAACACACACGCAATCGCACATACATACAGAGACACTGATGAAACCATGTCTTTAAGACAAAGGTTAGATTAAAACCACGATCAAGATTTAAGTGAGAAGGCGGGAAAATTGTATTGAGATACACACCAGACAGGATCAAACTGCAAAGTAGGCCTGATGGGCCAAATGGCCTAATTGCAATTCCCTATGCTCTCTGGCCTTAAAGTGTCAGGATTATTTTCCAAGGGTGCAGTAGAAGCTGAGTTTGATAAATACTTGACTGAACAGTCAATGGGACTGTGGGATACGTTTGAGGGGCTGAATGGTATATGATTGTTCCTATTTGCTGTGCCCTTGTTTCTGAAAAGAGTAGGTGACTTGCTGTGAGGTTAACACTCTTTAATATAAAAGGGGTCTCCCATTTCCATTTGAGATAACGTTGCTCCTTTCTTCTTTGGATTGTGCGATCTGTGGCGTTCTCATCTCCCGGGAACAGTGAAGTCTGGGTCATTGAGGATATTCACGGCTGACCTTGACTGACCTTTGATGGACAGAGGAGTCAATGTTAATTGGTAACAGACAGGAAAGGGGTATTCAGCTACAATCAGACCAGCCAAGATGTTTCTAAACTGAGCAGCAAGTTGGAGGGGACGAATGGCTAACTGCTCGTTGTTCTGTCAATTCACTCTTCGAGGCTGTTACAGAGGGAGAGAAAGATCCCATTGAGCCAGTCAGCATCGTAATAATACAGCAGGGAGTGGCCATAATGAACTTCCATGGGGTTAGACAGGAATAGAATGAAGTATTCAAATCATTTCAGTAAATTACACAGCACAGGAAGACGCCATATAACCATCCCAGGCTGTTACGCAGGAACAGGGGTGCTTTGGGCAGCCTCAGGAAATACAGACAAGATATCATTACTAATTTTATTTTTGGCAAGCTGTAACTAGTGGAATTCTTCAGGGATCTGTGTGAGGTCATCAACAAATCACAATCCATACCAATGAGTTGGATGAAGAGGTTGGAGCTCAGTTTGCTCATACTTCAGGATAGTCAATCAATAAGATGTCAAATGGAGACAGAGCATCTCCAATGAGATACAGACAGGGGAGGGCAGCACGTCTGCAATGGGATACAGACGGGGAAGACATAGCATCTACAGTGGAATACAGACAGGGGAAGGGCAGACCGTCTACAATATGATACAACAGGGGGAGGGCAGAGCGTATGCAATGGGATACAGACAGGGGGAGGGCAGAGCGTCTGCAATGGGATACAGACAGGGCGAGGGCAGAGCGTCTGAAATGGGTTACAGACAAGGGTAGGGCATAGCGTCTGCAGTGGGATAAAGACAGGGGGAGGGCAGAGCGTCTGCAATGGGATACAGACAGGGCGACGGCAGAGCGTCTGCAATTGGATACAGACAGGGGACGGCGGATCATCTGCAATGGGATACAGACGGGGGAGGGCAGAACGTCTGCAATGGGATACAAACAGGGGAGGGCAGAGCGTCTGCAATGGGATACAGACAGGGGGAGGGCAGAGCGTCTGCAATGGGATACAGACAGGGAGAGGGCGGATCATCTGCAAAGGGATGCAGACGGGGGAGGGGCAGAGAATCAAGCAATAGCATACAGACAGAGGACAGTTTTGAGCAAACCTTCAGCAGAAAGAAAGTACATTTCTGTGATGGGAATTTTCTGTTTTGGGGAAAAGACAAAACAGCAGAAAATTATTTAAATGCAAGGAGAATGCAGAACTGAGTGGTACAGAGGGATCTGTGTGTCTTAGTACATGAATCACATCAAATTACTCTGAAGATGCAGCTGGTGATTTGGAAGTAAATGAAATTATTCTGTTCCGTGCAAGGAGTGTTGTGTTTGATCTTAGTGATGATTTTTTGCATCAGTACAGGGCATTGCTGAGATCACATCTGATGTATTATGTGTCGTTATAATTGCCTTAACTGATAAAAAAACAAAATTGATTTCGAAACGTTTCAAAGATTTTTCTCTTTACTCATTCTTGGGATGAAGGCATTATGTAACGAAGAAGGAACAGTTCGACCTGAGAATCAGAGATGTTTTATTGACCATATAACATCTTGAGAAGAGTGTAGTTGGTGAATACCGGATGTATATTTCTTCTTATGTGGGAGAATAAAATTGGGGAAATAATTTAAGAAGAAGTCAGGTTCAAAGGAAAAGTCATTGGACCGAAAAATTGAACTCTGATTTCTCTTCATATCTGATGCTAGACAGGCTGAGCTTTTCCAGCAATTTCTGTATTTGTTTAAGAATAAAACATATTCATCTTAACACAGATATTATGAAGTCATCAAACGCTTATGTTTACATTATGCAGACACATATTAACCCATCTTCAAAACAAGTAGGGCCATTTATTGTTAATGAATTGATTCTGTGTACGACAACAGCAATGATGCACTGACCTGGAGTCGAGAATGTGATGGAGTCATATAGTTTGGACAATATTCAAGGAGAGCTCACATGGTCCCGTTTGGGGTCTGATAACATTACTGATTTAACTTACAGGTAGAAAAATGTAGCCTATCTGTGAACGAACAGCCTATTGCTCCCTTTCTGTTTCCCTGCCGCTCAACACAGCAATGTGTGGGAGTGAAAACATGCCTAGTCATCTTTTCCACTTATGGAGGACTCCTGAAGATGATTCATTGGAATCTCCCCATTGCCTGAAGCAAAACAATTCAGCCAAATCCAACTGTTTCAGGAAGAAATCCCATTGTCAGAAGGTTATGCGAGACGAATAACTTCAGAAGTAATTATTCAGACTCGATATGTGAGGCGATCAGACAAGAGATTCTATGGCTGCAAATGGGAATCCAAGATGATGTATCGCCTCCGACATGCCAGGGTTCAGGATGTCTCAGAGCGGCTGCAGAACGTTCTCACTGGGGTGGGGGAGCAGCTCAAAGTCATTGTGCACATTGGTGCAAATGACACAGGTAGAAGTAGTGATGAGGTCATGCAGAGTGATTATAGAGAGCGAGGAAAAAGAATAAAAGACAGGACCACGACAGTGGTAATATCCGGTTTACTTCCAGTGTTCCGTGCTAGTGAGGGTAAGCACAGGCGGACGTGGCAGAGGAATGCGTGGCTAAATAATTGGTACAGGAGGTAGGGATTCAGAGTTTTAGATCACTCGGATCTTTTGTGGGGCAGAGGTGACATGTTCAGGAAGGACGGGTTGTACCTCAATTGGAAGGGGACTAATATCCTGGCGGACAGGTTTGCTAGTGCTACAAGGGAGGGTTTCAACGAGATTGGCCGGCGTGGGGGACGGCGTGGGATCCTCAACAGCAGGGTTGCAAGTGCGAGGCTAGAAGGAGATACTGTTATCACAAACAGTAAAGTGCAGAGATAGGTTAGGCAGGAACACGACAGGGAGCAAGGAATGCCTGTTGGATTAAATTGCATCTATCTCAGTGTAAGATGGCTGACAGGTAAGGCCGATGAACTCAGTGCGTGGAGACGTACGTGGGACTGGGATATTATAGCCACTACAGAAACATGGCTAAGGGAGGGACAGGACTGGCAGCTTAATGTACCAAGGTACAGGTGCTTTATGTGAGACAGAGTCCGTGGAAGGAGGTGTGGGGGGTTTCATTTTTGATTAAGGCAAGTACCACAGCAGTAATCAGAGATAAAATAACTAATGGATAATCCATTGAGGATTTGTGGGGGAAGCTAAGAAATAAAAAGGGAATTATGATATTATTTGGGTTGTACTATAGGCCCCCTAATAGTAAACGGAACTTAGAATAATTAAAATTGTAGAGAGATTGGGGAGACTTGCAGGGCCAACAGGATTGCCATAGTCGTAGATTTTAATTTTCCTAACATTGACTGAGAATTACATAGAATTAAGGACTGAATGGGGTGTATCTATTAAGTGTGTTCAGAAATGTTTCGTCAAGCAGTATGTAGAGGGAGCAATTCGGGAAGGGGTAAAACTTGACCTACTCTAAGAAATATGGCAGGACAGGTGACTGAGGTGACAATGGGGGAGCACGCTGGGACAAGTGACCATAGATTCAAAATACTTATGGAGATGGACAAAACTGGCCTGTGAGATCAATTTCTAAATTGGGGGAAAGCGAATGTTGATGGAATTAGATAGGAGCTTGTAGGGGTTAGTTGGAGGAATTTGTTTCGAGGCGAAGGGACATCCGGCTAGTGGGAGGCCTTTAAAAGTGAAATGGTTGGAGTTCAAGGTCTATATGTTCCTGTGAGGGTAAAAGGCAAGGTTGGCAGGAAGAGGGAACCTTGAATGTCCGGAGATATTGAGGCTTTGACAGGCAAAAAGGAGGTGTGGCTGTGGTCCATGCAGCTGAGATCAAGGGAATCCCTGGCGGTGTACAGGGAATGCAGGAGTTTACCGAAGAAGGAAATCAGAAGGGCGAAAACGGCGCACACGATAGCATTGTCTGAGAAGATAAGGGTGAATCCAAAGAGGTACTTTAAGTATATTAAAGTTAAATGATTAACTACATGAGAATATGACCCCTCAAGGTCCAAAGTAGACATGCATGTCTAGAACCATAGGAGATGTGTGAGATTCTCAATGGATATTTCTCCTCTGTCTTTACTGTGGAGAAATACAAGAAGACTTGGGAGGTTAACAAAGGTCGTGGTGATATCTTGGGGTTAGTCAATATCACAGGAAAGGACGTGTTGGATGCATTAGAATGTATGAAGGTGGATAAATCTCCTGGTCCTAAACAGATGCATCGAAGAATACTGCAAGAGGCTACAGAAGAAACTACGGGGACCTGCCTGATTTTTTTTTTTGCATTATCGTTAGCCGCAGGTTAGGTTCCAGAATATTGAAGTGTAGCAAACGTTGTGCCATTTTCAAGAAGGGAAGCAAAGAAAAAATCTGGGAACTATAGACCGGGAAGCCTAACATCTGTAGTAGGTACGTTACTTGAGAAGATTCTGAGGGATAAGATATGCACACGTTTGGAAAGACAGGGTTTGATGAGAAATAATTTATTTTTTTCAATTTCCTACAGTATAGAAACAGGCCATTTGGCCCAACAAGGCCACAACGACCCTCTGAATAGCAACCCACCCAGTCCATGCCCCTAATCTATATTTACCCCTAAATAATGCACATAAGGCTGTTGGAAATTCACCTGACCTGTACATCTTTGGATTATGTTTGGAAAATGAAGCTCCCAGAGGAAAGCCACACAAACACAGGGAGAATGTGCAAACTCCAAAAGAGAGTCACCCAAGGCTGAAATCAAATGCAGATCCGTGGCACTATGAGGCAGCAGTGCTAACCACTGAGCCACCATGCCACTCTTGCCTTTTTTCAACCCAGTTCAATGACACAGGTACAGCATCTATTCTGTGTTGCTGGAAAAGCGCAGCAGGTCAGGCAGCATCCAAGGAGCAGGAGAATCGAAGTTTCGGGCATGAGCCCTTCTTCAGGAATCATCCTGAAGCCCTTCCTGCAGAAGCTCTCATGCCCGAAAAATCGATTCTCCTGCTCCTTGGATGATGCCTGAGCTGCTGCGCTTTTCCAGCAACACGTTTTGAGCTCTGATCTCCAGCATCTGCAGTCCTCACTCTCTCCACGAAATCTATTCTGCCCTTCACCAATGATGCACGTTCCAATGCCACAAACCATGGATAATTTATTGTCCACTGAAAATGTCATCTTACTATTATTTATTACTGTTTGTTGCTATTTATTTTAATACTTATTATTGATAGTTGTTTTTAGACTGGAACGATTGCATGACTTTGTGAGTGCGAGATCATGTCTCACAAATTTGCTTGAGTTCTTTGATGAAGTGACCAGGAATATTGATGAGGGCAGCGCGGTAGACATGGTCTGTATGGTTTTCAGTAAGGCCTTGACAAGATTACTCTTGATAGGCTCGTCTGGAAGGTTAGAATCGCATGGAATCCAGAGGGAGCTGACAAATTGGATGCACAGTTGGCTTGATGGTAGTAAACAGCGGGTTATAATGGAATGATGCTCTCCGACTGGAGGCCTGTGACACATGAAATGCCTCAGGGGTCAGTGCTGGACCCATTGTTGTTTATTATCTATTTCAATGAGATTTTTCAGAATGTACAAGGCATGATTAGTAAATTTGAAGGTGACTCGAAAATTGGTGGTATTGTGGACAGTGAGGAAGATTATTAGAAATAGCAGCAAGATCTTGATCAACTGGAGAAGTGGGCTGAGGAATATTTTTTGCAAACATAGATAAATGTAGGAGTTTCATGGTGAATGGTAAGGCTTTAAGCAGTGTCGCTGAGCAGAAGGACCATGAAGTTCAGGTCCACCGTTCTCTGAAAGTGGAGTCCCAGGGTGACATGGGCAGTGAAGAAGGCTTTTGGCTCACTGGCAGCTAACGGTCAGGACATAGAGGAGAGAAGTTGGTAAGTTATGTTGCAGTTATACAGGATGTCGGTGAGACTGCACTTGTAGTGTTGTGTTCAGTTTTGGTCACGTTGCGATCAGAAGGATGTTTTTAAATTGTGTGCAGACGGAATTTACAATGATGTTGCCAGGACTCAATAGCATGAATTATAGGAAGAGGTTGGACAAGCGAGAACTTTTTTTCTTTAGAGCGTAGGAGACTGAGGGGGATCTTATAGAATTGTACCAGATTATGGGAGGCATGGATAGGGTGAATGGACTGAACCTTTTTTTCCAGTGATGGGGAATTGAGGACTAGAGAGCATCAACTTAAGGTGAGATGGGAAAGAATAAAAGGGAAACTGATGGAAACTGTTTTAAACAGAGAGTGGTACACAAAGGGAATGAGCTGTCAGCGGAAGTGGTTGAAGTATTGATATTAACAATATTTAAACGGCATTTGGACAAGTACATGGAAAGGAAAGGACGACAAGTGACATGTGCTGGGAAAAGAGGTTAATGTGGATGGATATTTGTGTCAGCATGGACCAGTTTTGTCCAAAGGCCATCTCTCCATGCTGTAGGACTTGATGACTCTATAAGTAGAATAGCATTTGGGTCAAACTCTCATTCTTCCTTTGGTCATGAGCTTGAATAATACTTGGACAACGTTCATTCAAAATAGCTTTGCAGAGATTTTCCTTTTCAGTTCGATATCAAACAGACGTGTGTGTGTGTGTGTGTGTGTGTGTGTGTGTGTGTGTGTGTGTGTGTGTGTGTGTGTGTGTGTGTGTGTGTGTGTTCTGCAGTATTATTCAAAGGGGAATACCAATGTACATATTTGCAATATCCACTCATCATTCTTTTTTTCCATCATAGTTTGATAGTTTGAGCAACTTTGCTTTGGTCATATACATGTTGTTTTAACAGATTAAAGGAATCTGTCTGACTTATTCCGAACACTGACCCTGAGACACTCTGAGATCTATATCATTGGCCATATCACCAATCTAGTTATAATTATTTTTTTGTGGCTAGTGGACGAGTGGGACTAGAAAAGGGAACAGCGATCCAAAAACACAGGAAATTATCGACTCAGTCAACCTAATGCCAGTGTAGAGGAGATTGTTGGAGGGGATTCTGAGGGATAGGATTTACATGCATTTAGAAAGACGAGGACGTATTAGGAATAGCCAACATCGCTTTATACGATGGAAATCATGTCTCATTAATGTGATTGGTATTTTGAAAAAGTGACGAAGAGATTGAGGAAGGCACTGTGATATACATTGTTCACACAGACTTCAGCAAGGCATTTAATAAGGTTCCTCATCGTAGACAGAATACAGAGGTTAGGTCATATGGAATTCAGGAAAGGCTAACCAATTGTATACAAAATCAGATTGAAGGTAACGCGTTGTTTTCCAGACTGTAGGCCTGTGGGCCGGGGTGTGCTGAAAGAATCAGTGCTGAGCTCAGTGCTTTTCATCACGTATATAAACAACTTGTATGTGATTATCGTAGGCATGGTTAGTAGGTTTAGAGGTAACATAAAAAGTGGGGCAGTGGACAGTGATAATTATTTCAGAGTACAACCTTGACAAACAAAGGGCCAAGGACTGACAGATAGAATTTAATGCAGACATTTGTGTGGTTTTGCAGTTTGGTAAGTTAAAGTAGGGTAGTACCCTGGGGAAGGTTGCAGAACAATGAGACCGACGGATGCAGGTTCATAGTTACTTGAATGTGGAGTATCAGGAAGACAGAGTTTTAATGTTCAGTCAGAACATTGAATATAGGAGATGGGGTAGCATATTATGCTTCTACAATACGTTGGTGAGGCCACGTTAGGAATATTGCGTACAATTCTGTTGGCACTGCTAAAGGATGGATGTTGCTAAGCTTGAGAGGGTGCAGAAAATATTTACAAGGATTTTCTGGAACCTGAGGAATTGAGCTGCAGGAGAGGATGAACAGGTTGGGGCTTTTCCCTCTGTACTGTTGGAGGCTGAATAGTGACATGACAGAGGCTTATATAATCCTGAGGGCCATTTATAGTCTTAATGGCCAACATCTTTTTTCCCAATGTAGGGACTTCCAGAACTAGACGGCAGAGGTTGAAGATGACAGGGGAAAGATTTAGACGGAACCTGAGGGGAAACTGTTTCATGCAGAGACTGGTAGGTGCACGGAACGTGCTGTGGTGAAAGCAGATACAATTACACGTTTAAAATATATCTGGATAGATAGATAAATAGAAATGGTTCAAAGGGATATGGACCAAATGCTGGAATTGGGACTAGGTCAGGTTAGAATGCCTGATCACATGGAGAATGTGGACAAAAGGATGTGTTTCCATGCTGTATGACTCTCCTATTCTATCACAGGGATGAGGAAAAATGCTAAAAGGGCTTTTGAATGGGAATTCTCTTCCCCAAAAGTTTGTGGTGCCTCTCTGATTGCAAGTATTCACAGTTGAGTTCGTTAAAGATTTCACAGAGACTGTGTCATGGCTAATTGGATACAAACAAGTAAGTGGGGCTGAAACCAAACCTGATCAGCCACAATCTTAGTGCCTGGTGGAGAAGGCGCGAAGTATCTCAGGACCCACTCCTACTCGACAGTCCCCTGTTTCTGTGTTCCATTCAGACCCTCAAACCTGCTGGATCTGAGCAGTTGGAGGCCACTTACTGCTATCACCTGGTGCACAGAAACAGAGGAGAACATTCACTCCCTCATGACTGTCACACACGGTTTGGGAGATTTGGACAATGTAATTGGAAAACCCAGGCTGGATATGAAAGCGGTCCGTCATTTCTCTTCACAGAGCTTCCCCTCTCTGCAACTTGTGCTGCATTTGCTGGTCGACCCAGATTCACTGTGAATACAGCCCCCATACAACACCCAGAGATGGTCACAAAGTCATCTGGGCTCCTTGACTGCAACATTCCATAGCAGACTTTCCAGGCACCTTCCTGTAAGTAATCTAATCTAATCTAATCTAATCTAATCTAATCTAATCTAATCTATTCTAATCTAATCAAATTTTCCAATAACAGAATGTGAGAATATCAGAAACAAAGGCAGGTCGTTCACCTCCCAAGCCTGCCTCGCCTTTCACTAAGATCATGGCTTCATAGCCCTCACCTCTCTGATACATCAAAATCGTCTCCAACCTCTGTGAGCACTTCCATAAAACACAGAACTAAGAACGGTAGAGCACAGTCCAGGACATTCGACTCTCGATGTTGTACCGCCTGTTTATCCTACTGTATGATCAGACTATCCTCCATGCTTCCGTTCACGTTCTCCCATATGCCTATCCAAGATTCTCTTAAGTTTCCCTCATGTAATTGACTCTACTTCCACTGTTGGCAGTGCATTCCACACACCCACCACTCTCTGTCTAATGAACCTACCTCTGATATCTCCCCTAAACCTTTCTCCAATTACCTTAAAATTATGATCCCTTGTGATAAATATTTCTGCCCTTGGAAACAGTCGCTAACTATTCACTCTGTCTATCCATTTCATCATCTTGCACACCTCTATCAAGTCACCTGTCATCTTTCTTTCCTCCAATGAGAAAAGCCCTTGCTCCCTCAAGCTTACTTCATAAAACTTCCCCTCCAGTCCAGGCAGCATCTTGGTAAATTTCTTGTCTGAAGTTTCCACATCCTTCCTATAATGGGGTGACCAGAACTGAACACAATATTCCAAGTGTGGTCTATCCAGGGCTCTACAGAGCTTCAGCATAACCTCACGGCTCTTAATCTCAATCCTCCTTCTAATGAAAGCCAGCACACCATATGCCTTCTTAAACACACCAGCAACTTGGGGAGCATATTTCAGGGATCTGTGGACACGGACCTCAAGGTCCCTCTGTTCCTCCACACTGCTAAGAATCCTGTCTTTAACCATGTATTCTGCATTCACATTCGAGCTTGCAAAGGGATTCACTTCAGACTTTTCCAGTTTGACCTCCATCTGCCACTTCTCAGCCCAGCTCTTCATCCTGTCAATATCCCGTTGCAACCTTCAAAAGCTCTCCACATTCTGTACCACTCCAACAACCTTTGTGTCATAAAGAAACTTGCTAACACACTATTCCACACCCCCATCCAAGTTATTTATAGAAATAATAAAGAGTAGGGGTCCGAGAGCCGCTCCCTGCAGATCATCACTGGTCACTTTCAGTGATCTAGCTCCCCTAACTCTGTGTAAGAGTATTCCTGACATTCACTACCCTCTGTTTGAAGAAAACATTCTCTGCTTCTACATCATGACTTATTGATATGAGCAATAGAGGGAACACAGAGGCTCAGGTAAGAGAGTCTGGCCCTGAATTCAAGGCAGTATTTGACTGAGGATGAGATCAAGGAGCCTGAAAAAAATCATACTTAATGAGAATTGATTGTGACCTCTCCACTGTTTGGAGTCATTCACGGCACAAGGGAAGATGATTACCATTGGTGGGCATCAATCATCTCGGCCATGGGGCATCTCTGCAGGAGATCCACAAGGTAGCTCCCTTAGCCCAGGCATATTCTGTTTGTCAGTGGGGAATCCCTGCAGTTTGGAAGGAGGCCTTTCAGCCCATTGAGTCAAAACTTAGCAGAAGTGGGGATATTCACTGAAGTTTACATAATGTTTAGAACACCTGGTGCCTCTTCAGCTCTTGAAGCAGTCTGTGTCCATGTGCAACTAGACCTGGACAACATTCAAGATTGTGCTGTTAAAATCTGTGTAACATTCATGTTACAGCACTGTACATTTCCACAGTAAATCGAGGAGCACATTGAGCACTTCAATCTGGTTTCACAAGAATATGAGGAAGCCATTCAGCCTATCAAAACTACTGATCAAAAAGAGGGATAGCTTCTGTCTTGTGTAACAAGTTTTATTTCGTGAAACCTTATGAAAAATCTCGGGAATGCCTCGTGTCTACCAGATCCCCTTTATCATGTCCGCTTGTTACATTCTCAGGGATCTCCAGAAAAAACTTTGCATGATTTCACAGGCAAAATATAGATAGCCTTTCAGAAAACCATGTTGAATTTGCGTGAGGCTTTTTTAAATGCCCTGCAATTCCTTCCTTAATAATAGACTCTGGCAGATTCCCAACAATAATATTGAGGCTAAATGGTTACTGCTTTCGGTCTCGCTGTTTTCTTGAAAAGAGGCACCACATTGTAGGGTCTCCAGTTTCACTGGAACATTCCTGAAATCCAAGGAGTTATTAAATATTTCTCACAGTAACACCAGTCACTCTGTAACGGCTGATTTTAAAACCAAATGTGAATTACTGCTGACTTGCATACCTTTACTTATATCTGTTCATTAAAAAGCCATGATCCTTTTGTTAGAGGCAGTTCAAGAACTTCACTCCTATTGCTATTTTGATTATATCATTGAAATACTTACAGTGCCTTCTAATGTGAGGAATGATATAAAATTCTGGTGTAAATTATCTGTCTTTTCCATCTAGGCATACACTCCAAACGTCCTCAATATATGTTCCTGACTTCATTTCTACCAAAGGGCATACATTCATCTTGAACTTTCTTTCCATACACAGAAAAGCTTGCGCTGCTTGCTTTTATATTTCTTGCTAGTTTTCTTACATCATATCTTTTCTTCCCCTCTTTCCTTGCTTTCTAGATTCGTAAAGTCATATCGCGCACAAACAAACCCTTTGGTCCAACTTGTCCATGCTGACCAGGTTTTCCAAACTAAACTAGTCTCATCTGCTTGCATTTGGCCAATATGCTTCTGAACATTTCCCATTTATATGTTTGTCTAAAAGTCTTTTGAATGTTGTAGCTGTACTTGCATCTGTCTCTGGCAGCTCTTTCCATAAGTAAATTACCCTCTGTGTGAAAACGTTGTCCATTTGTCCCTTTTAAATTTCCTCCTTTTAACCATAAAGCTACGTCATCTATGTTTGGACTCTCTTATCCTCTCAAAAAGACCTTGGCTATTCACCCTATCCATGCCTCCCATGATATTAAATCTTCTAGAATGTCACTCCTCAACACTCCATCTGATTCTAGCTTCAAGAACAAGCATTTAAAGATAAGAACTGCAAATTTGTAACTGTATTAAAAATGACAGGTAAACAACATTCAGCCCAAACTTCAGAATGTGATTTGTTTTTCTCCATGTTACAATACTAAGGCAGCTTGCAACTCTTACTACTGCTAATAAGACGTGAACCAAACAAATTCCTTTGTTTAAAGGGGGTGATGATCTCTACAGGGAAAACGTATCTTTGGCCAGTTCTATGTTATAAAAAAGGAATTCTTATACCATACGGTCAGCATGCACCTTTCGCAGAGTGAGATGAAGGCTGGGTGTACTTTTTGGATTTGGGATCACAATGTGAATTCAGTGCAAAGGGAGAATGGTGTTTTCAATACGGTTTACTCCAATAATGAAACTTTCCGGAATGAGAGGTGAGTGGGAGGTCTAAAACACCATGAATGGTGTGGCAGAGCCACACTCAGACCAGAGGCAAGGTGGCAGCACAAAACGCAGCTTGATGCTAGTGCAGGGAAGGTAGACTGGATCAAAGAGCTTCAGGTGCAGTGGGGAGGGACCATAATGTGAGAGAAGGTGCTCTGTAATTGGAGATGGAGAACTTGAATCAGGAAGGGGAGAGGAGCAGGGAAGAGGATGGAACAGCAATGGCAGGGGTTTCTGGGGTAATTCAGGAAGCACAGCTGAATGTCATGCCCAGCATTTGCTTATGGTCCCGGAAATAAACATCCTAAATCTGGCCCTACGCTAATGCTTATCATAGCATCATTGCAACCATGGGTGGTACATCTTCTAATCGAGTCCTTCTTTTTGAACAGAAACAGCAATTTCTGAGCGTAATTGGATATCTGCTTGAATATCTGCCCAGGTATACCCACTGACCTTCCTCTGGGTCTACTTCCACATCCCGCTTCAGATCAGATGTGAGACAGAAAGCCTCAATTTAGATGTCTGGTTATTTTCAATCATTCAGGGGGGACTTCTGCATGTAGCTGTACACATGATCAGCGGAGGCTGACTCCATTCTCCCAGTTTCTCCGTCTCTGTTTCTGTTTGATGATGCCACATTCCAGTGAACTGCTTATGACATGACCTGTTTTTCCTTCAAATCAGAAATCCGCTAATTCCGGTGTACAGGGCCTTCAGCTGTGACTATCCCATCTCCCGCACTTCTGCCCTCACTCCGTCCTCTCCTTCCCAGAACAATGATAGATCTCCCCTCATCCTCAATTCTACTGTACTAGAATCCACATTCACTGAATCATCATCCGCCACTTCCACCATCTCCAGTGGGACAGCACCATCAAACACATCTTTCCCTCGCGACCACTGACAGCATTTCATAGGGACCATTTCTTTTGTGACACCCTCCATCATCCCGAATACTTCCCAACTCCCCCATGACACCTTCCCATGCAATTACAGAAGCTGCACCACTTGCTCATTCACCTTTCCCTTCTCACTGTCCAAGACCCCAAACATACCTTCCTGGTGAAGTAGCATTTCACTTTTACTCTTTCAATCCGGTCTCCTGTCATTGCTGCTCCCAATGCTGACTCCTTTACACTGGGGAGACCAAACAGAGACTGGTTCGAGGACCACTTTCACTCTGTCTGTAGGAATAACCCTGAGGCTCTCATTGCTTCTCATTTCAATAACCGACCTTGCGCTCATCCTAACATTTCGGTCCTGAGCTGCTGCAATGTTCCAGTGAAACATTAACCAAGCTCGAGTAATACCTAACTTTACACTTTGATGTGTTACAGCCTACAGGAGTTAGTACACAATTCCAAATGCACAGCCTGATTCCATTATGCTGTTCTCCATTTCTCATATATTCTACTTCCTGGCCCCCCAATGATCTCGTCTGTGTCTTTTTTTATCCTGCACTAAATAGAGACAACCCATTTCTGCCATCCACATGTAATTTACAGCAATTTTATATCTGTTTTTCTTTCACCACATTTAAAAGTCCATCCCTCTGTGCCATTGCATCTCCACATGCTCTGTTTCCTATCATCCCTCGTCCACTTTTGCCAAGGCATTATGCAGCCCTTTTCAGTTCTGAACAAGGGTCACGCTGGACTTGAAACACTATCTCTGTTTCTCTGTCTCCACAGATGCTGACAGACCTGCTGAGTTTCTCCAGAAATTTCTGGTTTCGAACATGTTCAAACGTATATGTCAAAACTGCTCAAATGTCCTGACCCACTTGGATTGCCATACACTGGGAAGTGAAAAATAACAAAAGATGCACAAATATCTTGGTTCTGAAACTACATAAGACTGAAATCATTGACACTACAGAGTTCTTATTAGAAGCCATGGAGAGAACAGAGTGAAGCACATTCAATTTAAACACCGAAAATGGCATAACTACAAGGGAAAACGTTCAGATGAATGTTAGAATTAGAATCGCTACAGTGTGGAAACAAGCCCTTCAGCCCAACATGTCCGCACCAATCCTCTGAAGAGTAAGCCAAGCACACCCATTTTCTTGTCCTATATTTACCGCTGACGAATGCACCTAACCTGGAAATTTTTGGTTCGTGGGAGGGAACCAAAACACTCAGAAGAATCCCACAGGGAGAATGCACAAGTTCCACAAAGACGGTCGCTGGAGGATAGAATCGTACCTGGGTCCCTAGCGCTGTGAGGCAGCAGCACTAAACACTAAGCCATGGTGCTACCTCATGGAATATGTTTTGGAGTTTTGAAAAACATGACAAGTAAGAGGTGTGTCACTATAAACAAATGATCAGAGGAATGAGAATATGAAAATGGAAGTGCTACCACATCAGAAAACCAGAGTAGCTCACGGGGTACAGGTCAATGGGTCTCAGTATGAATTGGGCGACAGGCAGCAGAATTGCAGTGCAGAAACTGCAGCTCAAACCCGGGAATTCATGTAATAGTGTAGATCACAGTTGGACAGAAGGAGAATTGTACTTAGTCACAATCTGTAACTTTTTGCCCAGGATAATTCCTCAGTCCATTATTCCCATTAAGCTGAATGATGTTTCAGTCACGAGTGTCGGTGAATATACCAGCGTCAGAGCTGTGTGTACCTAAAACTGATGGCAACCCATTCAAAGCTACCACACTTAACCAATCACTTACATTGCAAACAGCAGGACTAACATTTGATAGAGAGGACGAAATGATTACAAAGCAAACAGATCAGATCGAAGCTCTGCAGTCCTGCCACAGCCAGTTAGAAATGGAGTTGAACTATGAAACAACTGACGAAAGAAGAGGACTCCACAATTTTTTTTAAAAAATGTTCAATGGGATTAGTGTGTCGCTGGGTAGGTCATCATTTATTGCCCAGAGGGTAGTTAAGAGTCAAACACATTGCTGTGGGTGTGGAGGTACAAGTAGGCCAGAGCAGGAATGAATGGCAGTTTCTTTCCCGAAAGGGCATCTGCGAACACGATGGGTTTCCCACACAATCAGCAACTATTTCATGATCATCATTAGACTCTTAATTCCAAATATTTATTGGATTTGAATTGCACCATTTGCTGTGGCAGTATTCGAACTCAGATCACATGAGCATTGCCTGGGTCGCTAGACTAACAGCTCAATACCACTAGGTTATTACTTTGCCATTTCCCGAAAGAATGGAACTTTGCTGCACATCAGTGTAAAAGACAGTATGCAATGTCTGCACCATCCTCAGCCAGAAGTGTTCCTTAGATGATGCCCACAGAATCACAGATGCCAGTCTCCAACCAATTCGATTCGCTGCACCTCACATGAAGAAACAACTGAACACAGTAGGTACGAAAAAGGCAATGGGCCCTGACACCATTCCTGCAATAGGACTGAAGACTTGTGCTGCACAACAAGCCATGTCCCTGGGGAAACTGTTTCATTCTAGCTCCAACTCTGACATCTCCCTGACAACGTGGAAAATTCCTCAACTATGTCCAGTCCCTTAAGAGAAGAATAATTACAATCTGACCATTTACCATCCCCTCAGACCCATCAAGATAGACAAAATGGTGTGAGTTATTTTTGACAGAGCTGTCAAGCAGCACAGAAATTATCTGCTCAGTGTGGTTTCCGATTGGTCCCCATCTGGAGATGGTGCTGTTGTGGAAATGTCACTGGATTACCAATCCCGACCAGGCTAATGGTCTGGCAGCTGGTGGAAGTTAATATCAACTAATAAGATATCGAAATCTAAAATCTGCTGTCAGTCACAGTGACCTTGAAGCCAATGTCGATTGCAAACACCAATTGCCTTCCCAATGTACTTTCAGGGACTGAATTTCCCCTGCTTTCCTGTTCTGGCCGAAAAGTGTCTCCAGACGACAGACATGTGGCAAACTCTTCAACGGTCTCTAAAATGCCAAGCAAGCCATTCTATTGTATCAAACGGTTCCGAGCCCTTAATGAATAAAATTGGACAGAACACCCAGCACCAGTCTCGGTATCAGAAAAGGGAATGGGAAACACAGTCCTGTTGATCCAGCAGATGCCTCCTCCTTAACAACTGAGAGCTTGTGACACATTTACAGAGTTTTCCCACAGACTGCACAGAAACAGTAGGAAAGGAGTAGGTCATTCAACACATTGAGCCTCCCCCATTCTAGTTTTTGGTCTAACATATCTTCAATTTTTTTTCACAAACACTGCGTACTCTATATCCTTTGAGTTATTAATTATGGGAACAATGTGAATTAGGAATTTTAGTCCATCAATTTTGCTCTCCCATTCAATATAGCGATGGTTGATCCTTTCTCCCCACACCAAACCTCTGCTGCAACCTCGTCGCTTTAGTGTCAAGAAATACTTAACGAAATTCAGTGCCTTGACTTCCACAGGCTTGTGTAGCATAGAATTCCCAGATTCACCAGTCTGTGAGTTCAGATATTTATTCTCATCTTAATGCAGAGTGCCCTGACTGTTCCTAATTCTGTGGCCGCTTGTTTTAGACGGCCCAGCCAGGTGAATTATCATCCCTGTTTCCAATATATCTCGCCCTGTCAGAGTATTATATATCTCACTGAGATCTCCACTCATTTACCTAAACCAGATGGAATACAGACTCAGTCGCCCCAAACTCTGCTCCCACAACAAGTATGTCATCCTAGAGATCAGTCTGGTCATTCTTTGCTGCTCTCCCTCAATGTCAGGTTTGTCCTTTATTGGGTAAGGAGACCAAAACTGCACACAATACTGCACAATGTTCGAGATGGGGTCTCACCAAGGTCATGTGCAGCTGCAATAAGATACCCTTATTCCTGAAATCAAATTCCCCGGAGATGAAGGTCAACACACCATTTACCTTCCTAACTGCTTTCAGTTGCTCCGATAATGCTTTCAGTGACTGGTGTATAGGGAGATCCAGATCCTTTTCAATGTTACATATACTCACTTGGTGGGTCTATGTACACTGGGCAGCGTGCCAATTCCAATCCCAGTATTGACATCTGGCTTCAGAATTCACTGCTGTGAATGGACTCAGAGTTCGGTGAAGAAGTCAACAAAAGTATGCACGTTAGTATCTTCACAGATCAACATTTTCACATCAATTCCTTTTGAAATACTGGCCTGATATTATATTTTTCCAACCAAAATATTCAGTGTTGCATCTATCCACATTGCTGTTCATCTGCCACGTATTTGCCCATTCCCTCCACGTGTCTCAATTACCTTGAACTTCTTTACATCCGCCTCACCCAATCAATTCTCAGTTTGGTGCCATCAGCAGATTTTCAAACATTATATTTAGTACCCTCGCGCAGATGTTTAATCTGTTTCCTGAATAGATGGGTGCCAAACATCAATTCCGGGATCATCCTGTTCATAATTGCTTTCCATTCCAAAAAAGGAGCTGTTTATTCTGACTCATTTTTTCTTTCAGCTAACTACCATTCTCAACCCATGCCAATATATTAGATCTCATGTTGCACACTGTTATGGGCCAGGACAGGCCACCTCAAGTCATTTCAAGGAAGTAGTGCAGACCCAAACTTTGCTTGTTGCCTTCAGCAGGTGTTACGCGGATATTCCAGGAGTGACGCAGCTGGTCAAGCCACGTAGTTTTAAATAAAACAGAATTTATTTTCAAGATTACGGAATGAAATACAAACAGAAGAGAATAGCATGCAGAATAACAATCTATCCGAAAACCCAACAGATGATCCTAACTTAATGATGTTAGCAAATTCAATTCATAAGGAGTGGGTACATGGGAAGACCAAGAACTGACTTTCAATCCAGCCGACAAAAATGTAGGGCATTACTGTGTAACATGATTAGGGATGACAATACCAAGAGGCAGCCAATTAGAAGCCATATCCATGCTACTAGTTCCACAGTAAGTAGAACTAAAGTGACTATTCCCAGCTTTTGTCATTTTAAAGTTTTATAAATAAATATTTAAAAATATTAAAAGTTGGCTTCTCAACTAATCTTCCAGGTGAAGCTTTCTGGTCTTCAGTTACACTCCACTTCTCAACTGAGGATCTGAAAATGGTTGAAAGCCATTGGGTGGTACCATGGCACAGTGGTTAGCACTGCTGCCTCACAGCGCCAGGGACCCGGGTTCAATTCCCGCCTCAGGCAACTGTCTGTATGGAGTTTGCAGATTCTCCCCGTGTCTGTGTGGGTTTCCTCCGGGTACTCCGGTTTCCTTGCACAGTCCAAAAGTGTGGCGGTTAGCTGAATTGGCTACGCTAACTTGCGCGTAGTGTTAGGTGAAGAGGTAAATGTAGGTAAATGGATCTGGATGGGGTGCTCTTTGGGGGATTGGTGTGGACTTGTTGGGCCAAAGGGCCTGTTTCCACACTGTAAGTAATCTGTATCTAAATACTCTAAGGTGTTGTTCAAAGTATTTGAAACAATCCCCATAAACACCCCATGGAAAATTCGAAAGGAAACAGCAAACCGACGTTCTTCCAGGAGAGATGTCAGAGAGACCGGGGGGGGGGGCGGGGGGGGAATCAGCATGGGCCTTCTTCTTTGGCCTGATAGCTTCACAACTGGCTGCCTGCTTTCAGTGAACAGCCAGTTGTGAAAGATCAGTCCAAACAAATCAAAGCAGAGGGTCTGCGCTGGGAGAGCTGGCCACTCCCCCTTCATAAGAACAGAAGGTCTAGGAGCAGGAGTAGGCCATCTGGTCCTTCTAACCTGCTCAGCCATTCTGTAACATCGAGGCTGATCTACTCGTGGACTCATATCCACTTACCCGCGCGCTCACCATATCCGTAATTTACTTCATTGTTCAAAACATACCTATCTCAGCTCGAAAAACATTTACTGAAGTAGTGAAGTAGCGTCAACTACTTCACTGGGCAGGGAGTTCCATAGAATTACAAGCCTCTGGGTAAAAAGGTTCTTTCTCAATTCAGTCCTAAATCTGCTCCCTCTAATATTGAGGTTATTCCATCTTGTCCTAGCTTTATCTGCCAGTGGAACCATCCTCTCTACTTTTTTCTTACCTCTTCCCTTCATAATATTTTTTATGTTTCTATAAGATCCTCCACTCATTCTTATAAATTCCAATGAATACAATGCTGATCTACTCTGTCTCTCCTCATAAGACAACCCCTCAACTCCAGATTCACCAGAGTGAATCTCCTCTGCACCACCTCCACTGCCAGCATATCGCTTTGCAAGGAAGGAGGGCAAAACTGCTCACAATACTCCAGGTATGACCTCACCAGCACCCTGGACAGCTGCAACATAACCTCCCTGCTTTTAAATTCAACCCCTTTCGCAATGAAGAACAAAATACCATTTACCTTCCTAATTACATGATGTGCCTGCTGATCAACCTTCTGTGATTCATGCACAAGGACACCCAGGTCCCTCTGCACAGCTGCATGCTGCATCCTTTTTCAATTCAAGTAATAATCCCTTTTATTGGTATTCCTAACAAAATAGATTACTTCATATTTATTAACATTGTATTCCATCTGCCAGAACTTTATCCATTCATGCAATGTAACTATTTTCCTCTGCAAAGTTTCACAGTACTCTGCACACTTTGCTCTGCCCCTCATCCTCGTGCCATCTGCAAATTTGGACCAACTATGTATGCTCCCAACTCCACATCATCTATATAAATTTTGAATTATTGTAACCCCAACACTGATCCCTGAGGCACACCACTCAGTACTGATTGCCAGCCAGGATAGCACTCATTTATACCCACTCTTTGATTCCCGTTAGTCAACCAATCTTTTATCCATGCTAATACTTCAGCCGTAACGCCATCCATCTTTATCTTATGCAGCAGCGTACTATGTGGCACCCTGTCAAAGCCTTTTTGAAACCTAGATACAAAACATCCACTGCGGCCTCATTGTCTATCTTGCTCGTAATGTCTTCGTAGATTTCCAAAAGACTTGTTAAGCATGATCTGCCCTTCATGCATCCTTGCTGCATCTGTGCAATGGGCCGTTTTCTATCAAAATACCTTGCTATTTCTTCCTTGATAATACAGTCAAAGCATCTTCCCCAATACACAGATTAAGTTAATTGGTTTATAATTCCCCAACTTTTATCTACCTGCCTTTTTAAACAGTGGTGTCCCATTTGCTGCTTTTCAATCTGCTGGGACTGCCCCAGAGTTCAGCAAATTTTAGAAAATTACCACAAGTGCACTTGTTATTTCTCCCGCTATCTTTTTAGTACCCTGGGATACATTACATCAGGGCCAGGGGATTCGTCTATCCTTAGCTCCATTAGCTTGCCCAATGCTACCTCCTCTGTAATAATGATTGTTCACAAGTCCTCACCTACCTTTATCTCTTTGGTAAAAACAAGGACTGCAGATGCTGGAAATCAGATTCTCGAGTGGTGCTGGTAAAGCACAACAGTTCAGAGCATTCCTGATGAAAGGCTTTTGCTCGAAACGTCGATGATTCTGCTCCTTAGATGTTGTCTGAACAGCTGTGCTTTACCAACACCACTCTAACCTAGAATCTTCATCTCTTTGTCTATCACTGGCATCTTATTAGTGTCGTTTACTATGAAGACTGATACAAAATACCTATTCAATGCCTCAGCCATTTCATCATATCCTATAACTAAATGCTCTTTCTTATCCTCTCAAGGACCAACATTTAAGTTAGCCACTCATTTTCATTTTATATATTTGTGGAATCATCTACTATCTGTCTTCATATACTGTGCTAGGTTTTTTTTCTCATGTTCTATCCTACTTTTCTTTATAACTCTTTTCGTGGCTTTCTGTTGACCTTTAACCTTTTCCCAATCTTCAAGGTTCCTGCTGCTTTTGGCCACTTTGCATTCCATCTCTTTCAATTTGATAACCTTGCGTATTTGCTTAGAAACCCTCGGCACACTTCCCCTTTTCTTAGAGTCTTTCCTTTTCACTGAATATACTTTTAGATTAGGACTTTGAAAAAATCCTTTGAAAATCCTACACTGCTCGTCAACTCTCACCATAAAGTATTTATTTCCAGTCGACTTTTGCCAAGTCCTCTCTCCATTCTGATGTATTCTCCTTCGTTTAAGCACAGGTCCCTGGTATTGAATTTTATCTTCACTCTCCATCTGCGTTTTAAATTCAACCACACTGCGATTGTTCGTTCCAAGTTGATTCCTAATTATGAGGTCATTAATTATTCCTGTCTCATTACACATGACCGGATCTAGCATAGCTTGCTCCTCATTGTACATGTTTTAATTTTAGACTTGAAAGCATACCCAAGTTGTCAAACTCAGACTCTTCGGATTCGCTGCTTTTAAGACTGCTATGAAAGAAAAACAAGGACAGCATGACCTTGTTAAAGGAGTAGCATTGTCACAACACTACACTTGGGACGTCATCAAAAATGTTTTTGAAAATCCAAATTCACTGCATATATTGCTTCGTCATAATTTATTTCGCAGTCGGATTCATAAATATGATTCACCTTTAATAAATCAGTATTGATTTGATCCATGTTCATTACTTTCAAATTAACATAATTCCTATAGTTCCCTGGCAAAGCATTCTTTCTAATAGACTCTTGTATTGTCCTGACTGCTTCTCTGGTGCTAAGCAGACTTTAATTCCCTGCTTTCTCCCTGCCTCCTTTAGAAATATTGGGGTTACATTTGCTGCTCTTAAATCTGCCAATTCAATTATCTGGAAATTGGAATACGACAAGCAAAGTATCCACTATTCCCACGGCCACCTCCTTTAGGAATATTAGATATAGAATATCATTCCATGGGGATTTATCAGATTTCAGTACAAATAATTTCTCCAAAACTGCTTATTTAGTGATTTGATTGTATTTCCTTTCTTTCTCAGTGGACCTAGAATTGTTTGGAAGTATTTAAAAAAAAATCATATCATGAAGGCAGAACTGAAGTAGATGCTTCAGAGTCTGCTATTTTCCTGTTCTCCATTCGTTGGTTTCGGACTGTAAGGAAGCTACAATTATCTTCTCCAACATTTCACTTTGGTATATTGTACTTTGAGAAGATTTTACATTTCACGCTTGTTAATGTACTCTTCCAAAACCCATTATTTCCTGTCTTAAAATTTTCGATGATTGACCTTCCACAGCCATACAATCACAGAAGCATAGACTCTGTACCATCAAAAATGCAGCACGATCTATATTATTCCAAATTTACTTCATCAGTCCCGTAGCCATGAATGGTATGACACTTCAAGAGCTCGTCCAAATAATTTTTAATGGTTGTGAGGTGACCCGTGATAACTGACCCCTTAGGAAGTGCATTCCGGATCTCTTGACCCTCTGGGTGAAAAACAATCCCTGAATCATCTCTAATCCTCAAATCCTTCCCTTTAAAAGTGTGCTCCCCTGTTCTTGGCCATTTGACTAAAAGGAACAGCTGCTGTCTATCTACCCTGTCCATGTCCCTCGTAATCTTATCCTTCTGAATCACGTCCCCCTCAGCCTTCTCTCATTCATATTAAACAACCAGAGCTTATCCAGCCTCTCTCCATAGCTGATATGCTCCATCATTGGAATCACCCAGCTGAATCTCTGCACCCCCTCCAGAATAATCACATACTTCCTGTAATGTGGGTCCAAGAACTCCACACAGTATTCCATATTGGCCTCACCAAAGTGCTACATAGATCTTGCAATCTATGCCTCGATGAGTGAAGGTTATGCCGACTGCTTCCATTGACTTCTTATGTAACCTTTTATCCTCCTGCGTCACATTCAAGAATGTATGGAAAAGCTCGCTATGAGCTTTCTTGTGTGCTACAATTCATTGCGTATTCCCCATTTAGTTCCTTCTTCCAAAGTGCATCACCTCAGTTATCAGAGTTACATTCCATCTGCCATTGATCCACGCATCTGACCATTCCATCTGAATCTACTGTAACATAAGACCTTCGTCCTCACTGCCAACCACCCATCAATCTTTGTGTCAAACGCAGACTTACTTATCACACTCCCATTCCCCCTCTACATTCACACCTGCACCATTTATGAATAACACAAGTAATAAGGGACACGCCACTGATCACTGTGGTATACTAGGGGACACCGGTCTCCAGTAACACAAACAGCCTTCTAACACCACCTATTTTGTGCAAAATTTTCTTTAACACTAACCTGAAACACACTGGTGTATAGTTCCCTGCTCTATCTCTCCAACCCTTCCTATAAAGGATGGTCTCCAGTCTTCGGACACCTCACCTGTTTCCAGATTCTATTTAAACATTTGCATCAGCGCCTTTTATTCCTTGTCTCCAACAGCAGCCTGAGATGTAACTGATCTGGACATGGACATTGGTCCAGTTTTATACCAGCCAATACATCAATCCCTGCTCACATCTTACATCAATCTGTTCAAGAGCTTCCCGGTCCATCTTCTTGAATTATATACCTGCCTCCTCCTTTTCCAAAGTAAAACAGACGTGAAGGTCTCATATAACAATCAATCAGTGTCTTCAGTTTCACGCACAAATTTCCGCCTTGATCCTCGACCAAGTCTCCTCAGCAGACCATCGTGCCATCTGAGGAATTAATCTGGAGAAAGCCCATTCAGTATATGTGATCAGTATATTTTACTTAGATCACGACATCAAAATTGTACAGGTACAGTCTCTCCAACTCTCTGTGTTACTCTGCAGAATGTCTTTTCTTCTAATAGGAGCAAATCACTGCAGAAGCAGAATCTGTACTGTAACCAACACATACTAAAGATCACAGTTAGTCAGACAGCATCCGTAAAGAGAGAGCAAGCTAACACTTTGAGTCTCGTTGATTCTTCATCGTCTATATTCGGATTCCCTTTAAATGAAGGCGTTTAAAGGGACACAGCCCTGAAACATGTGGCACACCAGCGTACACCGGTCTGCAGTCACACAAACAGCCTTCTACCACCACCTATGTTCTCCAGTAGTTTCTCTAATGCTTACCTTCCCCTGTTTGCATATGTTCCTCCCAATACACTTTGCTTTAATGTTTCCCCCTAACTTAATGTGTGTGCTGATTAAAACTCCTCCTGAATATCTGACTGTACCATATTCACTGATTCGCCATTATTTACAAATAGAAGAGATATCTTCAAGAAAAATGCTGTAAATTATAACTTCCCTTTCATAAATGCAGAACAATTCACTTGAAATTTGCTATTACTTTCTCAGTGTCCAATAAGATCTTCGTTACAATAGGTTGCAACAGATTCCATACTGCGGATGACAACTAACTGGCCTGTAGTCCTCCATTCTCTCACTTCTTCCCTTCGTAAATCATTTGAATGCATTTATAACCTACAATGTGAATACAGAGAAATACAGTGGTCCCTATTGTAATTAACATGTGTATTGCTGTTTTCTCTGAAATTTCAGTTTGAATTATATCCGGTCTGTCAGACTTATCAATACTCATCCCAGTTCTGTTTCCAAATACTACCTCGTAACTGTATATGAATTATTTTAGTCTTTAGTTACAAACGTCCCGTGGTGACTTGGTATTTCTGGGAGATTTTCTGGATATTCCTCTTTGAAGACAGATGCAGTGTAACTGTTTCGTCTCCTTGTCATTTTTCTATTCTCTACAATAAATTATCGTATCCACACATTCGCTGTGCCACAGTTGATCTTGATTTAATTTTCCTTTCAAGTTTCAACAGACGCTTTTCGCCAGTATTTAAAATTAACAAAGAAAATCACAGCGCAGGAACAGGCCCTTCAGCCCTCCAAGCCTGTGTCTATCCAGATCCTCTATCTAAATCTGTCGCCTATTTTCTAAGGATCTGTATACCTCTGCTTCCTCATATTAAATGACGCTATCGTCCCCGCCTCTACTACCTCAGCTGGCAACGCATTCCAGCCACCCACCAACCTCTGTGCAAATAACTTTTCGAGCATATCTGCAATAAACTTTTCCCCTTTCATCTTGAATTCTTGACCCCTAGTAACTGAGTCCCCCACTCTGGAATAAGCTTCTTGCTATCCACCCTGTTTACATCTCTCAAGATTTTGTAGACAACAATCAATTCCTCCCTCAACCGCGGTCTTTCTAATGAAATTAATCCTAATCTACCAAACCTCTCTTTATATGTCGTTCTCTCCATACTAGGCAACATTCTGGTGAAAATCCTCTGCCCTCTTTCCAAAGCATCCAGATCCTTTCAGTAATGTGGCAACCAGAACTGTCCACAGTATTCCGAATGTGACTGAACCAAACTCCTGTACAACTGTAATACGGCCTCCCTACTCTTGTACGCAATAGATTCCGACAGATCCCCTCCTGTTGCTGACGAATTAACTGGTCTGTGGTTCTCCACTTCTAAAATTGTCAGAATGCAGGAAGGAAGTATGCTGTATGCCTTCTTGATCATTCTATCGACCTCCCACTTTCAGCGAACAATGGACCTGAACACCCAAATCTCTCTGTATATCAGTTTTCCCCAGGGTTTTTTTTCCAGTTAATGTATAATTCTTTCTCGAATTGGATCTTCCAAAATGCATCACCTCACATCTGCCCTTTCTCCACCCAACTCTCCAATCTATCTGCATTCGGCTGTGTTCTCTGACAGTCCCCACAACTTTCTGCTACTCTATCAATCTTAGTTTCATCTGCAAACTTGCTAATCAGACCACGTATACCTTCCATCAGATCATGTAAGTACATCACAACAAACAGTGGTCCCAGGACGGATCTCTGTGAAACACCACACAGAACAATTGTCCATTTTGAGAAACTCCCTTCCATTACTACTCTCTGTCTCCTGTTGCCCAGCCAGTTCTCTAATCCATCTCGCCACTACAGCATGGACCCCTGCGACTTCACCTTCTCCATCAGTTTATCTCATCAAACGCCTTACTGAAGTCCATGTACATGACATCTATATCCCTTTCCGCACTATCAATTTTGTCATTCCTCTCAGAATTCTATTATGTTTGCTAAGATGTGACCTTCCCTGCAAAAACCATGGAAGTTCTTGTGTGGAGTCTGACTTGTTTTACCCTGGAGTCATACTAGCTTTATTTCCAAAGCAGGACTTTATAAAATGCCACAATGACTGGCTGCGTACAAATTGAATGTTGTTTTGAACAAAATACAATCTATCCACAAATATAAATCTGCAAACGCAAATTAGCCCCCCAGATTTATAGGTATGTCTGTGCGAGAGATGCGGAGTGTGTGTGGGGGCCGGGGGGGTGGGTGGCATGCGAGTGAGAGAGAGAGGATGTGTATATTTTTGTCTGTGTGTGAGAGAAAGAGGGTGTGTGTGTGTATGTTTAAGGATGAGAGTGAGAGCCTGTGCTCACGTTAAGACACAGACAGGTTTGGCAGATCCATTTCCCTACACACACCCAGTCCGTGGATTCAGAGCTTCCATGCTCTGCAGCCACTGCTCCATTTGTTGTTCATGTTACAGACACTGATGCTGTAACTACAGTCCTCATGCTCCATCCAGAGTTGGGTCACCAAATCTTCTGGTCTCCCTGAATGTCTGAGGTAGCTCACAGCACAACCTCCAGCAAACGATCCCCAGCCCCTCCACTAACTTTTCAATATCAGGAGACAATCAGACTTCTTTCCACTAAAAGTGAGATATCTACTCCTTTATAATTATACTTCAGGGTCTTCCTCGTGTTTCTGACCACGTGATCAGCTGAGAGGGATAAACACAGGCGTTCAGTACACAGGCACAGGCCAAGTTTTAAAGACATGAGTCAAAGATCCTGAAACTCCCTGTCCAACATGGAGCACAACTTGGGACACACCTGGAAGTGAGCAACAACCTGGAACACAACCCCCTGTCCATGGCGCACCACATGGGACACACCAGCCAGTGAGCAACAGCCCAGCACACACACCGCCGTCCAACATGGTGCATGACGTGGGACGCACCGGGAAGTGAACAGCTGCCCTGCACACACACACCTCTTCATGACGCACCTCAAGGGACACACCAGGAAGTGAACAACAGCCCAGCACTCCCTCCCCTGTCCATGGAGGACCATATGGGACACAGCGGAAAGTGAACAACAGCCTGACACACACCATTGCATTATTTCTGAACTTTATAATGCCAGTATTCGATACAATACACAAACAAAAACCAAGGCCAGAGAAAGATACAGATGGACAGAGACAATCACATTTAAGATAGAAACAGACATCTAAGACAAATCAGAGCATGTTGTTGAAATATGAGAAAAAAACAAGGGAGTGGGTCTGTCAGGAGCAGTGAGACCTTGGCAGGTCAGGTCACAAGAATGAGAACATTGAATAAAGGCATTGCCAGATCAGCTGACCACATTTGTTCCACTAAATTTTGAATTTGCCTCACAGAACAAATGCAGAAACTATAAACTGGAACAAGTAGACAACCCAGCATGAGGAGCTTAGTGTTTGCTCAGTAAACTGGTCCATCTGCCCAGCATGGAGAGCTGTGCAGACTAACCCAGTGTATTGCTCAGTAAACTGGTCTATCTGCCCAGCATGGAGAGCTGTGCAGACTATCCCAGTGTATTGCTCAGTAAACTGCTCTATCTGCCCAGCATGGGGACCTGTGCAGACTGTGCTAGTGTATTGCTCGTTAAGGTGGAATATCTGGCCACATGGGGAACTGTACAGACTCCGCCAGTGTATTGCTCAGTAAGGTGGACTATCTGCCCAAAATGGGGATTTGTGCAGACAATGCGAGTGTATTGTTCAGTAAAGTGGACTATCTGCCCAGCATGGGGATTTGTGCAGACTATGCTAGTGTATTGCTCGGTAAGGTGAACTATCTGGCCAGCATGGGGAGCTGTGCAGACTATGTTAGTGTGTTGCTCAGTAAGCTGGACCAGCTGCCCAGCATGGCAGTATTGCAATACTTTGCCGGTACATTGCTGCTACATTTGCACTATGTAACTGACTAACACGGGACAATTTGCCGCCCATACTGCGAGTGACAGTAAATGGGCTCCCACAAATTAATTTATCTGTATTTTCATGCATCAGTTCAAGACAAGGAGTTTTATGTGTGCGTGTGTGTGTGGTTCTGGGGCAGTGTTAGAGGTGAAAGTCATTGTCTAAGAGAGAGCACACATGGAGGAAATCAGTTTAAATGTGAACAAATTTTAGGGCTTGGTATAATGGACAGAGAGAGATAGTTCATGGGCAGCTATTAATGACATTCTTGAGAATATTAAATAAAGGCATTGCCAGACCCAATAGCATGAGAGATCAGTACGCACACGAATGATGGATGGATGGGGAGTTCTGTGTGATATCAGATATGAACTGTGGAGTATTGACGCAGAGTTGCTTCTGCAGGTTTGCAGCTGTGAGTGTCAGCAACAGACGAATGCCATCTTTAAAACTGTATTTCACAGCTCATGGTTCAAATAGCAAATGGGATGAGCCAGTGAAGTATATACTGGATTTATCAGTTGATATAATTAGGAATGGTCAAGGTATTGGTTCATGTCCAAAGGGATCACCACCGTTGTTATTTGTCTATTTCAGCTTCAGATATTGGCCGGGGATGCGATGGAGTCAGAGGAAGGAAATGCAGTTTGTAACTAGAACAGAAGATAGTGACCTCAATGCTTTCAATATTTAGATAGCAAGTGCAGTGATACAAGGAATCATGGTTCACAGCTGAAACTGAGCAAGTCAACATACCAACCTATGAGTAACACTGCCAGAAGCAAGGAGGGAGAGAGTGATTTAACAATTTAGTAGTGGTTTGTCAAGTGAATATGTGGATTTAGAGTCTTAGCAGGAACAATGACAGTGGCAAGGAGAGTAGAGTGAATGAAAGATCAGTATTACTGTCAAACATGATTTATAGAATTAATGACTGAACAGTGAGACTTGCCAGGTACGCTAACAAATAATAATAAATATTGTATAATATTGGTTAATATTGTATGTATTGGATAATAAAAATATTGTATAATGTAAAGTGCATATTTGGTCCGCCACGATAATGACCTTCGATCATAATATGTAGAAAGAAACAAAACATCCCTGTATAAACTCCTGTCCATTCTTGTGACATTCCAGTCTAATGTTCTCAGACTGTGATCCATTGCTGTAACATTCCAGTCGAATGTTCTCAGATTCTATTCATTGTTGAAACAATCCAGACACTTGTGCTCAGACTCTGATCAACCACCGCCCCCCACCCCACCCCCGTCTCTGGAGCTGCTGATTCCTGTTAACACCGTTGGTGATGCTCCCACCAAAATGTGGGATAACACATTGAACGGAGCCCACTTATCATTAAAAGATGGAAACCATCCATTGGGGTAATTGCAACCCATAGCGACTAACATTAATCACAGTCACTGAACAAACAGGTCCAGTTAACCCCTTCCTGACATCACTTTTCATATCCCAATAAAAGGGAACATTTACTCGGTGTGGGTGGAATAGATGGGCATTGCTTAGGGATGGCCCATAAATCTTTCAATATTCTTATTGCTTCTTTTGTATGTGGAAGTAGTGCCAGAACACTGCAGTACTGTGTATATTATATACTGTTTATAAAGGCCGACAGAGAAAAAGTAACAGACCCGCTGCACAAGGTGACTGGTGGGGTAATTTCCAAGCCAATAAACCAGTGTGGATATTTATTATCCACTTACTTTGTGTAATGTTGCTTCTGGTTTTATGTGCACTGTTGTCAAATTCTTCCATAACCTTGGGACATCATTCAGAGCATCGAGACTGCTGCGCAGGAACAGGAGGAAGTAATTCTGTCCTCACGCCCCGGTTGCAAAGGGACAGGTGAGGCCATTCAGCCTCTCAGGTTTGTTACAGAGGGACAGGAGGAGGTAATTCTGTTTCTTGAGACTGTTATGCAGTAACTATCAGGAGTAAAATACTTATGGAAAAGAATAGTCCTAATATAAATTTTAAAGTTTTAAGTTGACTCAGGCAAACTTTGAACGTTTTATGTTGGCACTTTGAAAAGCTGCTTTGGAGAAGCTATTGGCGGGAAAGTGGGAGGCCTTCACAAATGATTTACAGAGTCTAGCGACAGCATGTTACTGTCCATGAGCAGGGTAAGGCTAGTAGGTGTAGGGAATGCTGAATGGCGAGCAGAATTGAGGCTCTGTTCAAGAAAAGGCGGAAGCATATGATAGGTACAGACAGTAGGGATCGAGTGAATCCATTGTGGAGTACCAGGGATGTAGGCTAATACCCAAGAGGGAAATCAGGAGGGCAAAATGGGGACATAAGATATCTTTCGAAAATAGGGTAAGGGACATTCCAAAGTGATTCTACAAATACGTTAAGGTCAAAAGAGTAACTAGAGAGAGAACAGGACCCCTTAAAGATCAGCAAAGTGACCTATGTGTGGAACTACATGAGATCGGTGATATAATAAATATTTTGCATCAGTATTTACTGTGGAGTAGGATATAGAAGGTAGAGAATTTGGCGAAATGAATAATGAAATCTTAAAATTTGTCCATATCACAGAAGATGAGGAGCTGGATATTTTAAAATGCATTAAGGTGGATAACAACCTCTGACCTTTTAAGTGACTCTTGGTTAGGCACATGGATTTTAGTACAATGAAGGGCATGAAGGTTAGTCTGACCTTTGAGTAGGATAAACTGCCGGCACAACATCAACAGCTCAACGGCCTGTACAGTGCTGCACTGTTCTATGAACCATGAACTAATCAGATGTACGCCAGATCTGTTGGGAAGCTAGGGAAGTAATTGTTCAGTCTCTGACTGAGATATGTGTATCATGGACAGTCGCAGGTAAGGTTGTGCCATTGTTTAAGAACAGTTGGTACGGAAAGGCCAGGAAATGCAGACAAGTGGGACTGATGTCATTGGTGGGTAAGTTGTTGGAGGGGATTCTGAGGGACAACATTTACTTTTGTTT
This sequence comes from Chiloscyllium punctatum, assembly GCF_047496795.1. Classification (NCBI taxonomy): domain Eukaryota; kingdom Metazoa; phylum Chordata; class Chondrichthyes; order Orectolobiformes; family Hemiscylliidae; genus Chiloscyllium; species Chiloscyllium punctatum. Next base: position 51,406,491 of record NC_092780.1, read on the forward strand.
AGAAATGCAAATTCCGATCAGCGATAGTCAACATGACTTTGTGTGTGGGAAATCGTGTCCCACTAATTTGATTTAGCATTTTGAAGAAGTGATGAATAAGATTGACGAAGGCACAGAAATAGAACTGTGGAATAGAATATAGACTTTAGTAAAAGTATTGAAAAAGGTTCTGCATGGTAAACTGGTTAGCATGGTGAGATCACATGGAATACAGGGAGAGTTGGAGGTAATTGGCTTGAAGGTAATAGACGAAGTAAAAGTTTGTGAACTGTTATTTTTTTTTGGACTGGAGGCCTGTGACCAGCAGTGTACCACAAGGATCGAATGGATTTTGTCATTTTATATAAATGATTTGGATGTGAATGCAGTAGGAATGGTTAGTAAGTTTGCAGATAACACCAAAATTGGTGAGGTAGTGGACACTGAAGATAGTTAACTCAGAGTAAAACTGGACGCTGATCAGATAGGCTAAAGGGCCGAGGAGTGGCTGATGGAGTTCATGTTAGACAAACGGAAGGTGTAACATTTTGTTAAGGCAAATTGTTATGGCACTTATAGGTAGGATCCTGGGAAGTGTTTTCAAACACAGACAGCTACATAGAAATTATAGAAGCCCTGCAGTTTGGAACCAGGCCAGTTGGCCCACCGAGTCCACACTGACCCTCCAGATAACATCCCGACCAAAAAACCCAAACGTTACCCAGGTAACTCTACATTTCCCATAGACAATCCAATAAATCTGCACATCCCTGGATACTGCGGAACAATTTAGTGAGGTCACTGAACCTAACCTTGACATTTTTGGCTGTGAGAGGAAAACCAAACACCCAGAGGAAAAACACACGCACACACAAGGAGAGCGTGCAAACACCGCATAGAATGTCACCAAAGGGTAGAATCGAACTCAGGTAATTGTTGCTGTAAGGAAGTATTGCTAGCCACTGTGACACTCAATGACCAGTTGCGCGAGAAACTGCATCCTTCCACTTTCTCTGGATCTGTCCAAATGATGCCGAGTTCCAGTGTCATTTTTCCAACAAGCCTTCATTTACTTCCACAGGGCCTTAAGCTGTGACTGACACATTGCCTGCTCTTTGCCCTCACCGAATCCCCTTCTTCCCAGATAAATTGTCCATTAATACTTCAGCATGCAAGATAATTGCTGACGTAAAATAAAACAAAGAGCTGCATATACAAGAGATTGAAAGCAAAAGCTGTTCTGATGAAGAATCCCCAAATTAAAAATGTTGACTCACTCTCTTCCTACAGAGGATTAGGAAAAAGTGAATTCTGAAGTGAATTCCTGATGAAGGGCTTATGACCGAAACATAGACTTTCCTGCTCCTTGGATGCACCCTAACCTGCTGTGCTATTCGAGGGCCAAACTTTCGACTTTCTTCCTTCAAATGGCACCAGACCCGTTGAGATTTGCCTGCAAACACTTTCCTGTTTAGAACGTACACATTTTTTCCCTGCAGTATTGACTTCCATACAGATCTCCCACCAATGTTTGCTTGTACTTCTTGTTTGTAACCTCCAGTCAAATTGTTTCTGTGTAATCTGATTGCTGGGGTGAGATGAATGGCAGTTTCAGCGACATCTTTCCTGAGGCCTTCCTTGATGTCATAAAACCTCGCTGCACTTTGTTCGAACAATATATGAATTGGAAAGGCAGAGAAGGATATGGGCCAAGTGCAGGGAATTGGGGTTAATGTGGACGGACATTTTGGTTGGTATGGACCAGTTTTGGCTGAAGGGCTTGTCTCTGTGCATGACTGTAAATGAAAGTGGTTTTGGGTATAGACATAGAGGGTGAGATTGAGCAACAATATCATGGAAGGATGTGCTCACAGGTTTCAGAACGCTGAGATTTAGACATTTCGATAGCATCAGACAAAATAAGCCAGTATTACGAGGAATGATGGTGAACAGAATATAGGTGTGAGTACAGTTGATGGAGAGTTGTGAATGAGGATTTGTTCTGCAGCACTGCAACTGTGAATGGGGTCAGCAGAGTCTTCAACTCATCCGCCTGAATCTAACAATAATTTATCTTTGAGTGATTTTCATTGGGTGTGACAGGGGGATTCTCTGTACGAGGCCGAGCTAGTTTCCTGGTGCTATCTTATCGAACTCACCTCATTAACTACCCACCCTAACCCATGGTGTCACTCTCATTCAATGTTAACGCGATTCTGCCACCCACTTTGGCTGGAGGTATCCACCATCGCCCAGATGCCGCTGGATATTTCATTATCCCTGGCACTGGTGCCATCTTTAAAAGGACAATGGGCTCTCGATTGAGCTTTCCTCAGTTTGGAGCTGCCATGTACGTTTTATCCAGAGCATAGAAGATAAGGGTCAATTAGACCACGGTTTGTCAACAGAGTCACAGATATCTTGGCGGATGGGCTAGTGCATCTATTCCCAGATTGGGCCACACCACCAGACCCACCGAGCATGCTCTGAGCTCACCACCCAGTTCAGTGCATTATCTGCGATCAGTAGCAATGTCCAGCAATACAGGACAAACATCAATAACATTCCCAACTCTGTGAGGATAAGGATAAAGTGAGGACTGCAGATGCTGGAGATCAGAGCTGAAAATGTGTTGCTGGAAAAGTGCAGCAGGTCAGGCAGCCCTTCCTGAAGAAGGCCTTATGCCCCAAACGTTGATTCTCCTTTTCCTTGGATGCTGCCTGACCTGCTGCGCTTTGCCAGCAACACAGTTTCAGCTCTGTGAGGATAAAGGTCATTGTATGCTGTCTGGTCCCTCACACTCAACATAGCACCAACCCCCGAACAAAACTCATGCTCCACCACTCTCACTCTTGCATGGAGAATCCCCTCCCCCCAACACCCCCACCCCCCCCCCCCACCCCCCCCCCCGCCAACCCCGGCCGTGTCTCTTTCCTTTGCAATATCTCTCCACAGATTGTAGAATGCTCCGGAGAATGTTGATTATGTAATTTTCCAGATAATATTCAAAATAATTCCCAGTTTCAGGAAATGACACTGCCTCAGTGTGTAAAACATTAGGTGAAGGAACAGTGATTTTTTTTAGTCATACGCAATTAAAGTTCATAATGAGTCCATTTAGCCCTTTAAATGTGCTGTGCCATTTAATAAGATCGGGGGTGATCTGACTGTCTCCTGAGCTTCACGTTGCAGGAACGTTCAATCATTCAGCCCCCTGGTTTCCTGTCACAAACCAGACGACACCCATGCACTTTCTACCCTGGATTTCTTCAAGCATGTGTTTGGGAGGCATTTCCCATTGGGACAAACTCTCCAAAAAATATGTTCCATCAGCTTTTTACTTTCATACAATGGTTAGCATGTTTACACAGGCCAATCAAAAATGTACTCACATTGTATAGTTATCGACATCTAATCACAATTAGTAATTCTGGTTATTTCGCTAGTGTCAACTTATTCAAGCAAAGATAGCATCCAATCAACTCTCTCGTTATAAAGTACAATTTCCAGCGGAGATATTTTTTCTCCTCAGTCATTATCTTGACCGTTATCTGAATTGTACCTTTTTTTTTCCTTCTTATCAAAGTTTATATTTTACTTTGACTTTGGCAATTTCTATTTATAGCAGTTACACAGTCTCGCAATCTGTTGGAAGGATGACTGGCTTGTGATGCAGAGGAAAGACAACAGCGCATGTTCAATTCCCCACACAGACAGAGGTTGCCACGAAGGGCACACCCTCTCAACATCATTCTGTCACCCAAGGTGTGATGACCTTTAAGATAAATCATAATTTGTGGTCTCACGAATGAGAAAGTGGTCCTTTGCGACTCTATTCTATCCATGTTAACATTTTAATTTTTTCAAAAATATTTTTATTCAGAGAAAATCTTTTTAATGCTTCAGTGAACCAATAAGTACCGAACTGAAAAAACAACGCAAATTGAACACAATTACACCCATGTGCATGTACATAAGAAAAACAAGGTAAATCAACGGACAGAAGAAAAATAAAAAAAAGAATACTAGAACTCATTGTAATAAAACTATAGCTCTCAAACTTCAAGAGCATTAACTAATAAACGTTCATTTGTTTGGAATTACTCCTCTCTGGACATTAGATTAATTAGTCAGGTTCGTCACAGCTATATACAAGTCCTTATTAGAGTGGCAGATCAGCCTGTACCTTGGTAATTCAAAAAGGGCTGCCATGTCTAATAAAAATCCTCTATTTTCTGGAGCAACATACCTTTAAAAAAAGTCCAAAGAGCTATGGTCCATGACGAGATTACTACAAACCAATAAACCCAGGGGGTTTTCAGACACCCAACATAACAGAACTTTTTTTTTTCTGAACTCAGAGACTGAGGATATTGAAGTATTCTTTTCTATTCACATCTGAGTAAGGGAGACTGGGCAGGCCCAGGAAAAGGGAAACCTGACCCATCTCCAATTCTGTCCGCAAGATCCTCTCCATCCCAGCGAACACACCGCTCCTATAGCGCCGGTGGAAGGTCAACAATCAATGAGTAAGAGTGTCCATAGTCATTTTGTATTTGATACATACTCCCACCTTGAATTTTGAGAGAGTATCTGGGGCCAGATAGACTCTATGAAGAATCTTCAACTACATGGCAAGAGTCTTCTTACAGATCGAAATACTTGTTGCATTTTCACAAATATCCTCCACTGTGTCCGAAGAAATCTAAACTCCCAAAACTCTTTGCAGACCTCAGAAAGGCACAACGTCTCGTCTAAGGGGCCACTCTCGAACTCATGATAAAGGATACTGACAGAGAGTGTGTTCTTAACAATAAGCAGGCTCTTCTCTGTATCGGCTCTGTACAGGTCTGTTAAAAGTGTGGTTCTTTTCTGAATAACATCTCTGATCTGATAAAAAGAAAACAGAAGAGATATCTACTCGGTAGTCTATAGTTACGACTAATTTGATCAAGGGACATCCTTGTTTCTACCTCAGATAAACCATCAAAGCAAGATACACCCACGAGTTGTCCATAGTTTAAACATGGAATCCAGTATTCCCCATCAGAAACATGGTACACCACGTTTTGGGGTAAGAAATGAGGTTTGGCTATGTTGCCCTCGATCGGACACATTGCCCTAATTACTTTAAAATTATTGATATTTATTGGGAAATGGTAATACTTCGTAACTGTCCTCATTTTGTCTATGAGTAGCAGACTAATAAGGGAGCACTTTGCCTGAGAAGCTTCCATACCTAACCATATTGACGCCGAAACCTCACTAACATCGGGTAAAGAAGAGCTTAATTGATAGCTTTTAATATCCGGGACATCTACTCCCCACAAACTGTGGGGTCGTTGTAATTTGGTTAACTTGATAAGGGGTCGCTTATGGTGACAAATCAGAGCTACATCATCCATTAAGTCTCCTAAATGTCTGTCTGGGAAACATCAAAGAAACCATTCACACAGATTTTAGCAAACAAAGGAGGGAATTCATGTTAATAAGAGTTATCTGATCCAGCCAGGATATTGGAAGTGTCGCCCAGCTTCGAAGGTCTTGTTTAATTTTGTCAAACAAATGGACAAATCCCACGTTAAATATAAGTTCAAAGATAGGATTAATGAACATACGTAAACAGGGAACATCCCCATTTCCCCCGGGACCATTGAAAAGGAAATCAGGATTCTCCCACGGCATCAGGTATTTCCCTGAGTTCATCCCAGGGGCATGGTCTCCGACTTTGTAAAATCAATATTAAACCCGGAAAAGACACCAAACGAACTGATGCATTGCATGAGGTGAAGTACCAACGCTGTGGGATTTAGCAAAAATTTAAGACCATCGTCTGCAGACAATGTAATCTTATGTGACTTCTGTCTCACTTCTGGGGCAGATATGTTGGGGTCCCTGCAGATGGCCTTCGCCAGTGGCTCAATCACCATTGTATACAAAACTGGCATAAACAACCTTGTCGACTGCCTCTAGAAATATTAATTTTACAGGATCGTACACAGAGGGTCACTTTCAAGGACCCTCACCCACTAGATAAGCACTTTGCCGAGACCAAATCATTCTAATGTATAGAAGAGATACAGCTACTCAACCCAAGCAAATGCCTTCTCTCCATCTAAAGAGATCATTAATATCTGCTTAATTTGCTGTTGGCACGCTTGGATCATATTGAGTAATCTCCTAACATTGTTGGAATATCTGCAGCCTTTTATAAGCCGGTATGGTATACTTTGACAATGGAAGGATAAATAGTTTCCATCCTTAATGTAAGGAACTCAGACAGAATTTTGAAATCCACATTTAGAAGTGAGATGGGCCGATAGGAAGCACAACCTTTCGGAGTCTTCCTTTTCTTAAGAATAAGAGAGATATGAGCCTCTCTTAAGAATGGTGGGACGCTGTCGTGACTGTGTGAGTGACGAACATAGTAAGCATCGGCTCTGACAACAGGTTTATAAATTCCTCATAAAACTCACGTGGACATCCGTCAGGACCGGGCGCCTTTCCGCCTGGAAGCTGCTTTACACCCTCCAGCACTGACAATGGTGCATTAAGGCAAGACGCTTATTTGGAGGTTACCTCTGGAAGGTCCAAGTTCTTGAAGAAAGGTTCCATCTTGAGCAATCTATCCTCACAATGCTCAGTCTGATATAATTCTAGAGTAAAATCTCCGAAATGCTGCTTTAATCTTTATGGGATCGGAAAGGGTCCCAGTACCTTCCCTGATTGAGGTAATGGCTTTGGAGCTCTCTTTACCATCGCAAGATAGGCTACCAACTTGCCCGGTTTATCACCATGCTCAACAACCTTTGTTTTGCAAACGTAAGTACCTTCTTGGCTGTCTGTGTGAGCATGGAATTTACTGCAGACCGAAGCGTTGTGATCCTCTGCAGCCTAGCCACCGAGGGTCTATCACAGTGTGCCCTCTCGGCTGCCTTCAACTGTGCCTGGAGCAAGCGTTCCTGCTCCAGCTTCTGCCACGTCCTAAGGAATTATTCATTTGGCATAAGCCTTAGCAATTTTCCATAGAATGGATGTGTTACTGGTTGAATCTGAATGAATGGCTAAGAAAGATCTGAATTCATTACAGAAACACTCAATGTACTTACTATCCTTAAGATTAAAGGGATTCGCCAGTGTCTCGCACCTGCTATATTGCCGTTAATCTTAACCAGTAAGTATGCCACTGTATGGTCAGAATTGGTAATATTCCCAATTGTGCAGAAAACCATTGAATCGAAGATTGCTGCACGGTGAGGAAGAGATCAACTCTAGTGTTGTATTTCTGTGGGTTAAAGAAGAAAGCAAAATCCCTGTTTATGAGGTGGTTCTGCCTCCATACATCCACCAGCCCCCGTTCCACACAAAAATCCACTAATTGCTTCGATTGGAAAGATGGTGCTGGGAGCCTTTGGGCATGCTATCCACCGTGGGTGCAAAAGACAATTGAAATCTCCTCCTACGATAATGTGCGACGAAGAAAGATTACTTAATTTGGAAAATGCATCTCTCAGGAATTTACGGCAGTGAGCCGGGGGCAATAAACATTCAAACTACTGCTTTTTCCCCATATATGTTTGAGGGTTATGATCCTCCCGTGGTTGTCTAATACAATCTACTAATTTAAATGAAAGATTCTTCCTCACCAGTATGGTTTCTCTCCTATTCCTAGTGTTAAAAGACGAGAAATAAACCCGATCAAACCCACCTTGCTGTAATGTCAAATGTTCCTTTTCATCAAAGTGCATCTCTGCAATACGACAATATCCACCCTCTCCTTTTTTCTTAACTGGCGAATGGCTCCCCGTAATGTTCCAGACACACCATTTAAGCACGACATTAGCCATTACAGACTGAAACAATATTTGAAATCCAGAGAGGAAGAACTCGAATTACAAATTGCTGAGCATCAATGAAAAAAGAATCATAGAGCTTAAAAAAACATACAAAATAAAGCTACTACAACTGACAAGCTCTAAAAACCTTCCAAAACTAAATACATACAAAAACAAAAAAAAAGATACAAAGTGCCAATGACACTCAGGAGGGGCATTTACCCCCCGTCGACTGGGGGCATTTGCAGGTCACAAATCTCTATCTTCTGCCCCATTATCAATACTGCATCCAGGGCAATTAATCACAAACATCGGGACTGAACTGCCCTTAGATAGGCATTCAATCATCACGATCACCTTCATAACTCCCTTCAGCTTGAGCCGAACCCGACACACAAACTAAGCAAGAGAAAAACGAGTAGTATTACTAATGAAGAAGTTAAAAGTGTGTACTCTACTCATCCCGACTATAATTTAACACTGCCTAATACCAGAAACGGTCAACAAACTTTCTTTTAAAAAAGAGAATCAAGGTTATCGCTTTCCATTAACACATCCAGCCTACTTTAAAGTGTCCACCAAGTTTTCGCATCCTCTGGAGAGTTAGTGGATCTATTGAAATATCCACGAGTGCATACGGAGCACCGCTGTGTTCATTAAGGAATACTGAATCTCAAGTTCCCTTAATCTTCTCTTGATATCATCAAAAGATTTTCTTTTCTCAATCACTGCCGCTGAAAAGACCTGGAAGAACATAATCATGGAGCCCTCTTCGAGTCTCTTCCGTGTGTTCTGGAAGCTTCCCTAAGTCTTTGTTTGTCCCTGCAACAACGTAATCGCACAAGGACAGGGTGAGGGCGTTGGTCTGAGCATGACCTGCGCACCGTAACCCGATGAACTGTCTCACTCTTCACCCGTCCCTCTTCAGCTTCGAAGTGAAGGAATCTCTGCAGCCAGTTCTCGCAAAAATACCTTCTGACTGATCATTTTATGTCCGGTCCAGCAGACCGAATATATGAATATTGGTCTTCCTGCCCCTGTTTTCGAGGTCGTCACCTTGTTCAGTTAAGGTACGAACTCGTTTTTCAAGGGTGAGGATCCGCTACTTACAGGAATCGATCACAGTCTCTGCCCCTGTAGTGTGGCGCTCGATCTCATCCGTTCTGTTTCCAAGGCTTTCAAGTTGCTGTTCATGTTTTTGGAGCACTGCTGAGAGTGGTTCTATCTTCCTGCTGAATTTTTCTTTAATCATGGTTTCAATCATTTCCCGTAATTTGGTGAACTCAGTTTAGCCAAGTCCTGGTGAGTAACCCGGTCCATTGAACGAGCAGAGGGTGTTACAGGTGCGGCCACAGCCATGCTCAAAGCTTCTGACGGGTGCGCTGCGTGTTGGGACTTACTCGATCCTTTCCCATGGTTTTCCATTTCCACTTGACAAAATGGCATTAGTAAGGATTCTGTAGTTCTTTTAGTGTTCAATTTTCAGTAAATGACTGTGGTGGGGTGGGGTAGAGCATTACTGTGATACAGAGATCAGCAACGCTGACCTTTCAGATCGCTGCCATCTTGTTTCCCCGTTAAAACCTTGTCGATGATATCATTTCGTTTAATTCCTGGATATTCTGGAGCCGTGTCATTCAGTACCACTGTCTACATTTTCCACAACACTGCACATTGCTGCCCACTCCTCGATAATCCTTGATTCATCTGTGATTCGTGAACCTTGCCTCAAAAATATTCAATATCTCTGCCTCGAATGGTCTGCAGGGAAGAGTGTTCCAAAGACTCACTGCACCCTGTGAAAACAAAACTAAACAGACTCATTGGTGTGTGAGATTAGTTTCATTTTTGCATTCTTATCTGAGAAAGGATAGAAACATTGGAAGCAATTCAGAGGTGTTTCACTTAATTTATTCCATGCATGAAGGGCTGATATTATGGGGACTTTAACAGGTTACCCTTGGAGTGAGAGCTGATCGTATTGAAATATACAAAGCCTTGAGGCGAGTGAACCAGGTATATACTGACTGGGAGTTTCTACAGCCCAAACTTGATGCTGTTGTCATTGAACCCCTACAGTGTGGAAGCAGGACATTCGACCCATCGAGTCCATACCAACCCACCAAACAGTATCCCGCCAGACCTGTCCCCCTACACTATTCATGTAACCCTGTATTTCCCATGACTAACCCACTTAACCTTCACATCCCTGGTCACTCTGGATAATTTAGCATGGCCAATCACACGAAGCTGCACATCTTTGAACTGTGGGAGAGAAAAGTCCAGCTGGGACCACAATGAGATGAGCCATGACCTTATTTACTGGTGGAGTAGTGTCAAAGGGCCGATGTTCTGATGTTCCAATCAGCCCTTTATAGAGCAAAAATAGTTTCCCCTTCACAAAACCATGCCAACTCTACATGAAGCTTTTCGAAGTGCCCTGCACAAGGTATCACAAAATAAACGTTCTGACACAAGACAGAGGCTTCCTGGGATGGAAGGGTTGAATTATTGAATACATTTAAAATGGTGAGATTATTCATTGTGTTTGAAATAAATGAGGGTGATATTACTGAAATGTACAAGATACAGAGGGGGCTTGACAAGGTATATGCTGAGAAGTTGTTTCCCCTGAGTCTCGAACTCGAGGTGGTAGATACTGAATAAGGGACATCGATTTCAATCTGAGGTGAAAAATGATGCATTCTCTCAGAAGGTAGTGAATGTCTGGAATTCCCTAACCCAGAGGGTTGTGGAGGGATGCAGGAAATTGGGTAGGAAAGTGGAGTTGAGTCCGGAAGTAGATCAGCCATGTTCTTATTGAATGAGAGTTCAGTCTTGAGGGGCCGAATAGCCGTCTCATGTTCCTACTTCTGAGTCTTTTATGTCATGCTTTTGGAAAGTAATTGGTTCTTTTCCTGGAAGTCGTATTGTATAATGTTGCATTCGGGAGAGGAGAAGATTTTCCTGAGTTAACCCTGAATGGGATATGGGAACTGCATTCAAAGCAATTCCAGAGCAGAAGTTACAGAGTGGGGAAGCATGGAAAAAAGGATTGCGGCTGGAGCCAGTTCCTGACCAAGCCTGGAATTTCCAAGTGCATTTCCGAAACTACACCTAACCGTCGGCATGTCTTCGATCTGCCTGTTGGTAGCAGGTCCAAAGGGCTGATTGGAACATCAGAACATGGGCTGAGGGACACTACTCCACCAGTAAATAAGGTCATGGCTCATCTCATTGTGGTCCCAGCTGCACTTTTCTCTCCATGCCCCATTATCCCTGATTCACCTGTCTATGGAAAATCAGACAAAGCCAGCCTCGATATAATATAAAGATTCAGCCATCCCAAACTTCTGGCGAAGGGAATTCCCACTTGAGTGAAATCCGACCTTGTGATTTTTTCCTCACTCCGGTTCTGACTGAGGTTGGAGGGTGTCACTGTTTCCTTTTCTAGTCCCACTCATCCACTGTTCACAACAAATTTTAAATGTAACCGGGTTTTCTAAATTAAACTAATCCCATCTGCTTGCACTTGGCCCATATGCCTTAAAACGTTTCCCATTCATATGTTGGTCCAAATGTCTTTGAAATATTGTAGCTGTGCTTGCATCTCCCACTGTCCGTCTGGCAGCTTATTCTATACATACATCACACTCTGTGTAAAAATGTTGTCCCTTCGTCTGTTTTAAGTTTCCCCCCTTTCACCTTAAAGCTATGCATCTGTGTTTGAACTCTCCGATCCTGCAGAAAAGACCTTCGCTATTCACTCTGTCCATGCCTCCTATGATATTATAAACTTCTAGAATGCCACCCCTTAACCTCGTACACTCCATCTGAAACTAAATTCAAGATCAAACGTTTAACGATAAGCACAGCAAATTTGAAAGAGTATTAAAAATGACAGGTGTCAAAAACAGCCAAAACTTCATAGTGTTAGTTTTGCTCTATGTTACAAAACTAAGGCAGCATGAAACTCTTACTAGTGCCATTAAGAGGTCAAGCACCTGAATTCCATAGTGTGAAGGCAGTGATGATGTATACTGTGAAAATGTATATATCTAGATCTATATATTATCACATTGTCAACATTCTCTCTCCTGTTCTCCCTATGGCCTTGTGTGGTTGTGTCTTCTTTATCTTACACTCACCTAGAGAGAACCCCGTTCCCCCATTCACACCTTAATTTAAACCCATTTTGCATCATCTTCTCGTTCACCACTGCTGATAGCCCGTTTATCTTTTGCCACGACCTCTTTTCCAAGTCACCCATCCCCCATCTCCATCAAGGGATTAAAAAGCCCAGTGTCCAACCCTTTTCAGTTCAGAACAAGTCACATTGGACTTGTTACGCTAGCTCTGTTTCTCTGTTTCTGCAGATTCTGCCAGACCTGCTGAGGCTCTTCAGAAACGAGTAGGCACAGCACAAATTTTCAATGAAACAAATAACTATGGATACTGGAAATAAATACAAAAATTGCTGAAGGAACTGCGGGCTTTGTAGTGGGCCACTGGAGTCGAAAGATTAACTCTACATTCACTACAGAAGATGCCGCCAGAGCTGTTTTATTTCTTCAGCAATTTCTGTTTTTGAACAAGTTCCAATGACGTGTTTGAAAGCTACTCAAACGCCCTGTCCAACACGGAGCGCCCTACACTGGGAACTGAAGTGCACACATTCATTCGCTCAGAAACTGCATAAGGCTGGCATCACTGACACCACAGAGCTCTTACTCATGGTCAGGGAGAAAACCAGAGGTAAACGCGTTTAATTCAAACGCCGAAGATGGCACGACGAGCAAGGAAAAGATTCAGATGAATATGTTAAAGGGTTTGAGTAATGTAACAAATTGGAAGCATGACACCAAGGAGAACCCTTAGCAGAATGAGAATATGAAAATGGAAATATTACTGCATCAGAAACCAGGTGAGGTCACTGTGTACACGGCTGATCAGTGAATGGGTCTCGATGTGAACTGGGGGACAGTCAGTAGAATCGAATTGCAGATATTGCAGCTCAAACTGGGCTTTCATGTGATGCTGTAGACAACAGCAGCAACAGAAGCAGGATTGTATTCAAACATAATCTGTATCATTTTCCCCAGGACACCCCATCAGTCTACCATTACCATCAAGCCGAGCAATGGTTCAGTGACGAGTGTGGATGAACATGCCACGTTCAGAACCATGTGTGCCTAAAGCTGATGACAAACCATTACAGCTATGGCACTTGAGTGGTTTCATTCCAAACAGCAGAACTAACATCTGATAGAGAGGACAAAATGATCCCACGACCAACAGATCAGATCTAAGCTCTGCAGTCCTGCCACATCCAGACATAAATGTCGGTGTACTATTAAAAAACTTACTGGAAGAAAGGACTCCAGAAATATCCCTATCCAAAATAATGTAACAGCCCTGCACATCAGTGAAAAAGACAAGGATGTCGTATCTGCACCATCCTCAGCCAGAGATGTTGGAAGGATGATGCCCCTCATCCTCGCCATGATATCCACAGAATCACAGATGGCAGTGTTCAACCAATTCGGTTCGCTGCATGTGACATGAAGAAACCGCTGAACACAGTAGTTACGAAAAAGACAAAGGACCCTGACAGCATTCCTGCAATAGGACTGAAGACTTATGCTGCACAACAGGGCCGTGTTGCTGGGGAAGCTGTTTCATTCCAGTTCCAACTCTGACAACTCCCTGGCAAGGTGGAAAATTACTCAACTATGCCCGGTCCCCTAATAGGTGAATAATTACATTCTGACCATTTAACACCCACTAGTCCCTTCACGATAATCAAGTTGGTGGGAGTTCTTTTTCACAGAGCTATCAAGCAGTACAGAAATAGCCTGCTCAGTGTGGTTTCCGATAGGTTCCTATGTGGAGATGGTGCTGTTGTGGAAATGTCACTGGATTACTAATCCAGACCAGGATAATGCTCTGGCAGCTGGTGGAAGTTAAAAACAATTAATAAAATATCAAGATCTAGAATCTGGTGATTGTAACAGTGACCTTGCATCCAATGTTGATATTAAATTTCGATCTCCTTCCCCAACGTACTTTCAGGAAGTGAATCTCCCGTGATTTCTTTGTATGGGCTAAAAGTGACTCCAGACACACAGACATGTGATAAACTCTTCAATGGTCGCTGAAACGGCAAAACAAGACACTCTATTGTATCACACTGCTCCGAAGTCTTAAAGGAAATAAACAGACAGAATACCCGGCACCAGCCTCGATATCAGAAAAGGGAACGGGAATCACAGTCCTGTTGATCCTGCAGTGTCCTCCTTCCTAACATCTGAGAGCTTGTGACAACATTTACCGAGCTTTCCCACAGACTGCACAGAAACATCGGGAAAGGTCATACAACACATTGAGCCTTCCCCATTCTAGTTCATGGAGAAAATCTCCTCAATGCAGTTTTCCCGACACAGTGATCATATCCATTAATATGTTTAAACATTGTGAAATATAAAATAAGAACTGTTGTAGACCTTCAGTCCATCAATCTTGCTCCTCGATTCAATATACAGGCAGTTCTCTGATAATGCATGTTTATTAAACTGATTTGACTGCAATGCGATTCGTGAATTGTGCACATCTTTTCTATAAAGTGAACTCCCATTCACTGTGACGCGATTCCTTGCCAGGCACCAGCTGAACAACAAAACCCAGCTTCAGGCTCCTCTGTCTGCCAAATGCACCCTCGGAGTGTTCAGCTAAAACAGGAATGCAATCCGCTCTGCAAGCCTTGAACCTGAGCTTGAAATGGGGAATTGCTCGCTCCAATTTGAAGGAACTTTATTTCAAACCGGGGGAGAATCTTCAGGAGAACTGGAATTCCATGTTGGCATCACGTGGTCAGTCAGTCCTGCGCGCTTTCTGGTGAAGAGCTTGGTGAAAGATACAGGGATGTAGCCAGTGACTGTATTGTCATTATTAGCACTATTTCATTACACTATATGATATAAAGGTTTAATTAGACTGTGCTAGTGTGTGTTAGACTAACTTTAATTTTGGTTTTTTACTGATATTTTGCAGTTCGCCCATTATCCTCTTTTCCCCATAGACCACATTATTAATATTGCATGAATTTCTGCAACACAGTGATGCACAGGAACACAGCTACCACGTTCTTGGACAACAACCTGTAATGGAATCTGATCCTCTACCTTCATACCATACCCTGCTGTCTCCCTATCCCTTTAGTTTCCAGAAATCCATATTTATATTCAGTGCCTTGGTTTCCACAGCCTGATCTGGGAGATAGTACCCCAGGTTCACCAGTCTTTGAGTGCAGACATTTATTCTCACCTTAATGCAGAGTGGCCTGTCTGTACCTAAAACTGTGGCCCCTTGTTTTGATGTCCCAGCCAGGGGAATTGTCACCCCTGTTTCCAATCTGTCTCGCCCTAACAGCGTTTTATATATCTCACTGAGATCTCCACTCATTTTCCTAAAGCCCATGGAATACAGGCAAAGCCGCCCCAAGCTCTGCTCCACAACAAGCCTGTCATCCCAGAGATCAGTCTGGTTATCCTTTACTGCTCTCCCTCAATGTCAGGTTTCTCCTTTATTAGGTAATGAGACCAAAACTGCATAAAATACTGCACAATGTTCGAGATGAGGTCTCACCAAGGCCCTGCTCAGCTGCAGTAAAACTCCCTTACTCCTGGATTTAAATCCCCCTGAAATGAAGGTGAATACACGATTTCTCTGCCTGTCTGTTTTCTGCTCCTATAAAATTGCTTTCAGTGACCGGTGCACAGACAGATAGAGATCCTTTTCAATGTTACAGCTCCCCACATGTTGGGTCTGTGTACACTGGTCAGCGTTCCATTGCCATTCCCAGTATTGACTTTTGGATTCAGATCTGACTGCCCTACACTGACCTCGGAGGGCTGAACAGAAGGAAACAAAAATGTAGCTTAATTTCCTGTATAAATCAACATTTTTCAAAAAATTCCCTATTCAAATGATAGGCTCCTATTCTGTTTTTCTCATCAAAGGTCACAATATCACATATCTCACGCCTCGCCTCCCCATTGCTCTCCATCTGCCACGTATTTTCCCAGAAACTTGTCTCAATCACCTTGGAGCATTTTGACATACTGCTCACCCACTCAAAATCCGATATTGTTCAGTGCAATCAGCAAACGTAGATATATTGAATTTGTTCCACTCAACCAAATATATGATGTGTATTGGGAATAGCTGGAGCCCAAACCCCGATCCTTGCTATATCCTCCAAGCCTTCCTTTTACAAAACATATTGTTTTATTCCTACTCACTGCTTCTTGCCAGCTCTCCCATTCTAAAACCATAAGAGTCCCAGTCCCAGAGGATTTGAATTTGCATAATAGTCTCGGGGCTTTGTCAAATATCTTTCTGAAAATGCATTCATTTTGCATTGATTGCTTCTCCATAATTATGCTAAACGTCACTTTCTCAAAAATGGTTTCCATTTGATCAATCTCTGTTCACTTTGTCTGTGCTCATTACTTTCAGTTCCAATACTTCCTCTAAAACTGTTTGGTTGCTAATTTCATTGTATTCCCTTTTTCTCAACCGACTAATGTTCACTAGTATCGTTGGGAAGTTTTCTTTTTTGTTTTGTTTTCTTCTGTGAAGACATAACTAAAGTATTTGCTCCATAGTTCTGCCTTTTCCCTTTCCTCAATTCTCTGGTATCAGACTGTAAGAAAGCTGCACCTTTTTCCACTTAACTTTGCCATTGACATATTTCCAGAAGATATTACAAGTTCAATCTTAAAACCCTTGTTAATATACTCTTCATAAACCCATAAATTTCTATCTTAAGCTACTCAATGAGTCTTATGGCATTTCAAGTGCACAGCAGTGTATTTTCTAATGGTTGTGAAGTTACTGTGACAACTCCTCTCTCAGGAAGGGCATTCCTGACCCCAACAGCCTCTGGGTGAAAAACAAACCTCAATTCCCTCCCAATCTCAAACCCTTCACTTTAAAATGTGCTGCATTGTTCTTGGCCCTTTGACTAATAAAAACAGCTGCTGTCTATCCACACTGTCCATGTCCCTCGGAATCCTATCCTTCTCAATCACGGCCCCCTCAGCCTTCTCTGCTCCAAACTAACCAATCAGAGCTTATTCAGCCTCTCTCCATAGCTGATATGCTCCATCCCTGGGAACATCCTGGTTAATCTCCTCTGAGCCCCCTCCACTACAATCAGATCCTTCCAGTAATGTGGTTCCCAGAACTAAACACAGCATTCCATCTTGGCCAAACCAAAATTCCGCATAGATCTTATAATCTATGCCTTGATGAATAAAGCTTATATTTAGGGTCCCTTATGCTTTCTCAAAATTGTGCATTAACGTACTTAGTCACATTCATGGAAGTGTGGAGAAACACCCTCTGAGCTTCCTCGTGTGCTGACATTCATTGGTACTCCCTGTCCAGTTCCTTCATCCAAAGTGTATCACGTCATATTTATCAAGGTTACATTACATCTGCCATTGCTCTGCCCATCTGACCATTCCATCTGTAACTTCCTGTAACATAAGACCTTCCTCCTCACTGCCAACCACCCGGACAATCTTTGTATCAAACACAATCTTCGTTGTCACACTCCCAGCACCCCCGTCTGTATTCACAGCTGCATCATTTAGGAATACCGCAAATAATAAGGTTAACGATCACACAGCACCAGGTTACAGTCCAACCGGTTTATTCAGAGGCACTAACTTCGAAGCGCTGCTTCTTCATTAGGTGATTGTGCGCTTTGAAACTTTGTGCTTCTGAATAAACCTGCTGGACTATAATTTGGTGCTATGTGATTTGTAGGTTTGTTCACCTCAGTCCAACACCAGCACCTCCTAATCACAGCACTGATCCTTGTGATACACCATTGGACATCGGTCTCGAGTCACACTAACAACCTTCAACCACTACCCTCTGTTTCCTAACACTAAGTTGATTTGGATGCAACTTGGCAAGTCATTAATGACTCGTACCTGTTCCCTTGTTATTCATTTCTGCTTGACACACTTGCAGAATATCTGGAGATTTTCCTTAATCTTACCCTGCCAGCAGGTTTCTATGATCCTGTTTTAGGCAGTTCTCACCGAGTGATGAATTTCCTCAAAATTACGGTCTTAAGTGGCCAATCCCTTATCTTGCCATTATTTGCCTTGAATTTGGATTGGGCAGCCAGGGAAGCATCCTGTTAATTTCTAATTTGTCATATGTTTTGTGAATTTTGTAAATTTCACTGTTACCCACCTCTCATTCTTTGAAACACTGGAGAACATCGGCCGAGTTTCCTCATCAGACAATCTCGCCATCTGTGAGATTAACCTGGAGAACGTCCATTGCAATTTTATTGTGGTCAGTATATTCTTTCTCAGATTGGGTCACCAACACTGTACATAATGGATGCAGGTTTGCTCGCTGAGCTGGCAGGTTCATTTCCCGACGTTTACTTACCTTACTAGGTAACATCTTCAGTGGACCTCTGGCGAAGTGATGCGACACATTCCTGCTTTCTTTTTAAAGGTTTCTTTGGATTGTTGACGTCATTTCCTGTGGCGAAGTCGCTTTCTGTTCCTTTTCTCAGGGGGTGGTAGATGGGGTCTAACAACTAATAGCACATCGAGTTCGACATCTGCCAGAAATACATGTGGATCCTCTCCATTGATCCTATTAATTTCTAAATATCCAATATCACATGCTGCGTAATAGATTCCAACACTTTCCCGCAAATGTCAAGTTAATTGGTCGGCAGTTCTCCAAACTATGTCTTCTTCCCTTTATAGATGTATGGATCCCTTCCATTAACCTATAGTGCTTGGACCACGTTTACTAACTTCCATTTTTCCGGAATGGCTTGCAGCCTCTGCAGAATGCACAGGAAAATAAAACACAGTCATCGACAGTCCAATTAATACTTCTGTTGCTGATTTATGCCTGACATTTTAATATGAAGTACGTCAGGATTGTCAGGCTGAGCAATGCTCAATCCAGTTACACTTTCAAATACTACCTTGTTACTGATATAAATTGACTTTTTGTCTTCAGTTGCACAAGCGTTTCATGATCACTTGGTATTACTGGCTGATTTTATGGATGCTCCTCCTTGAAGACAGATACAAAGCAATTGATTATTTTCTTGGCCATTTCCCTGTTCTTCACAATAAACTCTCCTCTCCCAATTACCAATTTCCATATTTGACCTTGCTTTTGCTTTGTCTCCTTTGAAATACACATTGTAGATTTATGCAGTGTTTTTGTTCCTGTTTATTAGCATTCATGTTCTATTTTTGATTTCCTTATCAGTTTCATGGCCCTTGTTTCTGGATCGTGAATTTCTGAGAATTCTCAGGTTTCCACAATGACTGAAATTCTTCTGAAGCCATTTCCTATGATTATTACATTTTCGAATTTGTTATGTTAAACATCATTGTGTCACTTTCCCTTTCTTTGGTGCTTGTACGTGAAATTAAAAAAACTTTGCAATATTTCTATAAATTTCCTGGTCCTGATCAGACATATTCAGGAACACTGCAGGAGGACATAGAAGGAATTTCCGGAGCCTTGGCTGATATTTTTGCATCATTGCTGGCCAACGGGTGAAGTCATGAAGGACTAGAGGACAGCGGATGCTGTGTCCTTACTCACAAAGGGCTACAAAGAAAAACGTGAGAACTATAGACCAGTAAACGTAAAATCTGTTGGAGGTAACTTACTTGAACAGGTTCTGAGAGATAAAATATGCATGCATTTGGAAAGACAGGGTGTGATTAGGATCAAGATTAGAGTGGTGCTAGAAAAGCACAGCAGGCCAAGCAGCATCCGAGGAACAGGAAAATCAACATTTTGGGGAAAAGCCCATCATCAAACTCAGCACAGCTTTGTCCATGGGAGATCATGGCTCACAATTTTTTTCAAATTCTTTGATTAAGTGACTAGCAACGTTGAGGAGGGCAGGATGGTGTATGTCGTCTTTATAGATTCCAGTAAAGCCTTCAATAATTTTCCACATGGTACGTTGCTCTGGAAGGTTAGATCGAATGAAATTGAGGAGGAGCTGCCAAATTAGATACAAAATTGTCTTGATGGTGGGAAGCAGAGTGTAATAGTGGAAGGATGCCTTTCAGCCTGGAGGCCTGTTTTTAATGGAAAGCCTCATGGGTTAGTGCTGGGTCCACTTCATATTACATATATCTATGGTTTAGATGAGAATGAACAGGCATGATTTGTAAGTTTGAAGACAGCACTAAAATAGGCAGCAGCATGGACAGTGAGGAAGGTTATCAGAAATTTCAGAAAATACAGCAGTGCCTTCATCACCTGGAGAAGTGGCTGAGAAATGGCAAATGGATTTTAATATAGATCAGTGTAAGTTCTTGCATTTTAGAAAGTCAAATCAAGGTTGGAGTTTCATGGTGAATGGTTGGGTCCTAAAGAGTGTAGTGGAACAGAGGGACCTTGGAATTCAGGTGCATGGTTGTCTGAAATTTGATTCAGAGGTAGATATGGCAGTGAAGAAAGCTTTTAGCACACTGGCTTTCATCAGTATATATCACTGAGTATGTAAATTAGGGAGTTACGTTGCAATTATACAGGATGCTGGAGAGGCCATATTGGGAGCGTTATGTTCAGCTGTGTTCACTTTGCTATGGGAAGGATGGTATTAAACTGGAAAGAGTGCAGAAGAAATTTACAAGAATGTTGCAAAGGACTCAATGGTCTGAATTATTGGGAGAGGTTGGACAAGCTAGGACTTTTTACTTTAGATGTATGAGGCTGAGGGGGAATCTGAGAGAAGTGTATAAGATCATGGGAAGGACGGACAGAATGAATGCACTCAGTTTTTTTTTTCCAGGGTTAGGCAATCACGGACAAGAGGGCATCAGTTTAAGGTCAGAGGGGAAACAATAAAAGGGAACCTGAGGAGTAACTGCTTTTCACACAGGGGTGATACGCATATGGAATGATGTGCCAACGGAAGAGGTTGAGGCGGGAATATTCGCAACATTTAAAAGGCATTTGTACAAATTCATAGACAAGAAAGAATTAGAAAGATACAGGGCAAAATCAGGGAAATGGAGTAAGCGTGGATGGACAGTTTGGTTGGAATGGACGTGTTTGGGCTGAAGGTCCTGTCTCCGTGTTGTCTGACACTATGACTCCAACAAACATTGCTTGCCTCCCACTGTATGTTATATTGTACTTTCCCAATTCACTGGAGCGAACTTGACCCTCTAGCCTCCAGGCTACCATGATGTTTAACCAGAACGTTCAGGCATTCTATATTCATGCAGACACTGTGTAAAATGCAGTTTATTAACATCTCTATTCCTTCAAAGCTGAATCAGAGCAAGGTTATTAATTTTTCCTTCTGATCACACAACACCAAATCCAAAATAAACTGCTCTATAGTTTGATTCACAACATACTCTTCAACCCACCTCACATAATCGTACAGAATTTATTTTGCACAGCATAAGCAGTCACTTAGTTAATACAGTTTAGTTGCAACTTGAGAACATCCAATAAAACGGCAGTATCCATGATACTTGCATATCTTATTCCCAGATCATATGATGCTCAGATTTTTTGCAACCGATATATAACACACTAATATTTGTTGCACCTTGCTATTTGTAAGTCCTACATAAACTGATTCTGTGGAATTTGAGGGACAGGTCTGTGTCATTTTTAGTAATAGACTTGGACAGGACATTCGGGGAGGCTCACCTCGACGCTGAGATGATCTGAAGATATCTCCATCAATGCAGGACAAGCATCAATATCCTTCCCGCTCTGTCAGGATAATCGTCACTAAATTCTCTCTGCTCCCTCACCCTGTCTGTATATCTGATATAGCACCTACCCCCAGAAAATCCTCATGCTCTATCTCCAAATAAGGCTCAGGCACTACCACTCTCACTATTGAATTCAGCAACTTCATTCCCTGAATTTCTCTATCACCTACGCAATACGCCCACATATTAATAATACTATATGGAGTCAAAACTGTCGACTGCCTCATTCCGGACACCTCACAATTCCTCCCAGATCCTCCTCCACCAGCACTAACAGCAAGGCCATCCACTCCTGCCCTCACTTCTTCCATCCCTTTCTTCTATTCCAAAAGAAACAGCCTGAAATAGGACAGAAAAGGACAAGCCGGGTGGTGGAGTGCCCAATATCCATTCCCTCACCCCGCCTACACCCGCATTGTGGGGAGGAACCTAGTACAAGATGAAGCGGACTGGGATGCCTCACGTGAAATTTCTGAAACATCCATGTCCCACTGACTGATTAAGGAGCAGTGCTCATTGAAAGCAAATTCACACTGTAAACACACTGGCATTTAGAACGACAGTCATTTAACTGCCCCCCACCCCCCCAAATGCCATTACCTCACTGCACAGAGATGCAGCCACAGAAATACACAGAATTATTGGTATCGCTACAATATACGAACAAACACAAAACATACAATGGAATAGGCATACATACACGTAGAAATTCACGCAGACATATATAGTCACACACAAATAGACACAAACATAGATAGAAACACAGGCTGATACACAGAAAGTTAAACATAGATGCACAAATACACAGATGACAAGCAGATGGACAAACATACGCACACGTAGACACAAATACAAATTGATAAGTTTTGTTTTATAATGGAACAAGGATTCTTGGGGTTAGGCAGGAGAATGAGGTTGAGGAACATATAAGAAATTATTGAATGGCATATCAGACTCGATGGGCCGAATGGCCTCATTCTGCTCCTTTTTTCATGTGGTGCTATGCGAACAGGTATTCTCTTCCTGAGACAACAGCAGAGGCTGGGTTTGATACATATACGATTGGAAAGGTTCAATGGGAATGTGGGACAGGTTTGGAGTCCAGAATGTTTATGTTTATTCCTAATTATTCTGTCCTTATATCTGCAAATAGGTGGTGATTTGATGGTTAGTTAACAAAGTTTTAAAATAACAGGTCTCATAAAGAAATAAGGACGTACCTTTCACTTTAGTGTTGAGCTACCTGTGGTGTCCTCATCCTCAGGGAGCAGTGAAGACTCATTTATAGAGGCATAGAGATATACAGCATGGAAACAGACCTTTCAGTCCAACCCGTCCATGCCGACCAGATATCTCAACCCAATCTAGTTCCCCCTGCCGGCAACTGGCCCATATACCTCCAAACCCTTCCAATTCGTATACCCATCCCAAATGCCTCTCAAATGTTGCAATTGTACCTGTCTCCACCACTTCCACTGGCAGCTCATTCCATACAAGTACACCCTCTGGGTGAAAAACGTTGCCCCTTAGGTCTCTTTTGTATCTTTCCCCTCTCATCCTAAACCTATGCCCTCTAGTTCTGGACTCCTAGACACCAGGGAAAAGACTTTGCCTATTTACACTATCCATGCCCCTCATAATTTTGTAAACCTCTATACCTCAGCCTCCGATGCTCCAGGTAAAACAGCCCTAGCCTGTTCAGCCTCTCCCTGTAGCTCCATTCCTCTAACCATGTTAAAATCTTTGTAAATATTTTCTGAACTCGTTCAAGCTTCACAACATCTTTCTGATAGCAGCTAGACCAGAATTGCATGCAATATTCCAACAATGGCCTCACCAATGTCCTGTACAGCAGCAACATGACCTCCCAACTCCTGAACTCAATACTCTGACCAATAAAGGAAAGTATACCAAACGCCTTCTTCACTATCCTATCTACCTGCTTCTCCACTTTCAAAGAGCTGTGAACCTACACTCCAAGGTCTCTTTGTTCAGCTACACTCCCTAGGACCTCGCATTAAGTGTATAAGTCTGCGCTTGACTGATCTTTGTTGGACTGGAGAGTCAATGTTTATTGGAACAGACAGGAGACGGATGGACAGACACACTCGGATCAGCCATGAGCATTCTGAATGGTGCAGCCAAATGACCAACCATTGTCTCTACCCCGTGTGTTGTTCCCTCAATCCACCCTCGAGGCTATTACATGGTAGGGGACCACCCCATTCAATCAGACAGGATCGATACAATGAGACAGGAGGAGACCATTCTGTAACTCTAAGGAATTGCACAGCAATATAGAATGAAGTAATTCAGCTCGTTGAGTACATTATACAGCCCAGCAGGAGGCCATTCAACCCGCCGGAACGGCTACCCAGGAGCAGGGAACATTGACTCTCCTGTCCAGCAAAGATCAGTCGCTAACAGGAAATAGAGAGTAGAGACAAATGTTTATATTCAGGCTGCAAAGCTGTAACTGTTGGATTGCCTCAGAGATCACTGTGGGGTCATCAATGATCAACATTTTGTAGCAAAGATCTGGAGGAAGGGGAGGGAATTGTTTGGAGCTCAATTAGCTCGTACACCAAGACGGTCATTTAATGTGTCATCAAATGAAGGTAGTGAGTCTGCAATGTGATACAGACAGGGAAGGTTAGTGAGCAAACATTCAGCAGGAATAACATAAGGTAGGTTGTCTATTTTAGCATGAAGAATAAAAGAATGGTAAACAATGTAAATGCAGAGAGATTATAGAACTCTGCGATTCAGGCGGTTTCCATGTTCCTGGGACATGAATCATATGAATTCAGTCTGCAGATGCAGCAAGTGATTTGGAAGGTAAGTGGAATGATGCTGTTTTTGGCAAAAAGGTATCAGGTTTAATCGCAGGAATGTTTAACTGCATCTGTACAGGACATTGCTGAGACCACATTTGATGCATTGTGTGCTGTTTTGATCCCCGAAACTAAAGTGAAAGGATTTAATTCTTTTCGAAGATTTTCAAAGAGGTTTCCCTTTACTCATTCCATTTTGTTATCGGGGATTATCAGTTTCGATCTTTGCTGAGAAATAGTATTGAACCATTCATGACTTTCTGAAGGGTGTGTCAACTGGATGCATATTATCTCTTGTCAGGGAGACTAAAGCTAGAGAATAAACTTTAAGAAAAAGATGCATTTGTATTAACACACATACTATGAAGACACCTACCAATATTTACAACTTACACAGACACATGTAAGCATGTCATCAAATTATAAAGTGGGGACTTTTTTGCGATTGAAACGAATGCACTTGCATATAATCTATAATCGGGTTTTCCAGAGAACGTTCCAGAAGAGCACACCTGGTCCAGTTTGGTGTTCAGTTGACATTATCGTATGTTTCAACACAGAGACGGAGAAAAATGTCCCCTGCCTGAGAAGCAGCAGCCTATTGATCTCTCTCTCTTACGTTGTTCCATCTGATAGCAAAGTGTGAGACCCTAAAATCCCTGTATTATCTTTACCACTTGTTAAGGATTTCTGGTGCGAATTCACTGGAATCTCTCCACTGCCTGAAACAAAGGGAATTCAGCCAAATTCAACTGTTCCAGAGTGAAATCCCACTACCAGTAGCTTGTGTGAGCAGAATAACTTCAAAGGCACAATAACGTTTGGGGCACTCTATCATTTTACTATTTGTTATGAGATCAACTTTCTGTGTCTCACACTTTTCTAGAAAATGGCATCCTCGGAGACCTACATCATTGGTCACATCACAAAACTGGTTGCATTTAACATTGGTGTCACCAGTGGAGGAGTGGGACTGCAAAAGACGTAGTGACCTTCCAACATTGGTTGAAACATAAATGAGAAATTTTCAAAGCGCTGTTCAAGTGGAAATTCCCTTCCGCACAAGTTTGTGGTGCCTGGATGCTTGCATTTATTCAAAGTTATATTTGGTGACATTTGACAGACAAGTGAATGTAGGAAAATGGTATACAGACAGAAAAATGCTGCTGAGACCACAATCACATCACCCATGGAATTTGTGAGTGGTGGAGCGGTGACAAAGTGTCTAATAGCCCACTCCTGCCGCTCAGTCCTATGTCCCTATGTTCTATTCAGCTCCTCACAGCTCCTGATATTAGCATATGGAGGCCACCTGCTCCAAATATCTGGTCCACCGTAACACAGGATATCATTCAATCCCTCAAGACTGTCACACACGGTTTAGTGTGGGTTGGAAAATGTTATTTGGAAAACTAGGCTGGTTTCGAAAGACACCTCTGGTCTCTTTACAGAGTGTCTCCTCTCTGCAACTTGTGCTTCATTTGTTGGTCATGTTGGAGTCCCAGATTCGCTGTGAATACAGCCCCCATACATCACCCTGAGATGACTCACAAAATATTTTATTCTCTGTGACTGCAACATTCAATAACAGAACGTTCAGGAAAACTACAATTATTAACTATGTAATTACAGAATGTGAGAACATAAGAAGCATGGTTAGGTGACTCGGACGATCAACCCATTGTATACCATCATGGCTGACCTACTGTTAAGAATAACTCGTCTTTAATGTCCAATTCTTCACACCCTTTAGCTCTCTGACAGGCCAAAAATTTATGTACCACCTCTTTGAATACTTTCAGTGATGTAACTCCCCTCACTATCTAGCCCAGATACTTCCTGGCATTGATTACCCTCTATGAGAGGAAAACACTCCCAAACATACACCATCATCTATTGATATGAACAAGAGGTAAACACAGGGGCTCAGGAAAGAGTGAATGGCCTTGATGACAAGGTAGCATTTGACTGTGGATGGCATCAGCACCACCTACTTATTTGAGCTTAATGGGAATCAGGTGTACCCTCCCCACGAGTTGGGGTCTTTCAGAGCACAAAGGAAGATGTTTGTGTTGGTGACTGACAATCCTCTCAGTCCTGGGACATCTCTGCAGGAGATCCTCAGGGTAGCTACCTCAAAACAAACACCTTCAGCTGCTTCATCACTGTCTTACCTTATCATAAGTTCAGAAATGGGGATGGTCACTGAAGATCACCCAATGTTCACAACAATGTGTCGCACCTCAGCTCCTGGACTAGTCTGTGTCCATGTGCAGTAAGTCCCGGACAGCATTCAGGCTTGTGCTGTTAAAGTGTCGGTAACATTCATGTAACAACAAGGCCAGACACTCTACATTTCCACAGTTAAATGAAGAGCTCATTCAGCATCTCAGGCACACTAGAAACGGATATGTGGAAGCCATTCAACCCATCGAAACTACTGAACAAAGAGAGGAATAGCCGATTCAATCCTCCTGCCTGTTCCACAGGAAGAGAAGAGGTCGGATTACCACATCAAGCTGTTAAACAGGAACAGCCAGGGCCAAGTCAGACCCATGAACCTGTTCCATGGGACCTGGAGGAGGCCATTCAGCACCTCGAGACACTTATACAGAAACAGGAGGTTGTCATTGATGCTCCAACCTGACAAATCAATGGAGCATAGAATGCACTCTGAGACGGATCCACGATATTCCTCGTGGCTCCATTACCTGTGGGACACTTGACACTTTGACGTGGTTTGCTCGCAGTGAGGAAGGTAGCCAGATACTTTGTCTGAAGTCTCAGAGAGGCATCTTCAGCCTCTGAGAAGACAGACCCATGTCCTCCATGGATGTCAGAAGCTGGTGGAAATAGTTAACTGTTTTAGAATGAAGGTATTGTGGCTGTTGTCGGGATTGTCGATAACATGACGTTTGATGAAGGATCGCACACTAAATGCACTGTATTAATGTGGGGAGAATTTATTCAAAGACTGACCCTCTGTCTCTCTCAATCAACATATGGAGTGGGGGTGGGATGAGGGGAACGCCCTCGGAGGCTCTGAACCTATTGAGAATCGTTTAACTCGAGTTAATAAAAGCCATGGAATTTATCATCGTATCAGTGCCTGTTTAGAACATCATGAGTGACTGTCCATCCCCCTTAAGGTTCAATACAATCATCTCTTATTTTCTCACACAGCTTCACTCGCTGTTCATGGTGCCATCATCCCAGGGATTAGTCTGGTGAAACTTGAGAGAAAGTCTATCGACAGTACCCCAAATACTGCCTCAACAACACTCTCAGGGATGATCACAATAATCCTTTTCTCTCACTTAGACATCGCCGTTTCTTTCCTGTGCTACAAAAAGCTATTCCTTATCTCTGCACTATGACTGACACAGAATGTATAAGTTCCTTACATCTGTACGTCAGCATCAATAAAGCCAATACCAGAGATGCATATGGAGATGTGCATCACTCTCAGGGAGAATTTCAATGTGATTGAATACACCTAAAATAAGGGATGATCACCTACCTGAATAGAAATGAGCGTAAAGAATACGGGAAACAGGCAGAGGAAGGGAGCTATCTTTACTTCTGTTCTTCTCTCACAGTATGTAAGCATCCCTGGTCAGGGCAGCATGTTATGCCGATCTTCTTGCAACGTCTGAATAAACCATAATTTGTGCCTTTGTTTAATCCGGATGCAACAGTTTCAAGTTCCTTCTAACCATATATCCGTTACTAAAAAAATTGCTCTTGAGTATGTTTAACTTGTTCTCTGTACAAACGGGACGACAGTTTATGGTGTTCAAGACTCATCCTCTAGAGCCACAGAATAATAGTCTGTTGATACCTCATGAGGGAAATTAAAAGCAACTATTTTCATTTGCCATAAAAGCCCATCTGCTTGCCCCAAGTCCTTAAGCGAAGTCAATGTGTCATTCTTCCCTAGTCAGGTTTGATTGTGACTTCTGTGATGAACATGTGGGTGTTCTGCGGTCCTCAACCCAAAATCTGGGTCAGATATGTGGATGACACCTTTGTAATCATTAAAAACACAGAAATAGAGAACACACACCGGATCATCAGCGCCACACTTACAGGAATCCGATTCACTAGAGAGGAAGAAAAGGACAACCAACTCCCATTCCTAGACGTGTTGGCACAGAGAACACCTAACGGAGAATTCATCACAAAGGTATACAGGAAAGCCACACGCACAGACCAAGTCCTGAACTACGAAATCCACCACCCCAACATACACAAAAGAAGTTGGATCAAGACACTATTCAAAAGGGCCACAAAACACTGCCGTACACCAAAACTGAAAAAATAGGAAGAAGAACACCTGTAAAATGTATTCACCAAAAACGGATACACATGTAATTTCATAAATAGATGCCGAAGGGAAAGACAACGGAATAAGGACATGCCACAACCCAAAGGACTAGTCACACTACCATACAACAAAACCATTTCTGAACTGACAGCCAGACTACTGCGACCACTAGGACTCATAACAGCACACAAACCAACGGCCACTCTCAGACAACTCACCAGGACGAAGGACCCAATACCCAGCATGAGCAAAACCAATGTAGTGTACAAAATCCCATGCAATGACTGCACAGAACACTACATAGGACAAACAGGAAGACAGCTAACGATCCGCATCCATGACACCAACTAGCCACGAAATGACACGACCAGCTATCCTTAGTAGCCACACACGCAGATGACAAGCAACATGAGTTCGACTGGGAGAACACTACTATTATTGGACAAGCCAAACAGTGAACAGCCAGGGAATTCCTAGAGGCATGGCACTCATCCACAGATTCAATCAATAAGCACATCGACCTGGACCCAATATACCGGCCACTGCAGCGGACAGCTGGAACTGACAACCGGAAGTGGCAGATTCAAACCACTATAAATGACGGAGGAAAGATCACAGAAGCGCTTCACAGGAGGCTCCCAAGCTCTGAGGATGTCACCTAGACTGGGGACGAAACGACTGCAACTCAAATTCCCAGCTCAGCGAAGAGAACCACAACAATAAAATTCAACAGAAAATACTGGGACAAGAAGCAAGCATTTCTGCACAGACCACAACATGAAAACTTCAAAGAGACAAGTCTGTTAAAATACACTTACAATGTGGAGCTATATGATTTGAAATGTGAATTACAAAACCACGGACGAGGTGTTCAAGCTTTATTGGTCATTATTTGACCCGTAGCTGAGATGCTGATTTCCCCCCAGTCAGTGATCCCCCTCACTGAGATTCCCTCGCCCTGTCTCTCCCACATTGTCGAGAGGGACTACAAGTTCCTGTTGGCCCAGAATATTTAAATTAATTCACCTTCTCCCTGGAACCAATCTATTGTTATTTTGGACCTTGTTCAGCAGTCAGCAATCCGGCTCTGTGATATTATTGCCGATAAATGACCTGGGATGTCAGCACAGTGCTCACAGGGTACGGTACCAGACAAAGGGCTTGCAGTCTGTGGGAGTTTCTGAATAACATTTCTGTGTATTTCTCCTCATGCTGTATGCTGATCTAACTTCACACTCGTCTGACACCCCTTGCCCTCACTCACTCTTTCCCTCCGTTTTCTCTCCATTCCTTTTATCTCTCTTCACTTCCTTTTCTCTCTCTCACACGCACACACACACACTTCTCTCTGTTTTCAAATTGTGATGTTGGAGAGCTCGTCATTGTACAATGGGCTAAATGGCCTCGTTCAGTGCTCTATTAATTCTGAAGCTCTCTGAACCACAATAAAGACTTCAGTTGCCTGGAGAGACAAGCTGGTCTTGCGAAGGACACAGTGCACAATCATCCTTTATCCTTCCTATTGTCTGATATGCAGCGGCCTTGAAATATCTGTTCAAACAAAATAGATTGAAAATGGAGCAGGCGGGAGGACGTTCACCAGATAATTTTGCTGTCAGGATTTAACAAGCAGTTCCCACATACAAAATGTGGATTTCCCTGATATCATCTCCTCCCAATTGACACGGTCTAGCTCTGCCTGATACTGATATAATTTGCCTTCCGCCAATTCAGTAGCTTAGTAGCTTCACACAAGGTCCTGACTTATCCCTGTTTGTAACTATCTTAAATCTGAAGGAGCTGTGATCACTCTTTCGAAAATTATGTCCCACTGAAAGGTCAGTGACCTGGCCAAGCTCATTAGCCAATATGAGATCCAGTATGGCTCTTGCTCTCGTTGAACTGTCGACATACTGCTGCAGTTAATAAATTCTGCCCCGTCTAAGCCTCTTGCTCCAAGGGGCTCCCAGTCATTATTGGAGATATTAAAGTCACTCACTATGACCACTCAGTTTTTTAATACACCTTTCCTTAATCGACGTACATATCTGTTTCTCAATCCCTCCATGGCTGTTCGAGGGCTTATAATAACGCAGTGCTTGCAGCCATCTTATATTTGAGCTTTACCCATATTGCTGCAGTGGATGATCCCTCCTGTATGTCCTCTTCAAGTACAGATGTAGCATTCTCCCTGATTAGTAAAACACCTCATCAACCTCTTTTATCTTCCTCTCCATCTCGCATAAAACAATGAAACCCTGGAATGTTGAACGGCCAGTCCTTTTCCTCTCTCAACCAAGTCTCTGTAAAGCTGCAACATCATAGTCCCATGCGCGGATTCAGGCTGTCAGTTCATCGGTCTTACCCATAATAATTCTTCCATTGAAATAAATATACTTCAGCCCAAATCCATCAGATCCTGACCTGATGTTTGGTTTGAGTTTCCCTGATGTAAATTCTCCTCATCTATTCTCTGGTAATAGCAGATTAGGAAAGACTATCAGTGAAGCAGAAAATATTGCAAACAGACGACTTCTGTTTCCTCACTGTCCCTTCTCTCGGTAATTGCATTACACACTGTCCAATTCCAGTAAACTGCAGTATAATTATTAAAGTTCAAACAACAGTCTCCAGCCTCTCAATACACATTCTTCAACTCTCTCTGGACCCATTGCATTGACTGTTTTCTGATCCCTCTCTCAACCAAATCTCTGTAATATTTATATCATAGTTATATATACTCATTCAAACTCCAAACTCCAAGCTCATCTGTCTTGCCTGTCATACTGCTCACATTAAAATCAGCACACTTCAGACTGCCAGTCCCATTGTGTTCAATCCTCTCTGCCAGTTTGTTGTTGGTCTTAGCTGTACTGGGATTAGTCTCCAACTGCTCTTCAGTCACTGTGTTTGTAAGTGTACTGCTCTGGCTCTCACCCCCTCCCCCCACTGCCACACTAGTTTAAACCCTCCTGAGTGACAATAACAAACCTGCCTGCCAGGAGATTGCTGCCAGTTCACGTCCATCCCGTCCTTCTTGTGCATTTCATACTGACCCAGGAATCCCAATGACCCACATATCGGAGATTGCTGCCAGTGCCGATGCATCCCTTCCTTCTTGTATATATCCTACCGACCCAGGAATCCCAATGATCTACATATTCCAAGCTCTGCCAACCCTACCAGCTCTTTGGCCATGTTTTTAACTATACTGCCTTCCTATTTCTGACCTCACTGGCACGTGGCATAATCTAGTCTCTCCAACATTCAAAAATCCTTTCAGCACAACTCCGGCAAGATCTTGACAATAGAAACTTAGTGTGATCCCTTTAACCAGGAAAGTGGAGCCCAATGAATCAGGCGCAATGATCATAGGATCTGATATCTATCACCTTCACCAAACCTGTGTGAGAAGGTATACATATGGAGCATCTATTTCTAGATGGACGAGGATAAACAGAATTAGTACAAAAGACCAGAAAATGTCAGAACAGATGGCTGCCATTCAGCCTGTTTACTCTGCTTTGCTGTTCAATGGGATTTTAGCTATTCTGTTCTTCTCATGGCAGAGTCTTCGCCCTGCATCCCTAGCGGGTCAGGAAGTCCTCAGTGTCTTTGTGCATTCCTTTCGTAGGGAGCATCCAGTGCCAGGTGATAGGGTGTGGGGAATCCTGGTGTGGCTCGATGAAAGGCTACATGCAGTGACAGATGGACTCAGGGATTGAGAGCGACAAAGCAGGTAATCATAGTCATGCACTCACATAAGTAGCTGGGCAAGATTCCCAAGTACTCGGGGAGGCAGAGCATCAGTGCCTCTTTTAGAATCAACCCGTCATATTTGCAGCAATTCTCCATCAAATACAAGTAAATATACTACAGATGGCAGAAACCTGAAACAAACATAGAAACATACTGTGGCGAGAGAAAAGAGTTAATTCTCCCAATGCAGTCAAGGGGAGATTGTTAAAAAAGCTCCATAAAGAAAGGGACTTTGTGGAATTATTCTTATTTGAATGAAAATTGTCTTATCAGTGATAGGCAACATGGTTTTGTGCAGAGAAGGTCATGTCTTACCAAATGAAAAGAATTCTTTGAGGAAGTGACAAAGTTGATTGATGAGGGAGGGACTGTAGATGTCATGTACGTGGACTTCAGGAAGGCTTTTGGTATGTTTCACCATGGTTGGGGTATGTCGAAAGTGAAGTCACATGGTGCGCCAGCTGGTGGATGAAGAACTGGCTGGGCAACAGGAGGCAGAGAATAGGAGGGGGAGGGAGTTTCTCAAAATGGAGTACTGTGACCAGTGGTTCCATTTAAGATGTTTATGGAAAGATACATGAATGGGCAGGGATGAAAGGGTTACAGATTCTTAGAAAATCGGCAACAGGCGAAGATAGAGGATTTGGATCGGCACAGGCTTGTATCACCGAATGGCCTGTTTCTGTGCTGGAATGTTCTTTGTTATAACATTATCAAGGACCCATCAGACCCCAGTAATGTTCTCCTATAACCTCTTCCATCAGGTTAAAAGGTACAGAACCATGATAACACTGAGCAGCTAGTTCAGGAACAGCTTCTTCCTGACTGTTATTAGACTGATGAGTGTACTCTCTAATCTCAGATAATGCTGATCTTGTTCCTGTTGATCTCGCCTCGCACACGCCCTGTGCAGCGTAACCTGCATGGCTCTAAAACATATTTTGTAACCATTGTTCGGTACATCATTGTTTACTATGCTTTGCCTGTGTATCTTGGTACAGGTCAAAGTAAATCCTCACTTCCCTTCCCCCAGTTCTGCCAGTGCTCACGCCCAGCTGTCTCTGGTCCTCACCGCCAGAACCTACCATTCCCCACCCCAGTACACTGTGACCCCATCTCCAGCTCCCTGTGTGCTTTGTATCTCACTATTTCTCTCACACTGTCTGTTTCCGTGTTTTCCTTTTCTCTGTCTTCTGTTTCTTTCCCAGAACTTACTATCTCTCCTTCTCCCTGTTCTTGTGACTGTTTCTTGTTTTGTTTCCTTTCTCTGTTTTACTGACTGTCCTTCTGGTTCCCTCGCTGTGTTCTCTCTCTCCTTCTCCGTGGCCGTCTCTTTCTCCCTCGTTGTAATGGTGATGGCTTCTCTATTCTTTTGAAGCATGTGATGGCTCTTTGGTTGGATGTTGGCAATACAATAAACTCAATTATGTTTTGGTATCTTAGATATAATTTAAGTTTATTGGTTAAATTTCAATTGTTGTCAAAACAGCAACCAGAATGTAGATATCCATTTAACAACCAATTGTTACATCTAAATATTCTGGAACTGCCTTCTCCCAGTGCTCTGCATACTGGCAACTGAAAGCATTCGATTCACGTTCATAATAGTGTGACGGTAACTGCTCTTCCCAGGACCAAAAGAAACTACAGACGGATTTGTGCACAGCCCATACTATCATGGAGGACAACCTTCCATCCATTTATGCTTCTCATTGTCAGTGAAAGGTTGGCAACATCAAATATCTCTCCAAAACTGGTAATGATCTCCTACAACCTCTTCCAAAATGAAGGAGATACAGAGAATTAAAAACATGGATAGTATGCTCAGGAACACTTTCTTCCCTACTGTAATTAGACTGACAAATTGAGATCTCTAACTTTTCAAATGATGTTAATCTTATTAAAGTCGCTCTTGCTTTGCACAACTCCTGTGCAGCTGTCACCTTGTGTGCCTCACTCTGTCTAAGTGCCCTGTGAGGCTCAAGGTCTTCTCAAGGGCGATCAAAAGCAGTGAATTAATGCTGGCTCAGCCAGTGATACCTATATGCCATTAATAAATATAAGAACATGACAATACTCAGGGAACACAGACAGGTGGGATCAAATCGCTTTAAACATGATCTTAGATAGAAAGATATTTCCCTCGGTATCTGAAAGTAGAGTGTTCCTACAAAGCCTTTCATAAGCTGATATGGCATAAAGTGAAGTAGCATTAATGTATGTGGAAAAATTTACTTTTCTTGTTAAAAGTGAAAATCCTCTTCGGATTTCTTTTGGTTAGCGAAGACAGGACCTGATGGAGGTTTTTCGGAAAGGGAAGTGGCAAAAAAGTGAATTTTTGGAAAGCTGGGGATACATGTACCGACCTGGGCATGATATTCAGGAAGATGGGAAAAGTTAAAAATAAATGAGGTGAATCTCACATTTTATTTCCATCCCAGCTGATCATCATTCCCTTTGTTTGCTCTTTTTCTTCTATCTCTCTCTTTCTCTATCGATTCAACTCACTCCTGCCCTTCAAAGCAGACTTCCCTGTCACCAGCATTGTTCACACTATTTTCCAGGTGCTTTCAGTTTGGAAAAGCTTCCAAGCACTTTCTGATCTTTTCTTTGCATTATTTATGCAATTTCTGATGTCCAGAATCTTTCTTTATTTGGTTTAACCTTCAAATGTGTTAATCCGAGGGAAGTCAGCACCTCTGCCAAGGGCAGCATTTGTTAATCATCACTAATTGCCCTGACTGTGAGGCCATTCCACAAACCAATATAAAGTGAAGCACATTGATATGGGTCTGAAGTCACACTTAACCCAGACTGGGTAGTAACATTAGATTTACGTATCGAAGGTCATGAGTGTAACAGGAAAGTTTTCAGACAAAATGTGGGTTTTTAGGTTGTTTTTCGTGAAATTCACTTTTATTCCAATTCTTATCATTTTTATTTAAGTTCTGCCATCAGCTGTAGTAGGACTTGAAACAAATCGCTTGAAACAATGTCTTTCGGTTAATAAGCTTTGCTCCAGAATTACATCCAGCGACATTCCGACTGATACATTGTCCTAATCATAAAGTAACTTTCGAGACAAGAACAATTTTGTGATTGAAATACTTGTAACTGGAAAAGTGACCAGAAGAGAGCTTGAAACATAAAGTCTGAATTTTACAAACGTGCAGACAATAGTTTGTTCAGCCACAGCACTGACGCAGAGATGGAGACTGGGGATATTGTGAGCTGGTAGTGGACAGGGTTCGTGACAGAGAGAACAACAGACATAAATCAGTTCAGGGCAAAAAGGGATCTCGAGGTTGTGCACAGTTTTGTTCTCAGATGTTTGTAAAGGAGTGGTCTGCAATTCAGGTGAATAGAAACTGCAATTGAAATTGAAGATAAAAGTTTCTTTCATTGGAAAATATGGAGAACGGCAATTGCAATGAAGTTTAAAATTGTTTATGTGATTAATGAATGGACAGAAGTAAATAACACCAACAATAGTGAGAATAGGTTATAAATTGGAGATGCCGGTGTTGGACCGATGCGTACAAAGTTAAAAATCACACAACGCCAGGTTATATTCCAACAGGTTTAATTGGAAACACACTAGCTTTCAGAGCGTCGCTCCTCCACCAGAGGTTAGTAACACACTCTCAACCCCGCCCAATCAGCACCACTAATATCCGATAAGGTAGAAATTTGCAACAGAGGAAAATGTTGAAAAGACCCAAGGAAAGGCTCCTCTCCGTTGGTTTAATTATCCAGTCCATTATTCGCAGATTCAGACCTGTCCTCTCCACGTCCGTGCAGCTGATGAGCTCTGTTACTGTTGGAGCTGATGCATCTGCTCCTAGGCTGGGATAGCGCACTGAGTGAAGTCCCTCACCAATAGGACACAGTTACAATGCATGGAGACTGACATCAATCGCGGTCACTGAGCAAACAGCTCTAGCTTTCAATACAGCACATTCAGTTCACAATATATCTGGACTGGACTGGATGCTGACATCGCTGGCTATTGGTCACATCTCCCATCACCAATTACTCTAGTGAAGTCACTTGTGAGGGAGAATGATGGACGTTTTCTTATCGCAGGCGAGATGACTCTGCCCTGTTGTATACTTGCAATGCTGTCACCATCTTACCCCGAATCTCCGCCCCTCCACAAAAAAACGAAACACAATCAGGATGTTTTCACTGAGCTGATCTCTCCTTCACGGGAACAAACCCCAGCCAACAGACTGTCACTGGGCACAATTGCCCTGAACATAGACAGGAAGTGTGGACTTCTCTGAATGTTCCTCTCACTGCTCTAATACAGAAACATTGAACCTTCCATTAGAATATGTTTCAGTATTTAATTTATACAAATTGACAAACATCTTAATGCAGTTTTATTTGCTGTAAAGCAATAATTTTTACCTTTTTTCCCCTCAGTCCAAAACCAAAAGTGAACTTATTCATTAAGACTTATGAATTAATAAGTCAGATTTACCTAGTAGATAGGGCGGAATGGGGCGAGTGGCTGTGGAGACTGTATGGGAAGTACAATGATATTCCCCAGTCATCATCACTCTTAACGTCAGATAGAATTAAATATAGTTCACAACAAGGAACGAGCCAACATTTGGGATACGCAATGCTCAATGACAATGTGAACTGAATAGGATAATTTTAAATGTGATAAAGTGAACTATATTTTATATACACACCATTTAATCATTGGAAATACAGATTGAGTAGGGTTACCACATCTGAAGCATTAACTTTGATGTCTCTTCACAGATACAGCCAGACATGCTGAGCTTTCCCTCCAACGTCCGTTTTTGTTTGAGATTGATCATGTTGTTCATATATGGCAGAATGCTTACAAATAAAAGCAGATGCTAATAACAAAATCTACTGGGCTACGGGGACAATAAAGGAGAATAATAGTAGAAATATCGCTCATTCCAAACTGGAAGAGACAATGGGGTGAGTTTTCACCATCTTTGCTGTAATAATTCGATGTTATGCATTGAAAGCTTTTGGAGATTGGGGAGATAAGCTTGTTCAATTTAGGACACAAGTGTTCCATCATCAAAAATATATTCCTATTATTTCATGAAATTCAGCTGCCTCTAATATACATTTTCAAACAAAATAGATTTACAGAGATTTCCAGGATGTTCAGCATTTTTGTAACTTTCTGTTTTAAAGAAGAAACAGATTTCGGCTGGAATTCAGGTGTCACAGACACACCAACTGTAATAGATACATGAAAGTACCACATTGTCCAAATATTACCAAGTTAACCATGTAGACCTGTCAAGAAACATGCAATATAGAGATAATGGAAACATGAAAAACAAGCAGAAAATGCTGGAGAAACGAAAAAGGTGAGGAAGTGTCTGCAGAGACAAACAGAATTAACATATGTCATATGATGAGACACTGTTCTGAAAAGTCCTATTAGAATCAAAGGTTTTTTTTTGCATCTCTGCTCAGATGTTGCCAGATCCACTGAGTTTTGCTCCAGCTCTTTTGATTTCTTTCTTTTTTCTGAACTGTGACAAAGTGTCTGATCTGAATGATAATAGCAAAGCTGTTATCTCAGTTGAATCTTGAGTAATTTGTTATGAACAGTAAATGAGAAATTACAAAGTTCCTCTATTTGACAGGGCTCTAAATATCGATGACGTATTGTGTTGTGAGAACTTGCGATGAAAATGTTGAAACAAAACAGAAGTTGCTGCAACTGCTCAGTAGGTCTGGGAGCATCTGTGCAGAGAAATCAGAGTTAACGTTTCAGGTCCAGTGCCCCTTCCTCAGAACTGATGGTAATACGGAAAATGTTGGTTTATATGCGGAAAAGACTGGATGGTGAGATTGGATGAGAAACCATCACTATTCAGAAAATCGGGACCTGGAATCCATTCAAAATTAAGAAAGGATTTCATGTACTCTCTCTTCTATCACTTGGTCCTTGTTCAGGTTGTACATGTACTATATATTTCTATATCTCTATCAAGTGCAGACAACATGTTTCTTTTTCTCCCCTACTGTGGTGTTTCAATATTATTGATTATTTTCCAGTATGTATTTGCTTCCAATTCAAGGTGGATATGAGAACATGGCTTGACCTTCTGCAGTTTGCCCATAATATAGAATTTAATTGAATATTTATCCCCATCACACCCGTTGAATTAAACAAACAATGCATGAGTCCACGTCCATCCTGCAGATGAAACATTTCGTCAGCTCTGGCTATTGCAGGGAATGTTACAAACAACAGTGCCACACAAAATAATAATGTTCCAGCGCAAGATGCCAAACCCAGTTTATCCTAATTTATTTACAAGGTTTATAAATAAAACATGCAGAGTGGTGGAGTGTAAAAAGTGAATTCAACTCTGTCGAAAATGATATTTGTGGCTCCCTCATAAAATGTGTTAATTACATCACTCATAAATTCACCAAAATAGGGAAAGCAAGAAACTGTAATTGTCAAATAATCCTCTTATTAACATCTGGAGAACAGGAAGGAAATCACGGCTTGTTTGTGATATTCAGAAATGACGATTGTGAGAATGTGGAGTTGGGGAGCAGTGAAATGATGATCAATGTTGTGGATGACACAAAGATGAGCTGGGTGGATCACAGTCAGGAGGGAATTGTTAGGCTACAGGAGGATATAAACAAATTGTTCAGATAGCCAGATAAATGGCCTGATGAAATTTAACACCGATAAATTGGGAAGATGCAAGTCAGAAATAACAAGACAAGTAAATACTCAAAAGTGAGTATGAAAGAGGAAGGCTAAATTTGCTTGTTTTTTTCTTTAAAGCAGGGAAGGTTGAGGAGGGAATCTGGTACAGATGTACAAGAGCATAAAGGGTATGGAGAGGATGAACAGACAACAGCTGTTTTCCTTAGTCAAAGGATCAAAAACAAAGGAACTCACTTTTAAAGAGAAAAAGAGGGGTTTGAGAGAGAATTTGTGGACTGTGTTTTGAACTGAGAGGGTAGCCTGAATCTGGAATGCGTTGTGTAGGAGGGTGGTTGAGGCAGGTAACCTCACAAACGTTTAAAAACCCTTTGGATGTGCACTTGCTGGCACAGGCGTGATGAGCATGTTTTTCATTGCATGATTCTTTGTAGTGGCAGCTATGAACACTCTGGTATACTCTGAAACAATAAGCAATGGCATTTGCTGCTTTGTTCCTTTGATGGTACTCAGTAAGTTTCTGTATTACAAAGCAGCAGCATCTCATGCAGCTTCAGCACTTACTCAACCAAAGTCAGCCTAGCCATCTCTGGGAACATCCAGGGTAATTCATATGGTCTGTGCAAGCATTGGCCAACAACAGCACTGACACTATTCTAGCTGTTTGCCACCATTGTTATAGTTACAGCCATAATTTGAACACAGCTTTTCCTCCATTATAATAAACACTTCTAGCAATAAGGATGTTATTTCGCTGAAGCATAATAAATTATTTCCCAGCTATTCACTTTGACAAACAGCAAGTTTTCCTGTGTTTTTTTCTGCCATTTGTTTCTCACAGAATTCCCCACCCCACCCTCTTTCCACTTTATCATTTTCTTGTGCACTGTCTCTCTGCTCTCACGCACCTCACTCCCTCACATCCCCCACACTCTCCATCCTTATTTATTAATCCCTGAAAAACTTGTGCCTAATCTCTATAATTTATTCAAACACCCAGCTCACTGTTTAATTCCTTCTCTCGGCATGGTCATTAGACTGGCCGTGCCTGATGTTCTATTCACCTCGACCTTCTACTCAGTTCCTGATCTGCTGCTTTGGTTCTCACTCTCCTGGTTCATTCAAATCCATCTGACTTGCACTAGCAAACCTCTCCACAAG
Source organism: Chiloscyllium punctatum (assembly GCF_047496795.1). NCBI lineage: Eukaryota > Metazoa > Chordata > Chondrichthyes > Orectolobiformes > Hemiscylliidae > Chiloscyllium > Chiloscyllium punctatum. The sequence continues at coordinate 51,446,900 of NC_092780.1, forward strand.
GATGTTCAGGCTCGTCCAGTTAATATACAACCTGTCTTTTTGGTACAGGTCCCCGCCTGTCTTGAAAGAGATCGCAATGATCCAACAATCTGAAACACCCACTCTTGAACGAGCTTGTTAACAACGTGTTAAGCTATACTGCCTTCCTCATCCATCCCTCTTTTCCACATGGCATGGGGAGTAATCCAGAGATTATAGAGGATTGTTTTCTCTCTCTGTCTCTGCCTCTCTCTCCGTCTGTCTCTCTCGCCCTCTCTCTCTCTCGCACCCACCCCCACAAAAAAACACACACACACATTCAGAAGACAAACAGACAGACAGACATACACCAAATTACTTTGCAGAAGAATACAAATAACCTTAAAATAATGGGAATGATACCTGGAATGAAAGATTTAGTTAAAGGGAGGATGAGAGAAATAGCGCTTCTTCTGGATGTCAGTTTGCTCGCTGAGCTGGAGAGTTCATTTTCAGATGGTTCATCACTGTAATAGGGAACATTATCAGTGAGCCTCTGTTAAATTGCTGGTATTATGTCCCACTTGCTATTTATGTGTTTAGGTTTCCTTGAGTCAGTGATATAATTACCAGTATTGGCGATTTTATGTCCGGTTCTTTTTCTCAGAGAGTGTTAGATGGAATCAAAATCGACGTGTTTGTTGATAGAGTTCCGGTTGGAATGCTCTGCTTCTAGGAATTCTCATGCATGTTTCTGTTTGATTTGTCCTAGATGGACCAGGCGAAATGGTGTACTTCCTCATCTGTATGTAAGGATACTAATGATAGTGGGTCATGTCTTTTTTTCTGGATAGCTGTTGTTCATGTATCCAGGTGGCTAGTTTTCTGCCTGTTTTTCCAATGTAGTGCTTGTTACAGTTCTTGCAAGGCTTATTCTTCCTGGAGGAGAACAGACAAATATGTGAACTTATTGCGGTGCTCAAAAGTATGAAATAAAGTTGTAGAGTAAAACAGGAAAACTCTGTTTCCGTCAGTTGGCATTACAGCATCAAGGAGTTCTAATTTCAAGATTGTTAACAAAAGAACCAGGTTTGAGATAAGGAAAAAAACTTCTTTATTGAGAGAGTTGTTAGGATTTGGAATGGACTGCCTGGGAGAGTTGTGGATGAAGATCAAAACGAGATCTGGATATGTATTTGAAAATATGAATTTAAAAGGCTGCAGAGATAAGGCTAGCAAATGGGAGGGGCTTTGGAGACATTCCTGGAGCTGATGCACACACTCTATCATGTGTCTGATGTGAATAAAAGTCAGTATACGATTATTTCACATTGTAAATGCTTGCGCATACCTGATTATTTAGTGCAACATAAGCATTTAAAATGCAAGTATTGCAAGACCATCTTCATTATGTCGTCTAATTATTGCTCAGAACATGAATATTTTAGATGTTGAATTCCAATTACGAAAACAAATCTGTCATTTTTTTGGCACAAGTCTCTTTGAAAAGGTCTGACTTTTCACTTACACGATAATATGTTTATCGTTTTTGTTCACTGTCTGCATTTCAAATTAAATAACATTTTTTCTAAAAATTAAAAGTTTTCAAATTATTGTTCACTAAAATTTGATAATACAAATCATTTATTTAGTTTAATAATCACAGTGCATGTTGAATTATAGCCATTTCTAATTCGCTGGCAAATAGATGAAGCTTGTACATTTCAGTGAGAAATTAAACTGATTGATTATGTATAAATGTATAAGAACGATAATTCTATTTGATTGTTCAATTGTTTGCTCACCCTGAAAATGTAATCATTCAGAAGTCAAACACTTTCAAAATGTTGGAGTGACAATGCATTGTTTTGAATCCTGACATTGTGTGTGTAATTCTGATCGCCTGAAGAGTTACATCCATGTTGTTTGTTCGAAATAAAATAACATGTACATTCTTTATTTCTGTGTTAGAAAATCATGACAGGAGTTTATATTTTTCATCCATAAATATAGAATCAACCTAATTCTTTTTAGAGATTATAGTTCAGTTGAATAATCATAGTTGATATCTTATTTTTGCCTAATTCACTCAACTTAGCAAACATCTGATTAATACATGGGTCACCCAACAGATTGTATCTGAAGAAAAGAGCAGCAAATGACAAGTCAAGAATCACGTTAATAACTGAACTTGGCGGAGCCTGCCTGATGTAGGACACCACACATACTGGCATTCAGGTGAATGAAACAATGAACAACATAACTGGAAGTTTTGGGCTAATGCCCCTCCCAGCTTCCTGATCTTACACATATCACTCACTCAAGCATTCAACAATTGATAAGAGTCCACAGGCTGGGTGAAACGTAAAACACAGAACAGTACAGCACATTGCAAACCCTTCGACCCTTGACGTCCTGCCAATCTTTTATCCTACTCGAAGATCAGACTAACTGACATACCCAGACATGCTGGTCCAGTGACAGGTACAGTGCACAGTCAGCCATTCTTACTTCCTGTTCTTTTCTGATGTGCAGCTGCCTTGAAATGTCTGTTCAAACTAACAGTTTAATGAAATTCAAGCAGTCGAGACGACGTTCATGACTGTGTATTTCAATCAGGATTTAATGATGGATGAAATTCCAGAATAACATAATCAATGAATGAAAAACAGGGCAACACAAGAAATAGCAGTTGAGTACAACATGTGGTTCCAAATAGATTATCAATCCAGACAATCAACTCCTGTCCTTTGGACCCAGGTTCGAATCCTGCCACTGCAGATGGTGGAAATTCCATTCAATAATTTTAAAATATCCCTGGAATTATGAAGCTACGTATGAGAATAAAATCATTGCCGATTTTTAGAAAAGTCCATCTGGATCATTAATATCCTTCAATGAAGGAATCTTCTATCCTCACCTGGTCTGGCTGACATGCAAATCCAGACCCAAAGCAGCGTCATTGACTCCAAATCGCTCCCTGAAACGATCCAGTGAGTCATTCACTTGTACCAATGGTTACAAAGTTTCAAAGAAATGAAACCGGCTGGACCACCTGGCATCAAACTGTGCACTGGAAAAGTCAACATTAGAAACATCACTGTAGAACCTCCAAAGACTTCCTTACTATCATCTAAGGGGTAGTGCCAAAACTGGGACAACTGCCTTACAGGCTATTCAAGCAACAGCCTGAATAATACCTTACAAAAATAACCCAGCCACCACCATCACCATCCCTGGATATGTCCTGCCGCAAAGGCAGGACCGATCCAGCAGAGGGGGCAACTCAGTGAGCTATAGTCGGTATTTAGTTGCTTTGGGAGTCTCCAGAATTGACTCCAGACCGAATGAAGTCCCATGGCTTCAGATTAAACATGGACAAAGAATTCTCTTACTGATTACCACGTAATGTCATTCCACATCTGAATCAGTGCTCCTCTATGTTAAATAACACTTTGAGAAAGCACTGACTGAGGCAAGTCACAAAGCGTATTCTGGCTGGGAGATTTCAAAGTCGACCACCAAGAATGGTTTGGCAGCAGTACTATTGATCACGCTGGTCGGGTCCTAAAGGAATAGCTACTAGATTGGGTCTGCAGCAGGTGGTGAGGGAAAGAACAGGAGGGGAAAAAATCATACATGACCTCATCCTTACCAATCTACCAACTGCAGACGTATCTGTCCATGACAGTATCGGTAAAAGTCTCGTGGTCAGGTTCAGAATAAATTCTATTGTGTTGTGTGGCACTATCACCATGCTAAATGGCACAGATTTCGAAGAGATCTAGCAACTCAAGACTAGCATCCATAAGACGCTGTGGATCATTAATAGCAGCAGCACTGTACTCCAGCACAAAATGTAATGTCACGACCCATCATATCCCCCCACTCAACCATTACCATCAAGGCAGAGGATCAACTCTGGTTCAATGGAAAGTGCAGGAGGGCATGCCACGAGCAGAACCAGGAATATACAAAGATAAAATGTTAATCTGCTGAAGCTTCCAAACAGAAATAGTTGCGTGCCAAATAACATAAAAAGCAAGGGACAGACAGAACTGAGCTATCCCACAATGAATGCATCAGATTTAAGCTCTGCAGTCCTCCTAATCTGATCATGGATGGTGGTGGATGGTCAATCAACTCACTGGAGTAGGAATCTCCACAAATATCCCCATCCTCAATGATGGAAGTTCCCAGAACACCAGTGCAAAAGTTAAGGCTGAAGCTTTCGCAGCAATCTTCAGTCAGAAATTTTGAGTGGATGATCCATTTCGGCCTCCTCCCGTGGTCCCCATCATTACAGATAGCAGTCTTCAGCAAATTAGATTCACTGATATCAAGAAACGGTTGAAGGTACTGGATACTCAAAGGCTATAACCCTGATAACATGCCAACAATAGTCCTGAAGACTTGTACACCAGAACTTCCCGCTTCCCTAGACAAGCTGTTCCAGTACGGTTACAAACAGACAATGGGGAAAACTCCTCAAGTATGTTCTGTACATAAAACGCAGGACAAATTCTACCCGAGCCAATACCGCCTCATCAGTCTACTCTCCATTATCAGTAAAGTGATGGAAGGTGTCATCAACAGTGTTATCAAGCAGCACCTGCTCAGGGACGCCCATTTTGTGTTCCACCAGGGTCACTCATCACAGCCTTGGTTCAAACATTGAAAACGGAACTGAATTCCAGCCCTTGATATCAAGGGTGCATTTTGCCAAATGTGACATCAAGGACCCCAAGCAAAAACGGTATCGCAGGCCAACACTGCATTATTGGAGTCATACCTGACAGATAGGAAGATGGTCATTGTTGTTGGAGATCAGTCATCTCAGCTCCAGAACATCTCTGCAGTAGTCCCTTAGGATAATGTTCTAGGTCCAAACATCTTCAGCAGCTTCAACAATAACCTTCCTACCATCATAAGGTCGGGAGTGGGGTTTATCCAGGTTTGGGTTGACAAGTTGCAAGTAACATTCGTGCCACACAAATGCAGTCAATGACCATCACGAATAAGAAACAACATAACCACTTGTTTTTCAGCAGCATTATCCCCACTAAATTTCCCCACTCTCAAAATCCTGGGGCGTAATATTGACCATAAACTCAAATGGACCCGTCACAGATAAGAGCAGATCAGAGGCTAGGAATACTGCGCGATTAACGCACCTTCTGACTTCCCAAAGCCTGTCCAACATTTACAAGGCACAAGTCAGGAATGAGATGTAATAATCCTCACTTGCCTGACTGAGTGCAGCCCCAACAACACTAAAGAAGCTTGACACCATCCAGGATAAAGCAGCCCATTTGATTTGCCCCACATCCACAAGCATTCACTCCCTTCACCACGGTCGCTCAGGAACAGCAGTGCGTACTATCTACTAGACACAATGCAGAAATTCCACAAAAATCCTCAGAGAGCTCATTCCAATTTCACGAACATTTCCATGTAGACTGACAAGAGCAGTAGACTTTTGGGAACACCACCAACTTCAAATTCCCCTCCAAACCAGTCAACATCCTGATTTGGAAATATATCGCAGTTCCTTCCCTGTTGCTGGTTCAAAACACTAGAATTCCCTCCTTAATCACTAGTGGGTCAACGCATAGCACGTAGATTGCACCAGATCGAGAAGGTAGCTCACCACCACCTTCTCAAGGGCAACTCGGGACGGGCAAGAAATGCTGGGCCCGTGCAGTGTTGCCGACATCCAAAAAATATTTTTTTAAAATAAATATTTCCAAGTCCAGCATCTCGATGGGACAGATTATCTGATTTGAACACGAACAGGAAAACAGCGTTTCTAATAGTGAATATTTCAGACTTTTTCTGTTATTGGAAAGGTGTTCCGTATTCAATGACATATTGTTGCTGAGTGCTGTGATAAATTGTACCTTTTTAGTTAATGTCAACAATACTGGTGTAACAGGCTCAATCCTTCAAAATGACCAGATTACAAATGACAATCATAGTAGAGACAATGTACTCCCGCCAGGTAAGACTCACAGATAGTAGCTTACATTCAACAGATTAATGGACTACTGGCTACACTGAATCCTCCCACCGTCTATATCACAGGAGTTACCACTGACCAGAACATGAAGTCAAATCAACTTATAATTACAAGAGCAGATCAGAGACTTACAATTCTGCACTGTGCTGTTTTAGCATTGTCTCTCTGTCTCGTGGAAATATGTTCTACACACTGACTGTATCAATCTTTGCAGTAATCGATCAGTTTCAATCAGATGCTCACCATTCTTCTAAGTTCCATCAAGTACACACACTGCCGCTCATATGACAAGCCGTGATCCCTCAGCAGTTCACAATATGCCAAATGCCGTAAGACCATTGCCCATTACATTCTCAACAGTATGTCTCCTCTCTTGTATTCTTGTTCTCTTGAAATGAACGTGAACATTGCATTTGCTTTCGTAACTGCCAACTGAACCTGCACATTAACCATAAGGGAGGACGAGTGCTTCAAAATCCTTTTGTGCTTCAGATTGAATGGATCCTATTAGAACATAGTGTCTGCCTCTATTCCGCCTATCAAAGTGCATAATCTCACACAATTCCATATTGTGTTCCATCAGCCACATGTTTTCCCACAGTCCAAAACTGTCCAAGTCTTTCTGCAGCCTCCCCACTTCCTCAATATCATCTTCCCAGCAAACCATCACTGCATCATCTTCAAACTTAACAAAACTGCCCTCAGCTCCTTTGTCCAATTTGTCCATATATAATACATTTACTGGCTCCCTAAGGACTGTCCACCATCTGCAAGGCACAACACTCAAGGTGCTTCACTCCATTCATGTTGAAGCAATGGCTTGAGTGGAATTACACCTGCAAAGTCTTCACTCCCTGCTCCACTGACTCTCAGTAGAAGCACACCCTGCCCCGTTTTGCGGTGAGTTTACTTCATTATTGTGCACAATCCCAGTCTATTGATGTCATTCTGTCTGGACAAACTGTGTGTTGATGACGATGGAGGGAGGTGGGGGAAGGAATGTCTATGATGAATGACTGTGTGACTGCCAGGCTGAAACCTGCCCCGACAGCCTCGGATGTATCTGTGCCCGCTGTCACCACTGCAGACATGATCAGTCTTCCTGAGAGTCAAGGCAAGGGAAGCGACAGACCTGGACGATGTTCCCGGCTGTGTACTCAGAGCCTATGAGGACCAACTGGTAGAGGTATTCATATACAACTACAGCTTCTCCCTCTTACAAGCTGAAGTCCCAACCCGCTTCGAGAAGACCACCATCATCCTTGTAAGTGAGAAAGCACATGTAACGTGCCTTAATGACTACCGCCCAGTGGCTCTGACCTCAATAAACATGGAGTGATTTGAAAGGCTGGTTATGGCCCACATCAGCTCCAGTCTCCCAGCCTGACCTGATCCCTTATAATTTGCCTACTGACGTAACAGGTCCAGAATGGATGCCATACCCCGATCCCTGCACTCATCCCTGGGACATCTAGACAACAAGGACACTTACACCAGACTCCTGCTCACTGACTAAAGCACCACATTCAACATCGTTATCCCCTCCAGACTGATCTCAAAATTCCGTGACCTTAGTCGCGGCTTCAGCCTCTGCAACTTCATCCCCCGGTTTCAGACCCACAGACCACAATTAGTGAAGATAGGCATCTGCACCTCGACAACAATCACACTCAACACTGGATACCCCAAGGATGCGTCCTCAGCCCCCTACTGTACTCCCTGTCCACACACAGCTGTGTTGCCAAACTCCAAACAATGCCAGCTGCAAGTTCGCTGATGACATGCCCATGTAAATACAGGTATCCCCTGCTTTTCAAAAGTTCGCTTTTCCCCGCTTCCCTTTCAAAATGATCTACATTAGGACCTGTTTTCGCTAATCAAAAGAAATCCAAAGAGGATTTTCACTTTTACGAATTTTTTCCCATACAAATGAATGCTTCTTCACTTTACACCATATTGGCTTATGAAAGGAGCACTGTACTTAAAATAGCTACTAACAATCTCCATTAACAGCTGTCCACCCCTTCTGCATATCAACCAACATTTTTCTAGCTACCATCAGTTCTGAGGAACGGTCACTGAACCTGAAACGTTAACTGAGATATCAATTCGTCAGTCTAATTACGGTAGGAAAGAAAGTGTTCCTGAGTATGCTGGTCCATGTTTTCAAGCCTCATTATCTTCTTCCTGTTGGAAGAGGTTGTCAGAGATCATTACCAGTTTGGGAGAGATTTTTTTATGTTATCAGCCTTTCAGTGACAATAAGAAGTATAAATGGATGGAAGGTTGCCTTCCAGGATGGTCTGTGCTGTGCACACAACCGTCTGTAGTTTCTTATGGTCCTGGGCACAGCAATTACCATGTCACACGAATAGAATGCTTTAGGTTGCCAGTATACAGAATAACAGTAAGAGAGACAGCTCATTCTAAGCTGGAAGAGACAATGGGTTGAGTTTCCACAACCTTTGCTGTAATAATTCTGTGATATGTATTGAAAGCCTATGGAGGGGGGGAGACAAGCTTTTTCAATAAAGGACACAGACTGTTCCATCAACAAAAATCGATTCTTATTATGTCACGAAGTTCAATTGCAATGAAAAGTGTTTTAAAACAAAGTGGTTTTCTGAGATTTACAGGATATTCAGAAACATGTTTTTTTTTCTCTTTGAATCTTATACAAGAAACAGATTTCGGCCTTAATACACGTGTCACAGACACACCAACTGTAATAGGACCACAGTGTTCAAATATAACCAAGGTCAGCAAATGGACCTGTCAAGAAACATGAGATAAAATGATATGCAAACATGAGATACAAACTGAAAATGGTGGAGAAACGAAAGAAAAACATGAAGAAGTATCTGCAGATAGAAACAGAGTTAACATATTGATTATGATGTGACATTTCTGAAAAGTCAAAGGTTAATTCTATGCATCTCTACTCAAATTCTGCCAGATTTGTTGAGTTTTGCTCCAGCGCTTCCAATTTCTTTTTCTTTCTGAACTGTGACAAATTGTCTGATTTGAACGATAACAGCAAAGCCCCTGGATCTCGAGCAATTTGTTATGGACATTAAATGAAAAATTACAAAGTTACTATGTTTGACAAGGCTCTAAATATTGATGACGTATTGGATTGTGCCATGAAAATGTTGAAACAAAAACAGAAGTTGTTTCTAAAGCTCAGTAGGTCTGACAACATCTGTGAAGAGAAATCACAGTTAACGTTTCAGGTTCAGTGACCCTTCCTCAGAAGTGATGGTAGCTAGAAAAATGTTGGTTGATATGCAGAAGGGGTGGACAGCTGTTAATGGAGATTGTTAGTAGCTAATCTTAGAGGGTGTGTAATGGAAGGCGATGTGAGTACTAGGCCTGGTGTATTATTGGTCGGGGGCGAGGACATTGGGGAGTTCAGGTCCGAAAATAATTGATCTTGATTTTGAGTCTGAAGGGCTGTCGGGTCCTCACACGGTAAATGAGGTGTTGTTCTTTCAGTTTGCATAGACTTTTCCTGGAACACTGCAGCAAGCTTAACACAGGATATTAGCCAGGGAACAGGATGCAGTATTAAACTGACAGGCAACTGGAAGCTCAGTGTCATTTGTACAGGTACACTTTGGATGTTCAGTGAAACGGTCACCCAGGCTACCGTTAGTTTCCCCAATGTAGAGGAGACCACATTGTGAGAAGCGAATCTAGTAGACTAATTGTGGGAAATTTCGGTAAGGTGCTGCTTCATCGGTATGGTGTGGTTGGGTCCTTGGATAGTGAGAAAAGAGGACACAAGTGCGAACATGTTACACTTTCGGCAGGGGCAAATGCAGTGGACCTGTGGTGGGGGTGAGGGCTGGGTAATGGGAGTGAATAAAGAGTGAACCAGGGTGTCCTCGTCCCTACAGAAGGTGGACAATTTTAAGGAGGAAAATATGTATCCAGTGATGGCACCTTGCTGGTGGTGGGGGAAATGCAGCTGTTGATCCACTTCATGCTGGTGGGATGGTAAGCCAGGACAAGAGGATTTCTCTCGCTGTTGCAGGAGGGTAGAGAGGCAGTGAGAATAGAAATGTAAGACGTGGGTCAGACCTAGTTGAGGGCCCTCTCGAGGACAGTGCTGGGAAATTCTCAGTTGAGGAAGAAGGTGGAAAGTTTGCAAATTGACATCATCAGAAGCAATGCTGTTTAGATAGAAAAATTGTTGGAAGGGAATAGAGTATTAGCAAGAAACAATTTGTGAGGGTGTATACTCCAGGTAGCTGTGGGAGTCGGTTGGAAAATACTGGATATTAGTGGCCTGTCGATCCCCAGAAATGGAAACAGAGATGCCGAGGAAAGGAAGAGATGAATCAGATAAAGACGATTTGAAAGTGAGGGAGGGATGTAAATTGGAAGTGAAATCGATGTTTTTTTTCAAATTCAGGACAAGAGAGAGAGAAGCAGAATCGATTATATAATCTATTCATTGGATAAAGAGTTGTGGATGAGTCTGTAATAGAAGTGGAACAGGGAATTGTCAATGTACCCCTTGAAGAAACAGGTATGACTGGAGCCCACGTGTGTATCCATGCACCCCCTCTGTGTGGAAGGAGTAGGCTGAAGCAATGGGTCTGCCAGGGCAGTTCCGTTTGTGGATTTTCAGGAGGAGATAGAAGTGAGCTCTGCTATCAGAGGACCATCAGCTTGGGGACCGTTAGGTGGGGGCAAGTACGGTGTGAATGACCAGATGAAATGTGGTCAATTATCATAGTTGATACAATGGCCTGATGTGCCATGGTCGGGTCATGGTCCAGCAGGTGATATGAGGAGATAACTGAGAGCTGGCCCTCAGTCTCTGCAATGTAGAGATCAGTCCAACAGACTACAGCAGCATCACCCTTACCAGCACAGGCTGAATAACAGAGTCAGGGTTGGATCAAAGCACACGGCGTACAGCCTGTTCAGAGGGTGATTTGTTGGATTGGGTGAGAGGATGCAGATAAATTAAGACAACCAATGTCACATCGAACATTCTCAATGAACATATTGAGTTCAAGCAAACAGAAGAGGGAGAGGTCCAGGTGGAGGAAGAGTATTGGAGGTATTCGAAGAGTCTGTGGAACAGGGAACAGAATCTTTGCCGAAAGAAATGGGCACCGAGGAGAAGATGGTGGGAGAAGAGTTCAACGTCATTCCGTACCCGAAATTCATTAAAGTCGGGGCACAGCAGGATAACGTTGAGACCATTGTTAAGTACAGAACATTCAACATCAGAGTGGGGAAGGATAGGAGGGAGGGTGAAGATACAACAGGAGGTGCATTTGGGGGAGGGGATGCAGTCAGAGTGCAAGGCATGGGTGGGGAGTCAGGTTCCAAGGGGTCATAGGCTTCTCTGTGTTATTGCATCTTGTGTGCCTCATATATCTGATGAGCATGGCGAATGAGCCGGAGAAAGAAATAGAATTGGGGAGTGGTGCAGCCTTGAGCCAATGAGATGTGATGCTGTTGCACAGATAAAATATTGATATCACTGGCACTGCAATCACATGATCAGTCCTCAGGAAGTAAGTGAATGAAAATGAACGTAATCTTATTGTAATGCCCTGATTTCATTGGAGTGACACTCAATCAGCAAAGCCTTTCTTTTCGGAGATTTTAGACAAAACTGTGAAAACATAATACATGTTGATGTTATTAACAGGACAAAGTCATCCATGGTTTTGGAAGGTATTAGCAAGGGCAGAGTTTATTTGTCATTCTCAAAAGCTCTGGGGAAGGTGTCATCGTTCAGTGAGGAAATTACCAGGACAGAATTTCCTCCGATTCCCATTGACCCCTGTTTACTCAGGGTCCGTGATGCCACATGAATCAAATACTACTTTGATGCAAGGGAAGTTACTCTGATCTCAACTCGAAAGAGGTAAACTGTTAAAATAATAAAAAGCAAACGTGTAAAACACGGCTTGTTTGAACAATGTGCTCACTGTATGAACATAGAACATAGAACATAGAACAATACAGCACAGAACAGGCCCTTCGGCCCACGATGTTGTGCCGAACTTCTATCCTAGATTAAGCACCCATCCATGTACCTATCCAAATGCCGCTTAAAGGTCGCCAATGAATCTGACTCTACCACTCCCTCGGGCAGCGCATTCCATGCCCCCACCACTCTCTGGGTAAAGAACCCACCCCTGACATCTCCCCTATACCTTCCACCCTTCACCTTAAATTTATGTCCCCTTGTAACACTCTGTTGTACCCGGGGAAAAACTTTCTGACTGTCTACTCTATCTATTCCGCTGATCATCTTATAAACCTCTATCAAGTCACCCCTCATCCTTCGCCGTTCCAATGAGAAAAGGCCGAGAACTCTCAACCTATCCTCGTACGACCTACTCTCCATTCCAGGCAACATCCTGGTAAATCTTCTCTGCACCCTCTCCAAAGCTTCCACATCTTTCCTAAAGTGAGGCGACCAGAACTGCACACAGTACTCCAAATGTGGCCGAACCAAAGTCCTGTACAGCTGCAACATCACCTCACGACTCTTGAATTCAATCCCTCTGCTAATGAACGATAATACTCCATAGGCCTTCTTACAAACTCTATCCACCTGAGTGGCAACCTTCAAAGATCTATGTACATAGACCCCAAGATCCCTCTGTTCCTCCACCTGACCAAGAACCCTACCATTAACCCTGTATTCCGCATTCTTATTTGTTCTTCCAAAATGGACAACCTCACACTTGGCAGGGTTGAACTCCATCTGCCACTCCTCAGCCCAGCTCTGCATCCTATCTAAGTCCCTCTGCAGCCGACAACAGCCCTCCTCACTGTCCACAACTCCACCTATCTTTGTATCATCTGCAAATTTACTGACCCACCCTTCGACTCCCTCCTCTAAGTCATTAATAAAAATTACAAACAGCAGAGGACCCAGAACTGATCCCTGCGGAACTCCACTTGTAACTGGACTCCATGCTGAATATTTACCATCTACCACCACTCTCTGACTTCTACCGGTTAGCCAGTTTTCTATCCAATTGGCCAAATTTTCCTCTATCCCATGCCTCCTGACTTTCCGCATAAGCCTACCATGGGGAACCTTATCAAATGCCTTACTAAAATCCATGTACACTACATCCACTGCTCTACCCTCATCCACATGCTTGGTCACCTCCTCGAAGAATTCAATAAGACTTGTAAGGCAAGACCTACCCTTCACAAATCCGTGCTGGCTGTCCCTAATCAAGCAGTGTCTTTCCAGATACTCGTAAATCCTATCCCTCAGTACCCTTTCCATTACTTTGCCTGCCACAGAAGTAAGACTAACTGGCCTGTAATTCCCGGGGTTATCCCTATTCCCTTTTTTGAACAGGGGCACAACATTCGCTACTCTCCAGTCCCCTGGTACCACCCCAGTTGCCAGTGAAGACGAGAAGATCATTGCCAACGGTACTGCAATTTCCTCTCTTGCTTCCCACATAATCCTAGGATATATCCCGTCAGGCCCGGGGGACTTGTCTATCCTCAAGTTGTTCAAAATGTCCAACACATCTTCCTTCCTAACAGGTATCTCTTCTAGCTTATCAGTCCGTTTCACACTCTCCTCTTCAACAATACGGTCCCTCTCGTTCGAAAATACTGAAGAGAAGTACTTGTTCAAGACCTCTCCTATCTCTTCCGACTCAATACACAGTCTCCCACCACTGTCCTTGATCGGACCTACCCTCGTTCTCGTCATTCTCAGGTTTCTCACATATGCATAGAATGCCTTGGGGTTATCCTTGATCCTATCCGCCAGGGATTTTTCATGCCCTCTCTTAGCTCTCCTAATCCCTTTCTTCAGGTCCCTTCTGGCTATCCTGTATCCCTCCACTGCTCTGTCTGAACCTTGTTTCCTCAACCTTATGTAAGCCTCCTTCTTTCTCTTTACTAGACATTCAACCTCCCTCGTCAACCAAGGCTCCCTCACACGACCATTTCTTTCCTGCCTGATCGGTACATGCATAATGTTTAAGGGAAAACTGATGCATGGACTTCTGATTTTGAGGAAAGGTTCATCCTATTTGTGATGAGGCTGTTTGGTTATGCACTGTGACACAGAGACAGAAAGATACTCCACTCTGGACCATGGGGAACAAAACCATGCTCTTCACGGTGCATCAGACAGTGACAGACACACACTATTGTCTGTTCCGATTGGACATTGATCATCCCAATCTCAACATTAACTGATGATCAATAGCAGAACAGAAGCCAGCGGTTCCCATCATCCCAGTTGGAAAGCAAAAAGGGAATGCGATGGTCTGATGAAGTGGGAGTAATTGGGGAATTGGTGTAACTTACGGTGGGAGTGACAGAATGAGGATGTAAAGCGAAACCATCAGTGGAAGAGCATGTAGCAGCAGAAGGGGTAGTGCAAGGGAAGTAGGAGTGAGGAAAGAGTAGGACGAAGGAGGAAGAATGACGGATGAAGTTTTAGTGACAAGGAAAAACTTGTTTTTGGGGAAGCGGGCTTGGATGCGAAAACATCACTGTTCAGGAAAATCGAGATCAGGTTTCCATTCAAAATTAAGAAAAGATTTCATGTTCTTTCTTTTCTATCACTTGATTCTTATTAAGATGATACATGTACTCTATCTTTCTGTATCAAGTGCAGAGGATTTTCTTTCTTGTCTTGTGTGGTGTTTCAACATTTTTGATTTTTCTTTACAGTATGTATTTGCTTCCAATTCAAGGTAGACAAGAGAATATGATTTGATCTCCTTCAGTTTGTCCATAACATAGAATTTAATTGAGTATTTATCCTCATCACACTAGCTGATTTAAGCAAACAATGAATTATTCTGTGTCCATCCTGTAGATGAAAAATGTCTCCAGCTCTGGCTATTGCAGTGCCTCCAAAAGGTTAATGTTGCAGCGCAAGATGTCAAACCCTAGTTCATCCTAAATTATTTACAAGCTTTATGAATAAAACATGCAAAGTGTAAAAGATGAATTCAACTCTGTGTCAAAACTGTTATTTCTGGCTTCCTCATAAAAGATGTTAACCAAATCACTCTGCAAATTGACCATAATAAGAATAAACAGAGACTGGAATTTTCAAATCTTCCTCTGAATAACATCTGGGAAACAGGAAGGAAATCACGGTTTGTTTGTGATATTCTTAAATGACGATGGTGAGCATGTGAAAAATGGGGGGGTTGGGGGGGTGGAATGGAATGCTGACCAATGTTGTGGATGACACAAAGCTGAGATGAGTGGCTCAAAATCAGGAGAATATAAATAGATTATTCAGATAGCCAGATCAATGCCCGATGAAATGTAATACTAATAAATGTGGGATGATGCATGTCAGAAGTAATAAGACAAGTGAGTACTCAAACTATGAATGGGGAGGGCTAAATTTGCTCGTTTTTTCTTTGCAGCAGGGAAGGTTGAGGAGGGAATCTGCTACAGGTATACTGGAGTATAGGGGTATGGAGAAGATGAACAATCAGAAGCTGTTTCCCTTAGTCAAAGGGTGAAAAACAAAGGAACGCATTTTGGAAGTGAAAGGCAGGGATTTGTGAGAGGATTTGTGGAATGTGTTTCGTACTGAGAGGGTGGTACGAATCTGAAATGCATTGTCTCTGAGGGTCGTTGAGGGAGGTAACCTCACAAACGTTTACAAAGCCTTTGGATGTGGACTTGCTGGCACAGATGTGATACGCCTTTAATTCATTTCATGATTCTATGCGTTGGCAGCCATGAATGCTCTGATATATTCTGAAGCAATAACAATGGCAGTTGCTGGTTTGTTCCTTTGACTAGACTCAGTAAGTGGCGAGATCACTAACCAGAATCATCTCATGGAGTTTCAGCCCTTTCTCCACCTACAGCATCCAAGCCATCTCTGGGAACATCCAGGGTAATTCACATGCTCAGTGCAAGCATTGTCTAACAACAACATTTTTCCAGCTGTTTACCACCATTATTATAGCTACAGCAATGTCATGGACACAGCTTTTCCTTCAATATAATGCAGACTTCTAGCTATGAGGATGCTATTTCTCTGAAGCATAATAAATCACTTCCCAGATATTCATTTTGACAAACAACAAGTTTTCATGTGCTTTGCTGCCAGTTATTTATCATAGAATTCCCCACTCCACTCCATCCTTTCAATATTTACCCTTTAATATTTTCTTGTGCACTGTCTTCCTGATCTCTCACACCTCAATCCCTCACATCCACCACACTCTCCATCCTCATTTGTGAATCGCTGATAAACCTGAGCCTCATCTCTATCATTTATTCCAACTTCCATCTCACAATGTGAACTGATATGATTCCTTCCCTCAGCATGGTCATTAGACTGGCCATGCCTGATGTGCTATTCATTTCGACCTTCTACTCAGTTTCTGACCCGCTGCTTTGATACCAATCTCCTGGTTTATTAGCTTAAATCCATTCGACATGCACAAGCAAAACTCCACAAAAGGATGTTGTTGCTCCTCCAGTTAAGATGCATTCTGTCTTTTTTGAACAAATCCCACCTGTCCTGGAAGAATTCCCAATAATCCAAAAATCTGAAACGATCAACCCTGAACTAGCTTTTTAACAACATGTTAAACTATACCGCCGTCCTAATCCTTACCTCTTTTCCATATGGCACGGGGGAGTAATTCAGAGATCGCAGCGGATTGTTTTGTCTCTCTCTCACACACACATTCACACACACAATCAGACAGACACCATATTAATTTGCAGAAGAATACCAATAACCTTATAAATAATCAGAATGATAACTGGAATGAAGGATTTAGTTAAAGAAAGGACGAGAGAAATTACATTTCTTCTGGATGTCAGTTTGCTCGCTGAGTTGGAGAGTTCATTTTCCGATGGTTCATCACTGTACGAGGAAACATTATCAGTGAGCCTCAGGTGAAGTGCTAGTTTTATGCCCCACTTTCTATTCAAGTGTTTAGGTTTCCTTGAGTCAGTGATGTAATTTCCAGTTTTGGCGATTTCATGCCTGGTCCTTTTCCACAGAGAGTGTTAGATGGAATCAAAATCAATGTGTCAGTTGATAGAGTTCCATTTGAATTGCCATGATTCTAGGAATTCTCGTGCGTGTCTCTGTTTGGCTTGTCCTAGATGGATATGCAGACCCAGTCAAAATGATATACCTCCTCATCCGTATGTAAGGATCTAGTTATAGTGGGTCATGTCTTTTTTCTGGTTATTTGTTGTTCATGCATCCAGGTGGCTTGTTTTCTGACTGTTTTTCCGATGTAGTGTTTGTTACAGTTCTTGCAAGGCTTATTCTTCCTGGAGCAGAACAGACAAAGATGTGAACTTATTGTGGCGCTCAAAAGTATGAAGAAATTAGCACAGTAGAACAGGAATACTCTTTTTCCGTTAGTTGGCATTACAGCATCAAGGAGTTCTAATTTCAAAATGGTCAGCAAAAGAGCTGGGACTGAGATACATAAATACTTATTTATTGAGAGAGTTGTTAGGATTTGGATTAGACTGCCTGGGAGAGTTGTAGATGACGATTCAATAAAGAATTGGATATATATTTGGAAATTATGAATTTAATGGGCAACAGAGATAGGGCTAGCAAATGGAAGGTGTTTGGGAAACACAGTGGGCAATGGCCTCCTCCTGTACTTTAAAGGCTTGTACTCTATCATGTGTCTGATGCAAATAAAAGCAGTGTCGGATTATTTCCCGTTTTAAGTGCTCGCAAATATCTGATTATTTGGTGCAGGATAAACATTTAAAATGCAAATATTGCAAGGTCAGTCTCATTATGTAGTCTATTTATTACTCAGAACATGAATATTTTAAATGTTAAGTTCTGATAACGAAAACAAATATATCATTGCTTTGGCACAAATCTCTTTGAAAAGGTCTGACTTTTCCCTCACACCATAATATGTCCTTTTTATTTCACTGTCCACATTTCATATTAAATATCATTCTTTCTAAAAGTCGACAGTTTTCAAATTATTCTTCGCTAAAATGTGATAACTGAAATCATTCACAGTGCATGTTGAATCATTGCCATTTCTTGTTTGCTGGCTAATAGCTGAAGCTCGTGCATTTCACTGAGAAATTTAACTGGTTGATTATATATAAATGTATAAGAATGCTAATTCTATTGTCCAATTGTTTACTCACTCTGAACATGTAATAATTCAGAAGCCTACCATTTCAAAATGTGGGAGTGGCAATGCATTGTTTTGAATCCTGACATTGAATATATAATTCTGATCACAACAGTTAGGTACCATGTTCTTTATTCGATATAAAATAAAATGTGCATTCTTTATTTTTGTGTTATAAAAACTTGATAGGAGTTTATACTTTACTCCCATAAATATAGAATCGACCTACT
Organism: Chiloscyllium punctatum; assembly: GCF_047496795.1. Taxonomy (NCBI): domain Eukaryota; kingdom Metazoa; phylum Chordata; class Chondrichthyes; order Orectolobiformes; family Hemiscylliidae; genus Chiloscyllium; species Chiloscyllium punctatum. The sequence goes on from NC_092780.1 coordinate 51,465,244, forward strand.
TGTTTTCAGAGATTATAATTCAGTTGAATAATCATACTTCATATCTCATTTTTGCCCAATTCACGAAACATAGCTAACAGCTGATTATTGTTCGGGTCAATAAACTCAACACCTTGCAATGAGCTATGCTAAAAATGGCTTCCAAAAGATTTGGAATCATTTACAGTGTTACTGGAATTCACATTTGCTTGTGATGCTGAGTAACACACTGACCTGCTCCTAGATCTGTGCAAAGAGTTTCTAAACTGGGTCAGGGCAGTTAGTCAAACATTTCTTCACAACAAATAATTTGGAATCCACCCTGGGAAAGGTGGAAGCTCGCTAACAAACTATTACTGGTCGCAGTGTTGCTACAAACAATGTCCAAATTAGATATCAATGGCTGACCAGCAAACAGGTTTTAAAAAATCATCTTCAGTCAGAGCCTGGCCCAGTGGGCAGATGTGTTGACATGCAGTGTCAGAATCACACCGCACAACGTACTGATGGTGCTGACACCTGGCCTGCCTCCCAGACTCCATACATCTGCACCCTGGACCGGATGCTGGGAAAAGACGTTAAAAAGCTGACAGTCTGATGCACTATCCTGAGTCTCACAAAAGAAACCTCTGAAACCATACTCAATAAATGTCACCTTCATTATCAGCAGTATCAAAATGAAATTTTACATCTCTGTGGATGGCCAGAGATTAATACATGCTTCACCAAACAGAAGATATTTGAAGAAAACAGCAGCACACGGCAGGCCAAGAAGCACGTCAATAACTGAACTTGGCGGATTCTGTTTGGTGTGTGGTGACCTACACATATTGTACTGGCACTCAGGTGACTGTAACAATGCACAACGTAAATGTAAGTTTGGACCTAACACCCCTTCAAAGCTTCCTGATCTCACACACATCACTCCCTCACACACTCAAGAATTGATGAGAATCTACAAGTTTGGTGAAATAGGAATCATAGTACAGGCCCTTCATCCCTTGACGTCCTGCCGACCTTTTATCCTGTCCTAAGATCAGACTAACCTACATACCTTTCATTGTACGATCATTCATGTGCCTATTCACACACCCACACTCTCTGTGTAAAGAACCTACCTCGGACATCTCCCTTAAATATTCCTCCAATTACCTAAAAATCATGCCACGTCATGATAGCCATTTCCGTCCTGGGTGAAAGTCTCTGGCTATCCACTCTACCTATGCCTCTAATCATTTTGTCCACCTCTATCAAGTCACGTTCCATTCTTCTTCGATCCAATGAAAACAAAATCCTCGTTCCCTGAATTTTCTTTTGTAAGACCTGCCCTCCAGTCCAAGCAGCGTCCTGATAAATTTCCTCAGTACGATCACCAATGTTTCCACGTCTTTCAATGAGGCGACAAGTATGGAACACAACATTCTAAGTGTGATCTCACCAGGGTTCCGTAGAGCTGCAGCATAACCTCACTACTTAAACTCAACCCCCATGCGAATGAAAACATCATCCTGCTTCTTAAGAACCTTATCAACCTAGGTGGCAACTTTGTGGGAGCTATGACATAGATCATCAGATCCCACTGTTACTCCACAATGTATGAATTCTACATTTAACCGTGTATTATGCATTCAAATTCGACCTTCCAAACTGAATCGCTTCACAATTTTCCAGATTGAACTCCAACTGTCCCTTATCAGCCCAGTTCAGCATCCTGTCAATGTCCTGTGCAAACTACAATAGCCCGCCACACTACCCACAATTCCACCATGCTTTGTTAAATTGAAAAACTTACTAATCCACCTACACTCATACTCATCGAAGTCATTTACAAATATCACAAACAGCAGAGGCCCCAGAACCGATCCCAGTGGAACACCAATGGTCACCGAGCACCAGACAGAATGCTTGCCACCCCCCCTCTGTCTTCTATGGGCCAGTCAATTCTGCATCCAGAAAGGCCAGTTTCCCTGTATCCGATGCGTCCTTACTTTCTGAATGAACCTACCATGGGGAAATTTACCAAATGCCTGGTTAAAAACCATGTACTCCACATCCACTACTCTCACTTCTTCAATGTGTTTGATCCCATCCTCAAAGAATTAAGTAAGGTTTGTGAGGCATGACCTGCCCCTCACAAAGCCATGCTGATTATTTCTAAGCAAACTATGATTTGCAAGTAATTATAAATTCTGTCTCTCAGAATCCTCTCCAAAACTTTGCCCAATGCTGATGTAAACTGACTGGTCTGTAATTCTCAGGATTATCCCTATTCCATTTCCAGAACAAGGGAGTAATATTTGCCACCCTCCAATCATCTAGCATTACTCCAATGGAGAGTGAGGACGCAAAGATCATCTCCAAAGGTACAGTAATCTCTTCGCTCTCTTCCTGTAGTAAGCCAGTGTGGATCCCGTCTCGCCCAGGAGATTTATCTATCCCTATGTTCGTATTTCAATCAGTCTGTACTTCACCTCACCATGTCTACTCACTGTCCAACTACCTGATTGACTGCTTTCCATTTCAGGGCTCTATACAGTGCTGCTTTCCTGAACACATATGGTTCCCTATAACCTGTTAATCATGGAATGGAAAACTTGGGAAGGCACCAATGCCTTCCTGATGAAAGGCTGCTGCCCAAAGCTTTGACTCTCCTGTTCCTCAAATGTCGCCTGATATGTTGTGCTTTTCCAGCGCCACACTTTTTGACTCTGATCACCAGCATCTCCAGGTCTCACTTTCTTCATTACAAAGGGCTGCTCCCTCTCCACACTAAGCAGGCAATTAATCATCAGAAACTCGCTGTATTTAGAGCTGACCGTTTAGTTCTGGAAAGTTGCATTTGATGAATACATTTACTGAAAACGAAATTAATATTCAACAAATATTCATTCGGTCCCAGAGTTACAGTTTTGGTTCATGAATTAGGCAGCTTGATAACGAGCAGTGAATGACTGAAGAACTACGAAATACAGAGTATTCTAGGTGATATATTCCAGGGTGGATGTGCTTTCCCTTAATGTTGGGTATATTATCGGACAGACAGATGTGATAAGGGAATGAGCTGACACATGGAATTGTGACATTTTTGCTATTACAGAGATGTGTTTGAACGAGATCAGGGCTGACAACACAATATTGTGCGGTACAAGAACTATAGGCAGCACAGGAGAGGGGTAAAGGAGGAGGTGGTGATGCATTATTAGTTATGGAGTCAGTTGCTGCAGTAAGAAGGGAATTAAATTGGAAAGAGAAGCTTAAAGCAGGTACAAATTGAGCAGATCAATGGAGGCAACTACCATCTGTGTAGGGCGAAAATTAAAACATCAGTAGAAGCGTAAATATGAGGCGTGATAAAACCTTAGCGGGTAGTATGAGCGGGTTGAGAGAGATAGGGAGTAGTATATGATTTGGGAGAGTCTTAGAGATATAGGTAGGGGTGGAGGGTTTGAAGTAGATTAGAGAGATAGGGAGGCGGCAGGGTTTGAGAGAGATACGGAGCAGCATAGGGCTTGGAGCAGGTTAGAGAGATATGGAAGGGTGTAGGGATTGGAGGGGATTAGACAGATAGGGAAAGGGTTTGGTGAGGTTGAGATAAGTAGGGAGAGGTATAGGGTTTGGAGGGGTCAGAAAGATAGGGAGGGGAGCAGGGTTTAGTATGGGTTAAGGAGATAGAGTGTGGTGCAGGGTCAAGAGTAGGTTAAAGAGATAGGGAAAGGAATCGTGTTTGGAGGAGTTTAGAGAGCTAGGGAGGGGTGCAGTATTTGGAGAGGGATAAGGAGATAGGGAGGGGTGTCGGGTTTGGAAGAAGTTAGAGAGATATAAAAGGGGTACAGTGCATGGAGGGTGTTATAGAGATAGCGAAGGCGGTAGGCGCTGGAGGAAGTTACATAGATGGGATGGGTGGAAGGTTTGGAGGAGGATAAAAAGATAGAGAGGAGTGTAGGGTTTGGGGAAGGAGAGAGAGATAGCAAAGGGGGTAGTTTTGGAGGAGGTTTGAAGCTCATTGTGTCAGATCAAACACTGACATGGAAAACTCCTGCTGACTCCCCTCCCTCAGCCTCACGGTGTCAGATCAAACACTGACACGGAAACCTCCTGCTGACTCCCCTCCCTCAGCCTCACAGTGTCAGATCAAACACTGACACAGAAACCTCCTGCTGACTCCCCTCGCTCAGCCTCACGGTGTCAGATCAAACACAGTCACGGAAGCCTCCTGCTGACTCCCCTCCCTCAGCCTCACATTGTCAGATCAAACACTGACATGGAAACCTCCTGCTGACTCCCCTCCCTCAGCCTCACGGTGTCTGATCAAACACTGACACGGAAACATCCTGCTGACACCCCTCCTCAGCTGGTGGATCAGTGTCCCTCTACATTGAACAAAACTTGGTGGAAGCACTGAGTGTGACAGAGCTGGAGAATGTATACTGGGTAAGCCATTTCAAAACCAACACCAAGAGGGACTCAGCAGTAGTATTGCTGATCGAGCTGGTCGGTTCCAAAGTGACATAACTGCTTCACTGCGTCTGCACCGGGTCGGGGGGAACTTCTGACAGGTAGAAACATCCTTGACCTCATCCTCACCAACCTACCGGCTACAGACTCATTGTTCGATGACCGTACTGGGAACTGCGAACTACCGCACACAGTATTTCTGGAATCAAAGTTCCACTTTTACATCGTGAAGACCCCCTGTGCATTTGTGATACCACTATGCTAAACAGGGCAAATTTCCAATAGCTTTTGGAACTTTGCACTGGCCTGTGTGAGGTGGTTCGGGTCATTATCAACAGCAGCAGAATTGTACTCCAGCATAAGTTTCACTATCACTGCCTACTTTATCCTGACCATCAAGCCAGGGATACAGCCTTGTTAATGGAGAATACAGGAGGGCCTGCCTATAGTAGCACAAATACACCTCAGAACGAGATGAAGTTGCTAGATTGGGCCACTTACTCACCACATGGTATAATTAGAAAATGATACACATATCTATCCAATGAATCAGGACTCATCTCTGCAATCCTCTCATGCACAGTCTGGGTGAGTGGTGGTGGACAATCTCACAACTCACCGGAGGAGGAGGATCCACAAATACCACCTTCCTCAAAGATTGAAGAGCCCAGCACAATAATAGGAAAGCTAAGGCTGAAACTTTCACAACAATGTTCAGGCAGAAATATTGATGGGAGGATCAACTTTAGTCTACTCCAGATGGCAGTCTTCAGCTAAACGATTTACAACAAGAATACACACAGCTGAATTCGAGAGGTGAGGTGACAGTGACTTCACTTTTAACATGATCATAACTGCATTTGACCAAATGTCATATCCAGGATGAACAGCAAACCTGTAGCAAATAGGAATCGTCTGCATTGGCAGAAGTTATACCTGGTACAAAGGAAGGTGGCTGGGGTTGGTGGAGAGCAACCAGCTCACCTCTGCCGCAGTTCCCCAAGGGAGGGGTTTCTGGGTAAGCCTGTAGATCAGAAATGGAAAGGTAGGACACCATACCCTGACAGGATGATTGGGCTGCTCTCTCGTTAGACAGAGACGACTGACGGTAGATTAACTGGACAGTCATCATGCCTCAAGTGAGGGAGAGCTTGAGTAGGACTGCCCTTATCATACACCTCAGTCAGTGCAGGAATTGAACCCACACTCTTAGTATTAATCTGCATTTCAAACCAGCTGTCCAACTAACCAAGTCATCACTCAGCTCCATGTGGTAGGTATTGTAATATTATTCCATTCAGATATGTTGCTAAATACCTTTGGAGTAGGTGGAATTGGAAGCCAGCTTCCTAGCTCAGAGAGAGGGACAACATCAGTGAGCTGTAAAAGCACTCTCTGCCCTACGCCCAATAATTTTCAGCTGCTTCATAAATGACCATCCCTACTCAAGTGAAGTCACAACTGGGATTGTTTGCCAATGATTGGACAATATTCACCACTATTAATGATTTACTCTGATACTGAAGCAATCCTTATCCAAATGCAACAAGGACCTGGAAATATGAAGGTGTGTGCTGAACAGTGAAAAGTACAACTTCCATTGCACACATGCCAGACAACGACTACCTCTAATAATTGAAAATGGAATCATATCCTCTAACTTTCAATGTCACCACCATCACTGAACTCCCAACGACCAATATCCCATGGATTACCGTTAACCAGAACTGGACTGACTGTATACTTTCATTACTCATTCCTGTAAAGGCCTTATGCTAAAACATCGACTCTCTTGTACCTCAGATGCTGCCTGACCTGTTGTACTTTTTCAGCGTCACACTTGGACGCATGTAAATTAATTGGCGACAAGAATATCTCAAGGGCTAGGAATACTGCAGAAATAAGTAACTTCATGATTTCCAAAAGCCTGTACACCATCTATAAGACACACATTGAATGTGCGCGCGTTGAAATACCCGCCCCCTCCCCATTTTCCCTGTGAATGCAGCTTCACCCATCAACCACTGACACTCAGGAGCATCAATACCTGCCATCTACTCGGTGCTCTGCAGAAATTTAACAAGGCTTCTTACAACGTACCTCTGAAACCATGACCGTCAAGAAGGACAAGGGAAACAGACACATGGGATTATCATCATGTTCGCTTTCCAGTCCAAGCCAACCACCATCCTGATTGGGAAGTATATTGCCATTCCTTTAGCGTCACTATTTCAAGTTCCCCCCTCCCCCCTAATGGTATTAGGACATAGAACATAGAACAGTACAGCACAGAACAGGCCCTTCAACCCACAATTTTGTGCCAACCATTGAAGGTGTGACCATATGCATGTCCAGCTGTCTCTTAAATGTCCCCAATGACATTGCTTCCACAACTACTGCGAGCAACGCATTCCATGCGCTCACAACTCTCTGTGTAAAGAACCCGCCTCTGACATCCCCTCTATACTTTCCTCCAACCAGCTTAAAACTATGATCCCTCATATTAGCCATTTCTGCCCTTTGAAATAGTCTCTGGCTATCAACTTTATCTATGCCTCTCATTATCTTGTATTCTTCAATTATTTCCCCTCTCCTCCTGCTTTACTCCAATGAAAGGAGTCCGAGCTCAGTCAACCTCTCTTCATAAGATAAGCCCTCCAGTCCAGGCAGCATCCTGATAAACCTCCTCTGAACCCTCTCCAAAGCATTCACATCTTTCCTATAAAAGGGTGACAAGAACTGGACGCACTATTCCAAGTGCGGTCTAACCAAAGTTTTATAGAGCTGCAACAAGGTCTCACGACTCTTAAACTCAATCGCCCGTTAATGAAAGCCAAAACACCATGTGATTTCTTAACAATCTGTCCATTTGGGTGGCCATTTTAAAGGATCTATGGACCTGCACAGCAAGATCCCTCTGTTCCTCCACACTGCCAAGAATCCTATCCTTAATCCTGTACTCTGCTTTCAAATTCGAACTTCCAAAATGCATCACCTCGCATTTATTCAGGTTGAGGTCAATCTGCTACCTCTCAGCCGATCTCAACATCCTGTCAATGTCGCGCTGCAGCCTACAACAGCCCTCTATACTGTTTACAACACCTGCAACCTTTGTGTCATCTGCAATCTTGCTGACCCATTCTTCAATTCCCTCACCAAAGTCTTTTATAAAAATTACAAACAGTAGAGGCCCAAAGACAGAGCCCTGTGGAACACCCACTCACTTCCAGGCAGAATATTTTCCTTCTACTACCACTCACTGTCTTCTGTTGGCCAGCTAATTCTGTATCCAGACAGCTAAGTTCTCCATATCCCATTCCTCCTGACCTTCTGAATGAGCCTACCATGGGGAACCTTATCAAATGCCTTGCTGAAGTCCATATACACCACATCCACAGCTCGACCCTCATCAACGTTTCTAGTCAGATCCTCAAAGTATTGTAAGTCTTATTACAGCACATCGACTGCAGTGGTTCAATGTGGCAACCCACCATCACCTTCTCAAGGGCAACAAGGGATGGACAATAAATACTGGCCCAATCATATTCCATGAATAAATGAAATGAAAATATTGTCCAGACCTGCCCAATGTTGGACACCGTGCTTTGGGTTTTGTGAGCTCAGGCTGTTAGTGTCTAGGCAGTAACCTGTTTGTTTTAAACAGCTGAAGGGATGTGCTGTTTTAAGCAATCTGTCAGTCTCTCAGAGGCATGGTCTACATACCGAGCATCACACAGACACTGACATTCACATCTCACATTACTGAGCTCTGAGATAGACAGAAGCAATTGAAATATACCCAGATCTGACTTTAACATGTTTAAACATGCAGTGATATTGTTGCCATGAAAATGATTATGCGTGAATATTAGCAGGGAGAAAGTGAGGACTGCAGGTGCTGGAGATCAGAGTCAAAAAGTGTGGTTCTGAAATAATAGCACAGCCATTCATGTAGCCGCTGAGGAGCAGGAGAGTCGACAATGAGGTCACAATATTAATAAAAGGGAAAATAAATGTATATTTTCAAATTCCTTGTACTTAATCATAATTTGGTCTTGTGTGTGGTAATGAGACTCATCATTTCAATGCTCCTTACTGTGAGTTGGGCACTGTTTTCTTCATATTGCTGTTATAAAAGTGAACTGAATACATGGGTGCATTTTGTGCTTATTGTACAAGCTAAACGTTGGTAATATGAAAGGATGTCAGAGCTTCAGTAAAGAGAGTTTGCTGTTAACGGTTAGAACAATGCTGCAAACATTTACACAGAGATTTCCAGCTCAATTCACACACAAGAACATTGGTCTGGGATGATGCCGGCCATCAATGGAGCTGTACAATTCTGTTTGGATACTGACATTGTGGGGCTAACATACACTGGATATGGTTTATGAGGGATTCAATGTAAGATGCCATGTGCTGCAGGAGCCCATCACCTTTATAACACCTTCATTCAGGATTGGGTCCAAGGTGCAGAATTACAGAGTTTAGGTGCCATGCCAGAAGCGATATACTTGCAAGACATGGCTGTTTACAGATCATTGTTACAAATGTTGTACTGCGCTATGTAGTAGTCCATTGACCAGTCTGCCCCACACACCTCTCCCCGTTGTTCAGGTTTGTCTCTAACCAATCTATTGCATGAGTAACTGCCCAGCTGCAGTTTGGTAGCTCTCTGGACAGATTTTGGATATGGTCAGTGTTTTGGAGGTCATGGTGAGGGCCAGTAACACTGTGTCTGAATTCAGGCTTTTCCTCAAATTCATTTCCAACAGCTTTGTTGCCTGCAAGATGGTGTGCTCACTGATCTAAACATGAATCGGCTGTTTACTACACTCACTGAATTGTGTAATAGTCAAGTGTGCTCTCTGGTATTTCAATTATTGTTCACTTCAATTGTTTTCAATTGAAAAATATTGATGTTTGGGTTATTTTAAAATATGTAAGAAACAAAGTGATATTAACACTTCTCTACACAAAATGTAAAAAAGTGACCTGTTGTATATTTCCCAAGAAACAGTCAGATATTGCCTGTAAAGCAGGATTCTGTGAACAGGAATATGTCACTGGCAACATCACCATCCTCTCTGGTAGGTTCTGTCCCACTGACAGGACATAGCCAGGCTGAGGGGGCAGTTCTGGGCATATAGTCAATACAGTGCTCAGATTGATGCTGGGTCCTGTAGCTGCTAGACTGCTCTGCGACATGTTATGGGGGAATCAGTAAAAGGGAAACATATCATTGACCACATTATAACTGATCTGCCTGCTGCAGATACACTTCTATATTTCATATACCGGTAAGAATGGTCACTGCACAGTCCTTATGGGGAGCAAGGGCTACCTTTACATTTTGCAGACCCACCTCACCATGATATGGGTTTCTACTGGGACAGGCGTTAAACAGATTGAGCAACAAATGATGATGCATCTATGAGGTGCAATGGGCCATCAGCAGCAGCAGAACCATACTCTGTACAACTCAGTCTGCAACCTCACACCCGACATACCTGCTACTGTACAGTAACCATCACCGCCAGATATACCTCCCACTGTACAGGAACCATCATGGCCCGGCATACCTCCCACTGTACAGTAACTATCAAGAGCTCAGTGCTTTGCATTGCTGCCTCACAGCAACAAAATCCTAGGTTCAATTCCGGCCTCGGTGACTGTCTGTGTGGAGTTTGCACATTCCCCCCGTGTCTGCATGGGTTTCCTCCGGGTGCTCATGGGCTGTCCCTCTGGGTTACTCACTCCATGTTTGTACGCACTCAATGCTGCCACAAGGACACTGTGCTCAGGGACACACCCAACTCATGGCCTGTCACTCTGGGGTGCTCCTTCGGTATTTATACACACTCACTTTGAACTGACTTGAATGCTCACAGAATGATTGCCTTGCCTTACCCTGCCATCAGCAGTGTTTCCCCTCAGCTAGAGCTACGAGGCTCACCCGCCTGCTGTGTTGTCTTGGTGTTTAGCACAGACACAAAACGAGGAAGCCTGATATCATTGTCAAAAGTCAGTCACGGTGCCCAGCAAAGTGAGTCAGGGGGAGTCTCAGATCCCAGTCAGCGAGCTTGGACACGGTCCGTCAGCCTCTCATGGTTGTTAGGGTCAGGATCCTTCCCTGTGATAGAGTGAGGAGCTGAATGTTGGGGAGCCCCCTACCCCTCTTGGCTCTTTCTGCTCTTGTGTGGGTTGGTTCCTTCCGAACAGTGAGAATTACCAAACAGTACGAAGGGAGGTGGAATTATTTGTAACAGCTGGTACAGCTGGGGGAAAGGTAGCGAGGTGTCCCGAGTGAGTGAGTAGGCTCTTTCTCTTGGGCACCTTAACTAATGCTAATCAAAACCAATACTTCCACCTTCATCCTTTCCCTTCCCTTCTATAATTTCAGAATCCCTGCTACTCAGCAATATTTAACACACAGTCCTGCCATTTCGTGAGCCAGCACTTGGTGATCAGTCCATCAGATTTCCACACACCAAGCTGCATCTCGAACTCTCCAAACTCCGAGTATTCATGTCCATGCAGAGTACCTCAGATTAAGGCTTTCTTTCTTTCTCCATCTTCCACTGATAAACTTGTTGTTGTAAATTAGTACCAACTGTATCTCCCATTATTTTGAGAATCCTGGTAGTCTCCTCTACTATTCCTTTTTGGATCCTATGCACCCGCCAAGTTACTTTCAATCCCTCCCAAACACCGCACAAGGAACTCAGTCCCAGCTCTGTCATGTTAGCCCATCCAGCTTGTACCGTTGCTGCCTTCCCCAGAACCAGTCCCAATGTCCCAGGAAACTGAAGCACTTCCTGCTGCACCATCGTTCCAGTCACACTCTCATCTACCTAAAACTCCGAGTTCTGTTCTCACTTGGACACGGCACTGGCAGTAACCAAGGGATTGCTACATTTGAGGTCCCGCTTTCTAACCATCCACCTAGCTCCCTAAATTCTAATTCCCAAACCGCTTCATCCTTCCTACCCAGGTCATTTCTACCAATAGGGACATGACCTTTGACTGCTCACTGTCCCCCAGACGAATGTCTTGCCGACACCGTTATATTCTTAACCCCACTATCCTGGAATTACAGAAACACTGACAACTTCTTCAATTTCCTTAGTCCCCTTACTTGATCCTCCGTCCTTTTCCCTCCCCTCCTGCACAGTCAGGCTGCTTGTAGTGCCCCAGACATGGCTCCGACAGCCCTCCCCTGAACAGCCCGCACCTTCATCAGCTTCCAAACCAGGAAACTGAATTGGGAGGTAGATATCAGGTATCCTTCCATTCCCTGAATGTTTCTCTTCGATTGTCTAGTCCCCTATTCCCTTTCTTCTTCTTGGCTGTCATGTCTGCAGGCTGATCCGCTCTCTGTGCGAGCTATTCACCTAACTCTCAGCATCACAGATGTCCCATAGAGTCTCTAGTTACTATCTGAGCTCCAAGACCCAGTGTTCATCTAGGAAACGAGCAGGGACTATGACCTCCCAACATAACAGAACATATTTTCCATCTAACAAACATGTCTTGTCATGTCTTAAAATGCAACATGTCTAGAGTAACTTAATTAATTACTTAGAATTAAATTAACATCAGGGAAAAAACAATATGGTTAACTCCCTTATTCAACTGTGGCTTACTGACGGTAATATATATATTGGCTCAGAATTTCACTTCTCCCTCTTATTTCTGAGTTCAACCCTTATTTCAGAAGTTGAAAAAATAAATTTGCTAACTTCTATCAATTTACTGACAGTCCCAAATAACGATGCATTATCTGCTAATGAATTTACAGCCTTTTCTGTGAAGGCTCTCGTACTTCTTCCAAACTCAGTGCAGGCCCGTCCCAGCAGCAGAAAGTTATCTGTGTGACTCCCAGGTACGTGTAATCCCTCAGCTCCCACTCCACCCTGCTCCCTCACAGGGCCACCATCTCTCTGACTCCCAGGTACGTGTAATCCTCCAGCTCCCACACCACTCTGTTCCCTCACTGGGTCACCATCTCTATGACTCCCAAGCACGATTCAGCCATGAACCTCAGTGCTGATTTATATCCTCCCACTTTGTTGCCTCTGTAACTCCCAGGTGTGAGTGAGCCTCATGCTCCTGATCCAAGTTGCTCCATCACATGGTCACGCCCTCTGTGACTCGGTGCTGATTTCGAACCTCCTGCTCGGCTGCTTCTCCAACTTCAAGTCCTAGTCAACCTCGATCCTCGCTACTGATTAATATTCTCCCGCTCTGTGCTGCTCTCTCGCAGGTTCTCTCCTTTTGTGACTCCCAGGTAATGATAGGCCTCAAGCCTCAGCTAAGATTTATAACATCCCATTCCGCACTGCTGCCTTAAGAATCGCAGTTGTGCCTGGAAGACAGTGGGAACGAGTAGGATTAGACAGAGCAGAGGGTGTTACCGTGATTGAGCGAGCTATATGGGATGGAACGTTATCTGGGGAGCTAGGCAGACCTACAGTGTAGAAAGCAGGTTATTGGAAGATACAGTGAGAATTGCAGACACTGAAGAAGGCGAAGGAAATAGAGGTAGTAGCTTGTTCATGACGGAGCTATGGAGAGTCAAAAGTGCTTTTTCTGTGCTGCTTACAGAGATGTGTAGACTTCAACAAATGCAAATTGAGAGCCAGCAAATATTGTATGGTAGTGGAGACTGTTGGATGTTACAGAGTTAGAAGACTTGCAGTACATGAGGGGAATATAAATGTTTGGAGCACTGGTAGTGTTCAAGGACCCTCAGGACATGAGGAGGTGCAGAGAATGGGAGCGTTCCAAATAGTGGGATTGTGGGGGCTGGAAGTACCGAGATGGATAAGGAGGATGAAAAGTTCCAATTTAGCACACGCAACCATTGTAATTATAGAGATTTAAGGAGGGGAACCTGTGCTGTCATTGATTACAGTTATATGGAGAATTACAGAAACTGAAGGGGTTACAAATTTAAAAAGGGAGAGATTTTAGGTGATCAGAAATTTTAACAAGAATAAAGAAATTTTAGAGATCCCTAGCACAGATGGGAATGGAAGAGATGAGATAGTGTGAGGAACTATAAGAGTTATAAGTCGGGGAGGATGTCAGATATGAAAGGGAGAGCTGCATTGTCTGTATGTAGTTACAGACATGAGGAGTGTTGTAGCGCTGCTGGAGGGTACACAGGTAACAACAGTTCCAACGGCTGGTGCAGTGGCTCAGGAAGGCAGCTCACCACCACCTTCTCAGGGACAACTCAAAATCAATAATAAATGCTGGCTCAGCCAACAAAGCTCATGTTCACCAATGAATGAAGGAATAAAAGATCTACAAGAAGCACTGAGGTCACGCAGGAAGGCCCTTTCAACAGCACTTCATAAACCCGGAACCAGTATACCCTGGAAGGACAGGAGCTCCAGGTGCACGGGAACACCAGCATTTCCAAGGTGCCCTCCAAGCCACGTTCCATCCTCCCAGCACTGTGTCTGTCCCTCCACACAAAGGACTGCAATGAGCCAGGAAGGCAGCTCACCACCACCTGCCCCAGGGAATTACGATGGGAAGGTAATGGTGAAACTCTGCTGTTTACAGCCAGACAGAAAAATAAATCCAGCAGTGGGTGTGAAATGAAATTTCCGTTTCAGAACAACATGCTGAGCATGGATAGAGGATTTGTCTGATTGGCACAAGGCAGAGTGTGAAGAAAGGGGTCTTTGTCACGATGGGATCTGGTGATGGGGGAGCTCCGCAGGGGTCAGTGTTGGGACTACACTCTACACGTTATTCATTCAGAGTCTGGTAAAAGGGATGTGAAGGGGTATGAGAAATGGGTTTCCAAGAAAGATTTCAGAGATGAAATTCGTGTCATATGAGGAGCAGGTGAAGTCTCTGCGTCTGCACTTGATGAAGCTTCAGAGGCAGTGGCAGAATCTCATTCAAACTTACAGAATACTGAGGGGCCTGGATGGAGTGGATGTGGGCAAGATGTTTCAACGAGCAGGAGAGACCAGGGGCCAAGGGCAAAGCTTCAGAGTGAAGGGACGACCCTTTAGAATAGAGATGTGGAGGAATTTAATCAGCCAGAGGGTGATGGATCTGTAGAACTCACTGCTTCATGGGGCTGTGGATGCTAAGTGATTCAGTGTATCTGACTCAGAGATAAGCAGGTGAATAAGGAGATCAAGGGTTACAGGGAGTGAGAGAATGGGGTTGAGAAACAATTCACACACAATTGAATAGTGGAATAGACCTGATGGATTGCATGATCTAATTCTACCCCTATACATGATGTTCTTATGGACTGCGCTTATTCCGTAAGTTTCTAAGTGTGCAGTTAGTATTTCTGGCATATCGTTTAACATACATTCCAGCACTTTCGTGATTATTGCTGTCAGCTCTTGGCTTCAGATCAACTGCAGAAAGCTACGCTCTCGCATAACCTGGAAATCCTGGTGTATAAATCTCAGAAAGGTCGCATATAGGGCCAGCATGACATAGAGAATGTAAATGGAATGCTGGCATTGATTTCAAAGGGAATGGAGAATAAAAATAGGGAAGGCTTGTAATAAATATAGAGGATTCTAATCAGCCCACAGTGAGAATACGGTGAACAGGTTTGGTCCCCGATCTGGAGGGAAAATGTCCTTGCATTGGAGGCAGCCCAGAGAAGGTTCACTGGGCTGGTCTTCAAAATGGAGGGATATTGATGAGAAGAGGTGGAGAAGGTTGAAATTGCAGTCGTTAAATTTTAGAAAATGAGGCAAATTGATTGATACACCGAAGAATTTTGTGTTCTTACAGATACGGTACTGAGATATTTTTTCCCTGAGCAAGGATCTGTAACCAGAGATAAAGGGGAATACAGACACCAGAGAAGCTAACAGAGAAAAGCTGGGTTGGAGAGACTGGAGGCTGTTACAGAGTTCGGGTGGTTTGAGATGACTGTTGGTGGTGGGAGATCAGATTGTTGTCGGGCTGAAAGATGTCAAGGAGAGATACAGGGTTATCAGTTCTGAAGGATTTACAGAGATCGGGAGGAATATAGGGACTAGAGATTACACAGTAGTAATTGGAGCTACAGAAGTTTTTAGAGAAAGGGAGTATTATAGGCACTGGAGAGTAGACAGATGGGGTGGTATTTGGAGCTACAGGAGTTTATAGAGAAAGGGAGGATTGGAGGGACTGGAGAGTACACAGGTAGGGGTGGTAGTTGGAGCTGCAGGAGTTTATAGAGACTTGGAGGATTGTTGGTGCTGGGAATTACACTGACATGGACAAGAGTTGGAGCTGCAGGAGTGGCTTAGATAGGGAGGTTTGAAGGGGCTGGATCAGTTCACACAGCCAGGGAGAAATGTAGGGATTGTAGGAGCCAGATATACTGAGGGTTGTAGGGCTGCCGGAGTTCAGAGAGTTAGTGAGGACAGTGAAGGCAGGTTTACAGCATTCCCATCAGTTACACAGAGATGTAGAGTGCTGTTCTGGAGTAGGTTACAAAAATCGAGAGGGTTGCAGATACTGGAAGATATTACAAAGACAGTGAGCTGTAGTATTTGAGGAGGTTACAGCGACAGGATGCATTGAGGAGTTGGAGGCTGCTACAGGTGTTAAACATGGTGCAAGAGATCAATAACCTTACATTGATCTGGGGATTGGAAGCTCTGGAGATAAAGAATGAGAATTGCAGTAACTGAAGAACATCACAGAGATGGGGAGTAACATATGAGTTAGAGAAGTTATAACATGAGATGGACTGTATTCAGTGAAGTCAGGGAACATACAGGGAGATCTGAAGGGACTCCAGGTGATCAAAAGGACAGTGAGGTTTCTCACTGTCGGATTGGGTCAGTTTACGCAGCCATGGGGTATTTTATGGAATTGTGCTACTTACAGAGATTAAGAGAGTTGTATAGAATTGAGGAAAGAACAGATATATGGAAGGCTGTAGTTAATGAAGACCTTTATTGATGTCAGATGCTGAGGTTCTGGAAAGAATATGGACCGGCAAGCTGCACAATCTGTCAGAGCTTACAGAGACAGGAACAGCAATAGCTCCTGGAGACACTAACACAGATAGGCAACATTGCAGACACTGGAGGAGGTTTCTGCTTTAGGGATGGTTGTAGGGGAGTGTAACATTTACACAGATAGGGGTGTAAGAGCTGGAGAAGGCTATGGAAATGATTAGATTGGTGGGGAGACTAGAGGAGCTTACATTGACAGGGCGGATGATAGCGATGGGAGGATGTTACACAGATAGTAAGTCTTGTAGAAACTGATCGGGAGAGACACAAACATTGGAGCTGGTTCCACAGATCTGGGGTTTACAGGGTCCAGAGAGGATTATGCAGAATGGGAGGTTTTTAGGATGTCTACATTTTCAGACTGTTTCAGTAATGGAAAAGGTTACACAGTTAAGGAGAGATGTTGGAGCTCACAGAGACTCGGAGGTTTGAAGGGGTTGGGGCTAATTATGGATAGATGGATATATTTAGGGGCAGTAATGTGGAACGCAGAGGGAGAGTTTAGATTAGATTCCTTCCAGCATGAGAACAGGTACTTCGGCCCAACAAGTCCACACCAACTCTCCAAAGAGTAGTCCACCCAGATACACTTCTCTCCGACAATGCACCTAACACTATGGACAATTTAGCATGGCCGATTCACCTGACCTGCACATCTTTGGACTATGGGAGGAAACTGGAACATCTGGAGGAAACCCACGCAGACACAGGGAGAAGGTGCAAACTCCACACAGACAGACAGTCACCTAAAGCTGGAATCGAACCTGGGTCCCTGGCACTGTGAGGCACCATCGCACACCACTGAGTCACCGTGCTGCCCAAATTGCAGAATTACACAAAGAGAGAGTGTAGGCAGTGGACGAGCAAACAGAGATGTGGAGTGCTGCTGTGGCTTGAAAAGGGTCTGGAGGTGTTCATATCGGTAAGGAGGTCGGTAGGTTTGGGAGAAGGTTACTGTGATCGTGTGGTACTACAGGCCAGGAGGCAGGAGTGTGATCGGACCTGCAGAAGGTTACAGTGATATCATGTTTTCTTGGGGCTTGAGGAAGGTACACAGGTGGGTATTTTGCTTCAGGCTGGAGGATTTTACAGAGACGGGGTTACTGTAAGTATTGTGCAAAACTACAGAAATGAGAATTATTGTACTGAGCGCAGGATGAGATTATTGAGATTGGGCATGTTATCGACATTGGAGCAATTTACATATAGGGAGAGTCATCAGCATCGGAGTACGTTTCAAATATACAGTGGGAATTTGGGAAGGGTGGAGGTTACAGAAATAGGAAGATTTCTGGGAATGACAAGCATTCAAGACATTGGCACAAACAAGTTAGACCGAAAGGCATGTTTCCTTGCTGTGACTCTATCACACGACAAGAGTCAGTGTGAGGACGGAATATAGAACAGAACGATCCCAGGTTTCAATACCATCTCATTAATGGAGGCCTGCTTTCCACTCTGTTGTACTGATCCTCACTAAGACAGCACAGGCCTGGATTGATAACTGTCAACTTAATGTATCGACATAGGAACAGCAGAGATGAAAATTAACAAGAGGTGGGGATTGAGTCTGGGACAATCATGCTCTGTGTTAACCCTTCAACACTGTATCTGTGTCATGTCTTCTGGACCAAAGTTCAATCCCTTAAATACATTCTGCTCTGTTCACTGTGAGTGATCTTACCTCGCTGCAGAATTTACTGAAGGCTTCAGATCTCACTGTCCATCTCTCTGGCTGACCAACTGTCTTCAGTGTGGTGATGGACGAGGCAGAAATTGGGAATTCTGTTGAGTCAAGAGCATCCTGAGTATCTACAGGAGATAGAGAAACAGACAGAATGGGAAATGAGACTGATGCAGTGAGGGTTACACAGGGAGAATGGCACTAGGTCCCACAGAGATCTGGAAAATCCCAGTCTCCATCCTTGGTCTGTGTTGCCTCATCTCCCTGGAGTGGAGAATTCTGTTGGCTCAGGATTTGGAGCAGCTGCAAAAGGTGCAGTCACCGGCATCCATTAAACCATCACAGTGACAGATACCACATGGAGAGAGAGTGTGTGATATCACCAGAGTGCAGGAAGGTATCAGGATCAAATCACGGTCAGGAAGAATGTGCACTGGAATCAGTACTCAGGGATGAAGGAGCTATCAGTGGACCAGGCTATGACCTCGTGTTACTCTCACTAGACTGTTCATCCAGAATTTAATGCCAGAGTCAGGGATACACATCTAACCGCTTAATAATACCCTTTCAGTAAGCAAATCTGTTATAGGCTGCCAGTCTGGCCTACATATGAATCCAGACCCAGGGCAATGGGAGTGACACTCAAATACCCACTGTAATGATCTGGCAAGCCACTCAGCTCTAAGGCTGGTCAGGATGGGCATGCGATGCTGGCCAGCCAGAGACAGCAACATCCCATGAGTGATTTAAAATCAACGCTGCTGGGAGCAGTGTCCTGGCCAATCATGTCGGTAGGTTTATGGACAGGGCTTTAAACTGACATGGAGGGTGCAGGGACATAGTTCAGATGAAAGGAGCTTTCCAAATCCAAAGAGAAAATGTGAAGCCTCGGAACAGCATTGGAATGTGACTGAAGACAAGCAGAAAGGAACAGGAAGGAACAGAGTTCAATTAAAACTGTACACCAATGAATCGGTTTGTAACAGGACATTGTGGGGAAGAGGAAATTATAATGTTGTTTGATTTGGAATGGACAAAGTATCTGCAATAATGTAATAGACTTGTGACACAGGGATAAATGAGACTTAGTCATCAGACAGACGTGATTACACATTGAACAAAAGGTGGAACATAAATATTCAACAGGAAACAACCTTACAGGATCTCAGGCAGAATGGAAAACCAAGATGGGAACCTTGACACTCATGGATAACAAAGGTATTACAGAGAAAGCATTCGGCCTCAGACTATGCAGCTGAATCAGCCTGAATGCAAATTCTGGGTTCTATGTGTCAAAAACACAAGCAGGATAACAGTTTTTATGCTGGCTGGAATATTTCATTGCTCATCCCTGCATTAAACAGGAATTCATTAGAAATTGTAGCAAAGATGGTGAGATAATTTTTGGAGACTTCAACCTTTGTATAATCTGGGACAGACACATTGGCAAGAGTGATATTATCCGAGATCCTCCTTGAATGTTTTTGTCAGTGTTTCTTTGAATAACACATGGTGAAAATAGCTAGGGATGTAACTATCTCAGATCGACCGTTGGGTGATGAAGCTGAGTGAATGAGTAATATCACACCGAGATGCTCCAAGAAATTATACCGGAATTCAAAGAGATTATGACATTTTAAAGTGACCATAAAGCACATCCGAGCATCACTAACAAAGACCATTATATGATTTTGAGAGAGAACTGACCAAGGTAAACAGGGGAAACAGACTGAAATGTCAGTCTGTAAATGAACAGTGGAACACATTTAGAGCCAGAGAGACCCAGAGACGTACAGCACATAAACGGACCCTTCGGTCCAACTTGTCCACGCCAACCAGATATCCTTTCGTAATCTCATCCCATCTGCGAGCACTTGGCCCATATCCTAATAAACCCTTTTTATTCATATACCAATCCAGATGCTTTTTGAATGCTGCAATTGTACCAGACTCCACCACTTCCTCTGGCAGGACATTTCAAACATAACCACACTCTACGTGAAAAGGTTGCCCCTTAGGTCCCTTTTAAACCTTTCATCTCTCACCTTAAACCTACACCCTCCATTTCTGGTCTCCACTACCCCAGGGAAAAGACCTTGTCTGTTCCTATCCATGCCCCTCACGACTTTATGAACTCAAGAATGTCACCCCTGAGCCTTTGACACTCCAGGGAAAACAGTCTCAGTCGTTTCAGCCTCTCCCGATAGCTCAAATCTCCAAGATCCCTCTGCTCCTCCACCTTACTAAGAACCCTACCGTTAACCCTGTATTCCGCATTCTTATTTGTCCTTCTAAAATGGACAACCTCACACTTGACAGGGTTGAACTCCATCTGCCACTCTTCAGCCCAGCTCTGCATCATATCTAAGTCCACTTGCAGCCGACAACAGCCCTCCTCACTGTCCACAACTCCACCAATCATCGTATCATCTGCAAATTTACTGACCCACCCTTCGACTCCCTCTTCCAAGTCATTAATAAAAATTACAAATGGCAGGTGACCCAGAACTGATCCCTGCGGAGCTCTACTTCTAACTGGGTTCTAGGCTGAATATTTACCATCTATCACCACTCTCTGACTTCGACCGGTTAGTCAGTTTTCTATCCAACTGGACAAATTTCCCACTCCCATGCCTCCTGACTTTCTGCATGAGCCTGTCATGGGAAACCTTATCAAATGCCTTACTAAAATCCATGTACACTACATCCATTGCTCTACCCGCATCCACATGCTTGGTCAACTCCTCAAAGAATTCAATAAGACTTGTAAGGCAAGACCTACCCTTCAAAAATCCGTGCTGGCTGTCCCTAAACAAGCAGTGCCTTTCCAGATACTCATAAATCCTATTCCTCAGTACCCTTTCCATTACTTTGCCTACCACCGAAGTAAGACTAAGTGGCCTGTAATTCCCGGGGTTATACCTATTCCCTTTTTTTTAAACAGGGGCACAACATTCGCCACTCTCCAGTCCCCTGGTACCACCCCCGTTGAAAGTGAAGATGAAATGATCATTGCTAACGGCTCTGCAATTTCCTCTCTTGCTTCCCACATAATCCTAGGATATACCCCGTCAGGCCCTGGGGACTTGTCTATCCTCAAGTCTTTCAAAATGCCCAACACATCTTCTTTCCTAACGAGAATCTCTTCTAACTTACCAGTCCGTTTCACACTCTCCTTTTCAACAATATGGTCCCTCTCATTTTTAAATACTAAAGAAAAGTACTCATTCAAGACCTCTCCTATCTCTTCTGAATCAATACACAGTCTCCCACTACTGTCCTTGATCGGACCTACCCTCGTTCTCATCATTCTCATGTTTCTCACATACGCATAAAATGCTTTGGGGTTATCCTTGATCCTACCCGCCAAAGATTTTTCATGCCCTCTCTTAGCTCTCCTAATCTCTTTCTTCAGCTCCCTTCTGGCTATCCTATATGCCTCCAACGCTCTGTCTGAACTTTGTTTCCTCAACCTTATGTAAGCCTCCTTCTTCCTCTTTACAAGACATTCAACCTCCCTCGTCAACCAAGGTTCCCTCACACGACCATCTCTTTCCAGCCTGACAGGAACATACATATCAAGGACACGGTGTATCTGTTCCTTGAAAATGTTCCACATTTCCACGACATCCTTCCCTGACAGCCTATGCTCCTTACGTATGCTCCTCAGATCCTGTCTTTACAGCATCCAATTTATCCTTCCCCCAATTGTAAAACCTACCCTGTTGCACTCACCTATCTCTCTCCATAACCAAGGTGAAAGTCACAGAATTGTGATCAAGATCACCAAAATGTTCACACACGAACAAGCCCATCACTTGTCCCGGTTCGTTACCAAGTACCATCTCCAATATGGCCTCCCCTGTGGTCGGACAATCTACATACTGAGTTAGAAAAGCTTCCTGGACACACTGCACAAACCCCGCTGCAGGTATCCCAGGCTGCTATGTCATTCAGAGAAGGACATCTGTCCACCCTCACGTTGTCTGCACGGCATAGGCACAGCAAAGTGTTTGCCTCCTAATTACCCTCTTCAAAGGCCAAGCAAGTTACTTAGTTCAAGGGCAGCTAGGAATGGGCAAGAAAGGCTGGTCAGCCAGAGACACCCACATCCCATACCTGATTTAATAAATAATCCATTAGGATGGTCCCACTGGAACCGTGCTGGGACCAGTGTCCTGGCCGATCATGTAGGTAGGTTTATGGACATGGCTTTAAACTGACAGAGATGATGCTGGGACAGGGTTCAGGTGAAAGGAACTTTCCAAATCCAAAGAGAAAAGGCGAAGCAATGGAACAGCATGGGAATGTGGCTGAAGACAAGCAGAAAGGAACAGGAAGGGACAGAGTTGAACTAAAATTGTACATTAGCGAAAAGATTTGTGACAGAAAATTGTGGGAAAGAGTAAGTTATGTTTTTTTTAATGGACAATGTCACTGTAATAAGGTAGATGGATTTGTGACACAGAGATAAAAGAAATTTAGACACCATGGATACAGGGTGAACAAAAATATTCAAGGGTTCACAATCTTGCGGAAAGTCAGGAAAAATAGGTAACACTAAAAATAATGGATAACAAAGGCATTACAGAGAAAGCATTTGGCTGCAGATCATGAAATAGAGTCAGTCTGAATGTAAATTACTTCTTGCCAAGGACATAAGCAGCAGAACAGTTTTAGCCACTGAACAGTATTCCATTGCTCATCATTGCATTACACAAGGACTCATTGGAATTTTTTAACAAAGGCATTGTGATAATTTTGTCAAACTTCAATATTTGTATAATCTGGGACAACATACGGTCAACATTGATATTGGAAGAGGAGTTCGATTAATTTTTTTTTCAGTGTTTCTTTGAAAAACACATCGTGCAACTGGCTAGGGACATAACTATCGCACAGCGACTGTGTGATGAAACTTAGTGAATGAGTAATGTCACCGGGAGAGATCCTTCGGGAAATTGTGATAAAGTGCAGTTTAAATAAATATAAAGTTTTAAAGTGATTCACAGAAAGGACAAGCTACAAAAGAAACAAAAATAGACAATTACATGTGTGTGAAAGAGAAATGACCAAGGTAAACAGGCTAAACAGATTGAAATATCTGTCTGTAAATAGACAGCAGAAAACATTTGAAGGAACAGTGTAAAACACTCAACAGAAGGACATTCCATTGAAACAGTATAAACCTTAGCAAGAAATCTCCACTGGTCCCACACTCAGGACAAAAGGGATCATACTAGATTATGAGGCTGAGAAGATCCCCAAAAAGTACTTAAAATCCTGAAGTGAGAGAGTGTTTTAGGAGTAAATGTTAAATAGATTGCAAAGGGTATGGTAGCAGGAAGAGGGCAGTGGGAAGGGGAACCATGGTCAGGGTTTATTGACACGATAGGAACAGGGAGAGGTGAAGGTGCTGGAGGTGGTGATAATGTTACAGAGAGTGGTCAGGGTCTGAATGGTGTTACAAAGCCAGTACGGATTGCTGCAGCTGGACGGGTTTGCAGAGGTAGAGAAGGACATATGTATTTTTATTTATTCATTCATGGGATGTGGGTGTCACTGCCTAGACTAACATTCTTTGACGCAACTGCTGATTACCCAGAGGGTAGCTCAGAGTCAGCCATATTGCTGTGGGTCTGGAGTCAAATGTTGGCCAGACCAGGTTAGAATATTTAATGCCCATCCTTAAAGGAAGTAAGTAACTAGAGGAGCTCTTCCTACTGATCAACAATGTTTTTTATGGTGGCCCCACCAATGTCTTTTACAGTCACAACATGACATCCCAACTCTTACTCTTAATGCTCTCCCCAATGAAGGTAACCATCCCAAACGCCTGCTTCACCAGCCTGTCTACCTGTGACACCACATTCAAAGAACTGTATACCTGCACCCCTGGGTCACTGACTGATAACACTACCCAGGGCCCGAACATTAACTGTACAAGTCCCACCCTGGTTTGTTTCACCAAAATGGAACACTTCAAGATTGTCTAATTAAACTCCATCTGCTATTCTTCAGCCCACTATCCCAGCAGTACGGTTCATCCTGTTGTATCATAGATAACCTTCTTAACTGTCCACTTTACCACCAATTTCAGTGACACCCAAACACCTTACTTACATGGAAACCAATGTTCCCATCCAAACCATTTATCCAAATGACAAACAACAGTGGACCACCCACTCCACCACTGGTTACATACCTCCAGTCAGAAAAACATGTCTCCCATCACCCTCTGTCTCCTACCATTAAGCAAATTTTGTATCCAGTTCACTAGCTCCTCCTGAATGCCATATCCTTTTACACTGATCTGAGCATATTACCCAGTTTACCATACAGAACGTAGAACACAGAACACCACAGCACAAGACGCTTCGGCCATGATGCTATGCTAGCCTTTTATCTGACTGTAAGATCAAACTAGCCTCCATACCCTTCATTTTATTACTATCCACGTGTCTGTCCAAGAGTATATTAAATGTCCCGAATGTGTCTAATGTTACTACTACCATTGGCAGTCCATCCAACCACCTACCATTCTCTCTCCTCTTATCCATCTTCCGATCAACTTAAAGATTTGCCGCCTTGTAATAGCCATTTAAGCCATAGGAGGAAAAGTCTGACTATTCACTCTCTCTGTGCCTCTCATCACCTTGTTCACTTCTACCGAGTCACCCCACCCCCTTCTTCACTCCAATGAGAAAAGCCTTAGCTCCCTCAACCTTTCTCCATAAGAAATGCCCTCCATTGCAGGCAGCATCCTGGTAAATCTCCTATGTACGCTCTCTAAAACTTGCACATCCTTTCTGTAAAGATGGGACGAAAACTGAACACAATATTCCAAGTGTGCTCTCACCAGGTCGCTATAAAAATGCAGTAAAACCTCACAGCTCTTGAAATCAATCCCCTTGATAAAGGAAAGCCAACACAACATATGACTTTTTAGCAACCCTATCAACGTGCGTGGCAACTTTGAGGGATATATGGACATGGACGCCATGATCTCTCTGTTCCTCCACAATGCCAATTATTTTGCCTTTTAACGCTGTATTCTATATTCAGGTTCAACCTTCCAGAATGAATCACTTCACACTTTTCCTGATTGAACTCCATCTGCCACTTCCAGCCCAGCTCTGCGTCCTGTCAATGTCCCATTGCAACCTACAACAGCCCTCCACATTACCCACCACTCCACCAACCTTCATGTTATTGGCAAACTTACGAACCCACTCTCCAACATCCACATCCAAGTCATTTATAAAAATCACAAAGAACAGAGTCCCAGAGCTGATTGTTACAAAACATCACTGGTCACTGAGCTCCAGGCTCAATACTGTCCATCTTCCGCCATACTCTGTCTTCTCTGGGCCATCCGATCCTGCAACCAGACAGACAGATTTCCCTGTATCCCAATCATCCTTCTTTTCTGATTGAGCCGTCTATGTATTCTAACATATCCTCAAAGAATTCAATAAGTTTTATGATGCATGACCTGCCCTTCACAAATCCATGCTGACTGTCTCTAATTTAACTATGGCTTTCCAAGTAGTCATAAATCCTTTCTTTACACTCCTCGACAATAATCTACACACCATAAACATTAGACCAAATCTGTAATTTCCAGAATTCTACCTCCGTAACATGGTCCAGACGCTACAAATCTTCTCTCCTCTGCCATGTTCCCCAGAAGGGCACTGGAGGATGGTGGGGTTTACAGAGACAGGGAGGGATATCAGGACAGGAGTATTTTGCAGACATTAGGAGGGTTGCAATGCCAAAAGGAGGATTCAGTAGTTGTGAGGTTTCATGGTGATGAAGGCATTTGAGGAGGGAGGGAGGGAGGATTGGAGGGAAATGTGAGGTTTCACAGTTTAGGTATTTTGTTAGGACTTAGGTTACTTAGCTGGGGAGGTTTAAGCACTGGTGGATATTACATAAACATGATTTTGGTTGAAATGCAGGAAGAGGATTCAGGAAGTTGGAGAGTATGGGGTCTGAACTAGGTTACACAAATGGGAAGAGTTGTCAGGAGTGGAGGTGATTACAGAGACAGCAATCGTCTGATCTGGAGCTGAGGACCCAGATTGGGAGGGATGTGGGGACTGGAGGTGGTTTCATAGGGAGGGAGGACCATAGAGCTACAGGAGGTTACAGAAATGTGGAGCGCTGTAGGGCTGACGGGGGTTCATGGAGTTGGGAATGTTGGGAGGGATAGAGAAGTTTACAGGGATAAGGATGTTTGTAGGACAGGGCTAGATTACACACACAGGGACTATTTTAGGGAGCTGAGCAGATTACAGAGATAAAGAGGTTTGTATCATCTGGCGGAACAAACAGAGATATGGAGGGTCATCGTGACTGAAGATGTTTATAGATATAGGAAGGCTTCAGTACTGGGGGTTATTTAGACATGGAGACTGTGGAATCTGGATTCATTTTTGAGCGATTGGGTAGCAAGTTTGGTGGGAGACAGTTTCATAGAAAAGGGAGCACAGCACAAACAGAAGGAAGTTCCTGCGGTAGGGAGGGTTCAAGTGGAGAGTGATGTTTACACAGATGGGGGATAAGAGCTGGAGAAGGTTATGGAGACGAGTAAATGATTGGAGATACAGGAGGAGCTTACATTGACAGGGTGGGTGATAGTGACGGGAGGATGTTACATTGTTAATGAGTCTTGTAGGAACAGGATCGGGAGTGGCACAGGCATTGGAGTGGGATCTACAGATCGGGAGTGTTGCAGGGACCTGAGAGGATAACACAGAGAGGGATGGTGGTAGGGTCTCCACAGACTTATGGCGTTTTAGGGACTGGAAGAGGTTTGGTAGATAGGGAGGGCTGGAAGAGCTGCAGGAGCTTATGGAGAGTTGAAGAATTGGAGCAGTTCACAGAGGGAGGGTTCTCTGACAGTAGTAGGTCACAGATAGTGAGAGTTGTGTGGCCTGAGAAAGTTAAAGAGACGGGAGTTTTCGGGACTGGAAGATATTGCACTTACAGGGACAGTTGAAGAGACTGTAGCAAAAATGCATGGAGAAGGATACACAGATAGGAAGGTGAGTAGGGACTGAAGGTGAATACACAAACATGGATGGTTGTATTGTTAGATGGAGCTTAGAGGGATAGGGACTGGTGTAGGGATTTACACAGATAGGGAAGGCGGTGTGTTTGGTGAAGGTTACACTGATACAGACAGTGTTAAAGAGTGTTTAATGGACTACAGAGGAGCTCAGACAGAAAGAATTATGGGGAGTGGAGGAGATTACAGACACAGAGATGGCTGTCGGTTTCAAAAGAGCTTCTACAGATCCTCATGCTGTAAGGCTGAAGGGAGGTTACAATAATAAGGGTTACCTACACTTAATGACTTTTTTGATAGAGAGAAAGTCTCAGAACGGGATTGTCAAAAGGAAGTATAGACAGTCCAGATGAGTTTACAGAGAGAGAAATGTTTTTGGGGGTTTCAGGATGGAACAGTGATTGGGAGTGATGTAACGAATGACAATAGTTATAAAGAGGGTTCTAAAAGCAGGAAGAGGTGACAGTCATATCGATGACGGTAAGGACTGGAGAAGCTTACATCGCCAATGAATGTTTTAGAAACTGTTGGAGATTACACATATAAGGAGAGTATTGGGAATGAGGCAAGGTCCAAGAGACAGGGATGGTTGACAGGACTGGACAATAACCTGAATAGAGTCTCCACAGTGTGGAAACAGGCCATTCGGCCCAACAGGTCCACACCAACCCCTCTAAAGAGCATCCTAACCAGACCCATCCCTCTCCCTGTCCAAGAAACCCTGCATTCCTCATGGTGAACTCACCTAAACCACACTAGCCTGAATACTACAGTCAATTTATGATGGCCAATCACGTATCGTGCAAATGTTGGATTATGGCAGGAAACCAGAGCACCCGGAAGAAAGCCACTCAGTCGGGGGGAGAACATGCAAGCCCACACAGACAGTCGGCCAAGGCTGGAATTGAAGCCAGGTTCCAGGCACAGTGAGGCTGATTATACAGAGCACTCCAGAGATTGGACTGGGTCACAAAGTTCACAAGGGTTTATTGGAACAGGAGGAAAATATCGTCAAGAACAGGAGAAGCTTACATACATGGTGTCCATGAGAGGGACTGAAGGAGGTTAACGCAATAGGGAAGGTTGTGCATTCTCTCTACAATTAGAGGTAGGGACGGTTGGGGAGACTAGATGAAATTAGTCATACTCAGAGTTGTACACACTCTGAGTAATGGCAGATGGAGTTTACTTCTGATCACTGTGAGGTAATGCACTGTGGGAAGTCTCATAAGCGAAGGTTATACATCATGAAGGGTAGGTCCTCCTGGAGAACTGAGTAACACCGGGATCTTGGTGGGCAGGTCCCTGGATGTCTGAAGGTGTCAGCACAGGTTGACAGGGTGGGGAAGGCACCTGAACTGGGAGCAGGAGGGGGACCCACATCCTGATGGGGCGAATTGTTAGAGCTGCTTGAGAATATATAATCTAATCTGGCAGGATGTTGCACCTTAAACAGTCATAAGGCCAGAAAGGAGATTGAGGTTGGTGCACAAGTTAAAAACAGCAATTTCAGCAGACAAGGCAGGCAAGAACATAGCAGGAAATGTGGGAGGGTGAACTGATAATTAAACTGCATTTATTTCAATGCAAGGGGCCTGACATCTGAGGAAGATGAACTCAGGGCATGGATTGGCACATGGGACTGGGATATTATAGTTATTACAGAAACAAAGCTGATGGAGGGACAGGACTGGCAGTTCATTGTTTCAAGGTGGTGATGCTACAGGAAGTATCGAAAGGGAGGCAAGAGAGGACGTGTGGTGGTGGGTTTTCATTGCATGAATCATTACATCGGCACCAAGAAAGGATATTCCTGTGGGATCACCCAGCGACGCTATATTAGTGGAACTGAGGAAAAAGAATGGGTCATCACTCTGACACGATTGTCCTACTGACCCCGAATAATCTGTGGTAGACTGAGGAACAAACATATCAGGAGATCTCAAATATCAACCATAATAATAGGGCTGTTCTGGTTGGGGTTTTTAAACTTTCCAAAGCGAGACTGGGACTGCCGGTGTTCAGTGTTTGCAAGGGAGGAATTTGGTAATTGTGTTCCAGAAAATTCCCAATCAATCTGTAAATGGTCTGAAAAGAAAAGGGGCAAAACCTGACCTCCCCTTGGGAAACAAGGTAGGAAAAGGGACTGAGGTGTGAGTGGGAAAGCATTTTGCCAAAGTGACTCAAGTTTTTTAGTTTGAAAATAGCGATGGAAAAGGACAGGGCTGGTCCACAGGTTCAAGTTACAAAATGGGGCCAGACTCATCTTGATAATATTAGCCAGGAACTCTCAAAAGGTGATTGTGGGTCTATTTGCAGGGAAAGGGAAATCTGGCAAGTGAGAATGTTTTAAAAGTGAGATAAATTGAGTAATCACCACCAGCATGTTCCTGTTTGTGTGCAGGCTAATGCTGACAGCATTAGGAAACATTGGCTGTCTATTGAGGGTCTGGTCAAGGAAAAGGGGGCACATGTCAGGTATAGCCAGCTGGATCAAGGGAATCCCTGAGGATCACAGGGGCTTTAGGAATACACTTTGGGTAGAGATCAGGAATGCAGAAAAGGTACATGATATAGCCTCAGCAGAGAATGATAAGGAGAATCCAAAAGTGATTTTATAAATATATTTAGAGTAAAAGAGTAACTCGAGACAAAATTGTGTCCCTTAAAGATCAATGAGACCATTGGTGTGTGGAACTGCAGGATATGGCTTAGACCTTAAACACATTTTTTACTCCACAACTTATTGTGGACAAAGACTGGGGAACTCAGGGAACAGGAGTAATACGTTAGACCACATTTGGAGTTCTCTGCAATTCCAGTATCCCCGCTATAGGAAGGATGTTGTGAAAGTTGAAAGTGCTCAGAAAAGATTAACAATATATTTCCTGGGTTGTTGGTGAATAAGCTGGGGTTACTGTCACTGGAGCATCGGAGACTCAGGGGTGACCTGACAGAGGTTTATATAAGCTAGAGGGGTATGGATTGGATAAACATTTCCCAGGGGTTCGAGAGTCCAAACCTAGAGAGCATAGGTTTAAGGTTAAAGGGGAAAGGTTTAAACGGCACTGAAGGGACAGCTTTTTTATGCACACACTGATGTGTGTATGGAATGAGCTGAGAGAGAAAGTAGCAGATACTGACACTATGACAACATTTAAAAGGTATCTGGATGGGTATATGAATAATAAAGGTTTAGAGGTACATGGGTCAAATGCTGGTAAATGGGATGGATTTATTTAGATCTCTGGTCAGCATAGATGAGTTGGACCAAAGGGTCTGTTTCCATGCTGCCCATCTCTATGACTTACAAAGAGTGCATGTTATAGAAGAGATGGT
Organism: Chiloscyllium punctatum; assembly: GCF_047496795.1. NCBI lineage: Eukaryota > Metazoa > Chordata > Chondrichthyes > Orectolobiformes > Hemiscylliidae > Chiloscyllium > Chiloscyllium punctatum. The sequence continues at coordinate 51,495,782 of NC_092780.1, forward strand.
GCTGGAGATTTTACAACACAAAGGAATGGAAAGACCCAGGACCTGATTAAGTGTATCACAGGACATTGTGCGATGCTAGGGAAGAAATTGTGGAGCCGCGAGCAAATATATTTGTACCATTGACAGCCATGTGTGATGTGCTGGAAAGGTTGGAGGGTGGTATAATGTGCAGTGAAGGAGGTTTTTTGAGATTACAAAGGGATCTTGATGAAATGGGTGAATGGGCTGAAAAACTGTAGATGGAATTCAAACTGAATAAATGCGAGGTAGTGCACTTGGTAAAACAAACAAGGGTAGAGCTTATACAATTAATGTTCGGGCCTCGGTTAATGTTTTAGTGCTGAGGGACCTCCGGGTTCAGGTACATAAATCTTGAAGTTTGCATCACAGGATGGATAAGGCACTGCTTGGCATGCCTGACTATTGCTCAGTCCATTGAGTGGAGGATTTGGGACGTCATGTTGAGATTGTGCAGACATTTATGAGGCCTCTTCTGCACTACTCTGTTGAGTTCTGGTCGCCCAGTTATAGGGAGGATATTATGAAGCTGCAGGGCGTTCAGCAGAGATTTACCAGGACATTGTTGGATATGGAAGGCTTGAGTTCTGAAAAATGGCTGGATAGGCTGAGTCTTTTTTCACTGGAGCCTGGAGTTTGAGATGTGATGTTATAAAAGTTTATTTTTAAAAATGAGAAATAGATCGAGTTAATGGTAGTTGCCTTTTTCGTAGGATGGGGGAGTCTCAAGAGGAAGGACCACATTGTTAAGTTTAGAAGAGAGAGATGTTCAGAAAAAGACATGGGGGCAAATTGCTACACAGAGGGTGTTTTGATTGTGGAATGAACTTACTGAGGAAGGGTGGATGTGGTTACAATTCAACGTTTAAAAGACAGAGATACTAAACGAATATTTTGCATCAGTTTTTACTGTGGAAAAGGATATGGAAGATGTGGAATGTAGGGAAATAGATGGTGACACCTTGCAAAATGTCCATATTAAAGAGGAGCAAGTGCTGGATATCTTGAAATGCATAAAGGTGGATAAATTCCCAGGACCTGATCAGGTGTACCCTCGAACTCTGTGGGAAGCGAGAGAAGTGGTTAACTGGGCCTTTTGTTGAGATATTTGTATCATCGATAGTCACAGGTGAGGTCCCGGAAGACTGGAGGTCGGCTAACGTGGTGCCACTGTTTAAGAAGAGTGGTAAGGACAAGCCAGGGAATTATAGAGCAGTGAGCTTGACGTTGGTGGTGGGCAAGTTGTTGGAGGGAATCGTGAGGGACAGGATGTACATGTATTTGAAAAAGCAAGGACTGATGAGAGATAGAGATTTGTGCGTGGGAGATCATGTCTCACAAACTTGATTGAGTTTTTTTGAAGAAGTATCAAAGAGGATTGAAGAGGGCTGAGCGGTAGATGTGATCTATATGTACTTCAGTAAGGCATTCGACAAGGTTCCCCACGGGAGACTGATTAGCAAGATTCGATCTCACGGCATACAGGAAGAACTAGCTATTTGGATACAGAACTGGCTCAAAGGTAGAAGACAGAGGGTGGTGGTGGATGTTTGCTTATCAGACTGGAGGTCTGTGACCAGTGGAGTGCCACAAGGATTGGGCTTAAGAATGGTGAATTGCCAAGGCTAAGGGAGTCCAAAACTCGAGAGTACAAACGGGACGTAAGAGAGCAAAGATTTAAAGAGGGGGCTGAGGGGCAACATTATCGACAGAGGATGGTGCACAGACTTCCAGGGGAACATGGGAGAAACAAGAACAATTACAACATGAAAAAGACATTTGGGCATGTACATGGAGGGTAGAAGGTTTGAAGAGCTAAGGGCCGAACGCAGGCAAATGAGACTCATTCATTATAGGAAACACGGAGAGCATTGATGAGTTGTACCACACGTTCTGATTCCGTGCTGTATCACTCTGTATCCAGTTGAAGTGGATTACAGTGCCGAAATAAAGCATGTTGTCGACACTGAAGCAATTTACAGCGATAAGGATGGTAGTCTGGAATGCAGTACATTTCAAATATGTGGAGGACTATCGGGAAGGGAGGTAGTTACAGGGACAGGAACTATTATAGGAGATAAAAATTACTGAAGACACTGGTGCACAAGCCATGCCATAGGTACAGAGTTGCAGAGTAGTGAGTCTTAGCACAGTGATGGAAAGAGAACACAGAACAGAAAGATCCCAGGCAGCATTCCCAACATCTCGTCAGAGGCCTGCTTTCCCCTCTGTTGTCCTGATGCTCACTAAGATAGCACAGGCCTGGATTGATAACTATGAATTCCCCATGCTGTCTCAGTGTAAATGTAAATTAAAGTAGAGGTGGTGATTGAATCTGGGGTGTGTCTGTACTGTACTGTGCTCCCTCTCCAGCACTGTATCTATGTCATGTCCTGTTAGCGATGTTTGGTGCCCTCTCATTGCTCCCTGCTCTGTGCACTGTGAGTGATCTTACCTCACTGCAGATTTTCAAAGACATTTTAGGAAGTGCTCAACAGAGGAATATTCCAGTGAAAAGGAAGGACTGTAGGAAAAGGCGGTGGACAATAGATAGGGAATTCTACACCAGTTAGTTTATTCTCTGTATTTGGAAAGATGCTTGGGTCTATTATCAAGGAAGAACTAGCAGGGAATCTCGATAGAAATTGTCCCATTGGGCAGACAGAGCATGGATTCACGAAGGGTAGGTCATGCTTGACAAATCATTTGGAACTCTATGAAGACATTTCGAGCAAGGTGGACAACGGGAACCCAGTGGATGCGGTGCACCTGGATTTCCAAAAGGCCTTCATCAAGGTGCCACGCAAGTTGCTGTTGCACTATATAAGGGTGCATGGGATAGAGTGATAGAAGATTGGTTGACTAACAGGAAGCAAAGAGTGGGGATAAATAAGCCTTATTCTGGTTGGCAATCAATAACTAATACTATGCCTCTAGGATCAGTGTTAGGACTGCACTTATTTAGAATTGATACAGATGATTGGAGTTGGGGACCACATGTAGGGTGTCAAAGTTTTCATATGAGACTCAGATGAGTAGCAGGACACAGTGTGCGGAGGACTGGGAAACTTTGCAGAGGAACCGAGATACATTGAGTGAGTGGGCAATGGTTTGGCATGTGAAATATTATGTTCATAAATGTAAAGTCATACTCTTTGGTTGGAGTAACATTAATAAAAAGATTATTACTTGAATTTTAAAAAAGTTACATTATTTACTATGCAGAGGCACCTGAACGTCCTTCTGCAGGAGGGTTGGTCACCAGGTATAACAATCAATTCAGAAGGCAAATGGAATTTTGTCCTTCATGGCTGAAGGGATTGTGTTTAATAGAAGAGGTTATGTTCTAGCTATAGTGGGTGCTGGTGAGGCCACACCTGGGGTACTGCATGCAGTTTGTATCTCCTTACGTGCTCAATGATGTACTGGCACTAGAGAGGACTGCAGAGGAGGTTAACTATGTTGATTCCGGAGGTGAGGCGTTTGGCTTAAGAGAGACTGAGTAGATTGGGATTATATTCACTGGAATTCAGAAGAATGGAAAGATATAAAATAATGAATGGAATGAATAAAATAGAAGTAGAGAGGATGTTTCGACTGGCAGGTGAAGCTTGGACAAGAGGGCATCACCACAAGGTTAGCGGTAGAAAATTTAGGAGTGAATTGAGAAGGAACGTCTTGACGGCGATGGAATGCATTGCCCAAGGAAGTAGTTGATGCTAGTTCAATGAACGTTTTTAAAGCTAAGTTAGCTTTTTAAAAAAAGAAATAATTAATTAAGGAACACGGTAAGAACGTGGGTAAATAGTTCTGCAGCCACAAAATGATCAGCCAGAACCTTATTGAATGGTAGAGCAGGCTCGAAGGGCAGGACGGCCTTCTCCTTTTCCAAGATCTTTTGTTCTTATGTTATGCATTCCTCCCTCACTCACTCGTGACTTGCAGGTGCTGGTGTTGGATTAGGATGGACAAAATTAAAGTTCACAGAACACCGGGTTATAGTCCAACAGGTTTATTTGAAAGCACTACTTTGCTGGTCTTTCATCAGGTGGTTGTGTGATTTTTAACTTTGTCCCTCACTCTTGTAAGTGAGAAACAGCAACAAAAGCAATGAAGCAGTGCGCAAGCTCCAGCCAACAGTTGGTATTGTGGACAATGAAAAAGGTTATCTCAGAATACAATGGAATATTGATCAGATGGGCCAATGGGCTGAGGACAGGCAGATAGGATTCTATATAGATAGATTAGCTTAGGATCTGGTTCGATCTGGTTGCCATCGACAGGTTGGACCGAAGAAGTGATTGATGTCAGTGGTGGACCAATGGAAAGGCAGGGGAGGAGCTGGAGGACCTGGCGGGGCAGTTGGTCCTCCGGACAATCAGTGAATGAGGGCGGGACTAGACTATACCACGTGATCAACCTCAGGGTGGGCGCGGAGGGCTGTCGGTAAGGAAAGAAATAAACAGCAGGAAGCGGGAGGGAAATGTTGTTGGTATGGTCTAAGAGGTTTTACAATCATTTGGTACACATCGGAAAATACAAAATTGAAACTTACAGTCTCATTTTTGCAGCAAACAGGAAAATGCCTCGTTGAGTAATCGGCCCGAGTGAGCGCCGCCATCTTTATTCGGGGCAATGATTCACTGGACACGTGCGCGGCCGCCAGCTTTGTAGGGGGCAAAGTTCAGAGGGATGTATGTACAGCCTTCCCTGGTAAAAAGAGTCATAGGGCAGGATTTACACAGAGCACATTCAAACCCAGAGAAATGGATTTTTTTCTGGATTTGTTTCGTCATTCATTGAAATGATTTATATGTGAATAGAGGCCGTATAGTTAGTAAGTTTGCAGGTGACACCAAAATTGGAAGTATTTTGGATAATGAAGAAGGTTATCTCAGAGTAAAGTGGGATATTGATCAGATGGGCCAATGGGCTGCGGAGTGGCAGATAGGATTTAATTTAATTAGTTTAGGTTATGATATCTGGTTGCCATAGGTTGGACCGAAGAAGTCTGTTTCTGTGCTAGACATCTTTGACTGTGGGATCACAAAAGTGAACTCTGCTCTGGTTTACCTCTTGGTTCTCTGATGTCCACTCGTTCATTATCTAGCTTCCTCAGTCTCTCATGGGTGTATTTTTGCTCTGTATAGTATTTTACTATTACTTTCACAGCTGTTTTGTAAATGAATTGAAAAATGTAGAGCTGGAAAAACACAGCAGGCCAGGCAGCATCCGAGGAGAAGGAGAATCGACGTTTTGGGCATAAGCCCTTCTTCAGGAATGTAAATGAATTGTCCACTGCTGCCCGGCTCCTGACCATGTGCTGTTCCATTATCAGGTTATTTTTTCCACAATATCTTTGACAGTCAAAAATTCTTTTTTCCAATAAGCGAGTGCATTTTCTTTCAATTTCTGACAGTCAAATTCTGCACCATTTTCATTCCCTCTAATTCATATTGCACTCCCTGAAACATCAACTGTGTATTTCTCTTTCCACAGAAACCAGTGATCAATGCCAAAGCCTTGTTTCCTGTGGAGAGGGTGATGTTTGACTGACTTGTACTGCTGCAGTTTGTATGGTGAAGGTGGTTGGGTAAGAGACATTACAGATTATTCACTCAGTGATATTGAAGGGGTAGAAGATATCTGTACAAATCATCATGGTTTTAATTTCACAAAAATATTATTGAGAACTTTTGACATAAGGCTACAGATGGAATATATTGTGTCCAGTGACCACAACCATTGCCAACTAAGCAGTTTTTCAAGAAAGCCTTAAAGGAAGAAAGTAGATCTTAGAGGGTTAGAGTGGGGATTCCAGACCATGTTCCCTTGGAGTCTATAGAAACAGTCACACAGATGAACTCAAAACTAAACACATCATTGAGAGTCTGAACTAAAATTAGATGTTATTGAGATATGAAAGTGTGTGTGGTGCAGGGAGATAGGAATGATTACAGCCAGGAATTAATGCAAAGGTGCGAAAGTAAATTGTTCTTGCTTATAAATGGGAGTCTTTTGATTGATCAGCAAGTTTTGGTACAAGTGAGCACTTCGGCAGTAGAGTTTTCAATATTCTTGAGATTATCGGGAGGGTGAATGTGGGATGCTGGCCAGGAGTGGGTTTAGATAATGAAATCTAGAGTCAACAAAAGGAATGAATGAGAGTTTCAGCAAATGAGCTGAGACTGTGGTGAGGTCAGGCGATATTACTGAAGTCGAAATAGTGGACTTGGAGGGGGTCTGGCCTGTCATCCTCACCTCATTCAGCTGTTTGACAGTTTGTGAATCAAGCCTATAACAAGTTCGGGAACTGAACGGCCCTGGCAGAACCCAAACTGGGCATCGCTGAGCAGGTTATTGCTGAGCAGTTGCTTGACAGCACTGTTGATGACACCTTCCATCACCTCACTGCTGAGCGAGTGTGGACTGATAGATGGGAATTGGCTGAGTTGGATCTGCCCTGTGTTTTTGTGTTGGAACATCCCTGAGCAATGTTCCACAAAGTCGGTAGATGCCTGTGCTGGAGCAGTACTCGCCTTGGTGGGCAGCAAGTTCTGAAGCACAGCCATCAGTACTGTTGCCAGAATACTGGCAGGGCCCCTAGCCTTTACAGTACTTATCCATTTCTTGACCTGATTTGAAATGAGTTTTAAACCAAGTTGGTTCATATCTGTGATGTCAGGGACCAATGGAGAAGACTCATCCACTTGGCACCGCTGGCTGAAAATCGCTCATTTTTAGCTATGCCTGGTATTGCTGGCATGCCCTACTGCATTCACTATTGTTGTTTCCCCTGGCTTGATGTTAATGGTTGAGTGGGGGATATCAGGCCATGAGATTTCAGATTGGGCTGGAGCACAGTTCTGCTGCTGTTGTTGGCCCACAGTGAGGCAGAAGTTGCAGGGTCAAGAGGGCTGATTTTGTGGTTGTATTTGCTAGTGCATTGGTAGATGTAATGTGGTCCATCCAGTTTCATTCCTTTTAGATTAGAGTACTTACAGTGTGGAAACAGGCTCTTCAACCCAACAAGTCCACACCGACCCAGCGAAGCGCAACCCACCCAGACCCATTCGCCTACATTTACCCCTGCCTCTGTTTCTTTCCTCCCTCTCCACTCAACCACCGAGCCAAACTGCACAAGAGTGCTCCTCATTTTAGTCCTAAACTTGAATTTCCTTGAGTCCCTTGTCAAGCCTTATTAGAGGTCATCTTGACCATTTATCCTAGTGTAGCTAAATCATAGACATTCCAAATCTCTCTCTCATCCTTCTGCTTGTCACCGCACCCCCCCACCCCCCCCCCCCTTGCCAATTCACAGATATTGTTCCATGATCTATCTGTCTTTTCAGGTTATGTCCTTCTCTCCCATTCTGCTAAAAACTAATATTTGACCTCACCGTCATTGGAAAATCCTGCTCCATCTCCACTCTCCCTTTCCTTTCTGAATTTCTTGTATTTGGTGTCCCTCAAGGATCTATCCTTGCTCCCTCCTGTTTCTCACCTGCATACTGCCAGGAGGTAACATCGCCCAAAAGCACTGTGTTAGGTTTCACATGTACACTGACAATGTCCAGCTCTCCCTCCCCATCATCCGTCTCCATTACTCCACTGTTACTCAGTTTTCAAACTGCTTATCATGCTTCGAATTAGCTGCAGTTCACTCCAATGAAACACTGCAATTGTTAAACCCATTGCCTTCAGTTGTTATTCCAAATAAATTTTCCTTACTGCTGTGTCCCTCCCTCTCACTGGGAAGTGTCTGAGGCAGAACTACATTCTTCACAATATTGCTGTCATATCTGAGCCCAAGGTGACCTCCTGATTAGAAATCTACACAATCACAAACACCAGGAATTCCAATCTCTAAAATGTTGCTTGTATCCTTCTCACCCCAGCTCCATTGCTACTGAAACCCTAACCTGTGTCGGTGTTGCCTTTAACTTGACAAATCTGAAACAGAATCCTTGATTCTGCAACTGACCCAGAATCTGGTACAAGACTCACCCGTAATAGAACACATCCTCTCCGTATTTACCCTGTCAAACCTCGACAGAATCCTGTATGTTTCAAAGAGATCTCCTCTCATTCTTCCAAAGTCCAGTGAGTAGATTCCCAACTTGTTCAGCCTTTATTTACAGGATAATCCCTTCAAAACGGGGTTCATCCCAAAGGATCTTCACTGAAATGCCTACAATAACAACTCTATTTCGTTAACTAAAGCGACCAAATCTGTTCACGTTACTCCAGTTGTGGTCTCACTCGCCATTTGTTTAGTTGCCCTAAGGTATATATTCCAAACTCTTATATTGCAAACACCTTGAAATAAGGGGGAGCATTCCATTCCCATTCCTGATTCCTGATTCCTGATTGTAACTGTGTGCTAGCTTTGTGTTTCCTGCTCATTCCCCCCCCCCCCCCCCCCGTCCCTTTCTGGTGCAGCTTTCTACAGTTTATCCCAAGTTATACTCCATTTGCCACTTTTTCTGTAAATATCTCTCTGTAAACTGTTTATAATCCTCTTGGAACTTTCCGGTTATGCCTTTTCTAGGAGATTTCCCCCTCATTATTTGAAACATTTACTGGGAGCACTGGGCAGTGGGAAGCATGCTCAGTTGCTATCTTTTCAGGGATACTCTGTTTAATGACTGGGAGGAGCTTGCTGCCCTTTGATGAGAATGGAGACAACTTGCCCATCGAGCTGCATGAGCCTTTCACACCCCATGTCTTATTGATGAGGGGCACAGCGGCAGCACAGAAGAAAGAAAAGGAAGCAAATCCTGCTCTCCATATCTGACTGAATCTTGGATCATTCCGTCCCATGTTCCGTCACATGAAGTACCAAGGTGGAAACTCATAGAAACCCACACAGATTTGCCCCTGAATTGCCTGCTGACTTCCACCAGCGGTAATGTGTACAGTCAGAACAGCACGGTGGCACAGTGGCTAGCACTGCTGCCTCACAGCGCCAGAGACCCAGGTTCAATTCCTGCCTCAGGCGACTGACTGTGTGGAGTTTGCACATTCTCCCCGTGTCTACGTTGGTTTCCTCCGAGTGCTCCGGTTTCCTCCCACAGTCCAAACAAAATGTGCAGGTTAGGTAAATTGACCATGCTAAATTACCCGTAGTGTTAAGTGAAGGGGTAAATGTAGGGGAATGGGTCTGAGTGAGTTGCTCTTCGGATGGTCGGTGTGGACTTGTTATGGGTGTCACAGTGGTTAGCACTGCTGCCTCACAGCGCCAGAGACCCGAGTTCAATTCCCAACTCAGGCGACTGACTGTGTGGAGTTTGCACAGTCTCCCACTGTCTGCGTGGGTTTCCTCCGGGTGCTCCGGTTTCCTCCCACAGTCCAAAGATGTGCAGGTCAGGTGAAGTGGCCATGCTAAATTGCCCGTAGTGTTAGGTAAAGGGGTAAATGTAAGGGAATGGGTGGTTTGCGCGTCGGTGTGGACTTGTTGGGCCGAAGGGACTGTTTCCACACTGTAAGTAATCGAATCATCCTGGGCCAGGAGGAGGGGATTGTCTGAGTTTCAAACTGGAATTGACAGTGACAGATTTTATTAACTTGTATTACAGGTGTACATTCAGGTGGTAATCTCAGTCATTGTAACGCCAAACTCTGACAGAATTACTCAATACATCAGGACCTGGATATTCTTATTGTTTGAGAATATTGTTTTCCAGATCAATGCCATTTGCTGCATAAAAGTTCTCCTTTGAATCAAACCATCCTATCAATAGATCTTCCCAAATCTTCAACATGTCTCCTGTAATCCTTGCATAATGAGCTGACGGGTGTAAGGTTTATTATTATAATATGTAACTTTTGTAAACCGTTCGGTCACAGCTCCCCACAATTTCCTTTGCTACAAGAAGAATACTCTCGGTTTTTCCAAACCCCTGATTCCACAATGTCTGTTTGCTATCTATAAGGTACACATCAGGATTGTGTCGGAACATTCTCCACTTGCCTGCATCAGTGCACGCCCCCCCCCCCCAACAATATTAAATAAATTGAACATCCTCCAAGTTAAAGTACTGTACCTGAGTAGTTCCCCTTCCACCACCTTCAGCATTCTCTCTCCCCACCCCCGAGGACAGTGGCATCACTATGTGAAAGATCAAGTCAGCATTGTTCTCCCAGACCATAGGACTACTCTCTCATTAGAGAGAGATGTCGGTGGTGGTTAACCTGAATATTACCACAGCGCAGGCAAGGGGATAGGTTGAAAAGGAGAGTTCATTAATTGTGCAGGCACAATTAGTTTTGCAGGCACAATGTCACTGTAAGGGGGGACTTAATGTGAAGGAGTGGGAGAGAAAGCAGATACTGGGAGAGAGATGGAGTTAGTGTGGACTGGGAGGGTTGATAAACACGGTTTCAGTCTGCTGGACCTGAATTAGATACTCCGAGTAAAGCAGAACCAAAAGAACTGTGGATGCTGTAAATCACACACAACAACCAGAAGGTACTGGAAAAGCTCAGCAGATCTAGCAGCATCTGTGAAGAGAAATCCGTTCGCATTTTCGATCCAGTGACCCTTCCTCATGAATTGACGTTTCTTAGAAACAAATGGCGGTTTTTATGCAGAAGGTAGGGGTTAAGGAGGAAATGATAGGGGATAGAGTCCAAAGAGAGATATAGGAGCAGTTGGACAAAGGAGTGGATAACGATCTGATGGGGAGGGTGAATAGCTGATTATGGGGATTGTTAGTGGCTAATCATAGGTAATGTGTAATGGAAGGCTACGTAATAACAAGGCCTGGTATGTGGGGTAGGGGGCAAAGACATTAGGACGTGGGAGAGTTCAGGACCTAAAATTATCGAATTTGATGTTGGAGCCAGAGGATGGCAGGGTCCCCGAGTGGGAGATGAGGTGTTGTTCTTCCAGCTTACGTTAAAGTGTGGCGCTGTAAAAGCACAGCAGGTCAGGCAGCATCTAAGGAGCAGGAGAATTGACATATTGGGCATGTCCACACTTCATCAGAAATGTGGGTGTTAGAATATGGCTGTGAGATAAATAGGGTGGGGTGTTTGCGGTTGGGGGAAGGGAGCTCGGGAGGCAATAGGTGGTTGTAGTTGGAGGGTAGTGGTGAGAGGGTGGAATGGATAATTGGAAAGGAGAATGGACAGGTGGGACAGTTCAAGAGGGTTGTGCCGAGTTGGAGGGTTGAACCTGAGATAAGGTGGGGGAGGGGAGATGAGGAAACCTTGATGCCGTGTTTTTGAAAGTTCCCAAGGTGTTCTTCCTCAAGTGTCGGGTGGCTCGGATTTTGTGGTGGAGGACTTGCATGTCCTTGACAGCGTGGCGGCGGGGGGTCGGGTAGCTGAGGTGGTCGGCCACAGGGCGATGGGGTTGGTTGGTGCATGTATCCCAGAAATGGTCCCTGAAATATTCCACAATTTGGCGTCCTGAGAGCAAAGGACACAATAGGTGAGGTGTTTGGATGGGCAGGGAAATCTATGCTAGATGTAGGAGGATCCTGTGATGCCTTGGATGGAGTCGAGGGGAAGGTTTGGGCAAAGGTTTTCCACCTCTTGCAGTGGCAAGCGAAGGTGACTGGAGTGGAGGATGGGTTGGTGGGGACCGTGATCTAACGTGGAAGTCACAGAAGTTATGGTCTCTGTGGAATGCTGAAAGGGGTGGGGAGGGAAATATATCTCAGGTGGTTGGATCTGATGGTGGAAATAGCAGAGGATGATGCGTTGTATCTGGGTGGAAGGTAGGATGGTGGGATTCCATCTTTGTTGAATTTGAAGGGGTGGGGTTCAAGGGCAGTCGTGTGGGAAGTGGAGGAGATACACTGGATTGCATTGTTGACCACATGTGAGGGGAAATTGCAGCCCTTGAAAAAGGAAGCCATTTGGTATGTTCTGAAGTGTTCTTCCAGCTTTCATCAAGCTTCACTGAAACACCGCAGTAAGCATGAGACAGAGATGTTGGACAGGGAACAGTCTTGTGTGTTAATGAGCAGGCAACTGGAAGCTCAGGGTCTTTTTTTCAGGCACAATGTAGATCATCAGCCACCATTTCCACCACCGCCACTGAAATGCTAGAAGGTTCCAGTCTCCTCATGTAACAGCTTTCTAACTTCCCACTCCTTTATCTTTCCAAATGTTCCTGTCTCTCTTTTGGCTCTGTCCCCACCTATTAGTTACTCTTTAACCCCTATCTCCTGCAGTCCAAAGATGTGTAGGTCAAGTGAATTAGCCCAGCTAAATTTCCCGTAGTGTTCAGGGATGTGCATTAGTCCGGGGAAATGGAGAGTAATAGGATAGGGGAATGGGTCTGGGTGGGATTAACTTCGGAGGGTGGGTGTGGAATTGTTGTGCCGAAGGGCCTGTTTCCTGAAGGGATTCTAATTTTCCCAGCTGTCATCGGTTCTGAGGAAGGGTCACTGGACCCATGATGACCATTGGTGTGTGCAGGAGGCGGAAAGGGGAAAGGGGAGAGTGGCAGCAGACACCGGATGAAATGTATCAGTGTTGACTGGGAGGTTTTAGTTACACTCTGTGCAGGTCGTTAGTCTGAATTAGAAACTTGGTCCCACGTTTGCAGCAAAGGGGAAGATAGTTTGGTCCTCAGGTGGTGAGAGATCCTGGGTTATGGTCGCCATCTTTATTTGGGGCAAGGTAAAGCCAGAAGCATGCCCGTGTCCTCTCCCTGGGTGGGGGCGGAGTGATTTTAAGAGGAGAATTTGCACATCAAACATATACCAAGAGAAGCGTTTGCCTTCACTGTTCATCTTGCACTGACTGTGAACTTTGTTTTGTGAATTCATTTTATCAGATATTAATTGAGAATAATTGAGACTGGGATCTCAAAAAACAAGTTTCTGTAGTCAGCGGCGTCAGCAGGATCTGAATATCATTGGCATTTAACTGTGCAACGAGAAAGGTTTGTCTGTTCTGTCTGTGGGAAAATATCTTCAATATTGTTGTCAAGCCAAAAGGAGAAGGATGTTCAAGTCCATGGTTGGATCCCCCAATGGGGTATGTGTTCAATTCTTGGCCCTGCAACTGTGGAAGGAGGTATTGGCCTGAGAGAGAGCACAGATTTCTCCAAATTACACCTCGTCTTTTTGCAGGAACTGTCAGGTTTAGTCTCAATCATCCACGTTATAATGTTAATCTGTAAACTCCCTACTTCCAATTCTCTGCAAATTTCTCATTGAAATTCCTTGTGGACTCAAATTCCAGTACCATTTCAGGTGGAACGATCCAGATTCTGACAACTGTCTATTCATTCAGAAACTGCTGAAGTCCATTTTGACTCTGGGGTTACAAAGGGCTGAATTGAAAGATGCAATGCTGGTCCTGAGCTCCCATTGAGATGCATTGGAACAGTACAGGAAGCTGAGGGAAGTGTAGGTGTGAGCAGACAAGGAAAATGGCAGGGCTGCACTGAGAGTGCTGTTCGGCTCAATGAGAGTGTTTTGGAGTTGGGTGTAAATAGTGAGATGAAACAGGGAGAAGGTGAAGCTGAAACTCCGTTTTACTTCATGCTATTCAGAAATTCACAGTCCCAATGGGAATAGCCAATTTGTCAGTGAAACCTGCGGAGTATTTAAGTTTTTAAAGTATGACATATCAGCTTAAGTAAAGATTTTTAAAATTATTATAATGAACATGTTTAAAGTGAAGGAAGGTTGATCACTCATTTAAATTCTCTTAATGGGAGTAACTAGATGAATGTAGAGAGATGTTTTGACAGTAGCACTCAAAGCCGTGGTGTGCTCCTCTTGCACAATGTGGGAAATAAGGGACGCTTCCAGTGTCCCTGGCGGCTGTGTGCAGGAAGAGTTCCCATCTGCAGCTACTGGGAAACTGCTTTCCAGAATTGGAGTTGTGAGTAGACTCACTGTGGAGCATCTGCGATACTGAGAATGTTATGGACAGCACATTTAGTGAATCCGTCACACTGTAGGTGAGGGTTACACAGGCAGAAAGTGAATGGGTGACCATCAAATCAAGTAAAAGGCTCAGGAAGGGAGTTCAGGACTCCCCAGTGATCATCCTCTTCTCAAACAGATACTGTATACTGCCTGGGATTCTGTAAGGGTGGGAAAGCGTGGGGTGGCTTTTCGGGAAAACAGGAATAGCCAGGTTCATGCCACCACAGAGAGATCTGCTGCACAGAGCGGGAGGAAAGAGAGGAAACACGGCTATAGTGACAGGGATTCAATGGTCAGGATTAGGGCGGGCACTGCTGTGGCCACAGACATGAATCCAGGATGGTACGTTACCTCCTGGAGCTAGAATCCGTGATATCATAGAGCGGCTGCAGGACATTCTGGAGCTGGAGGGTAAAGTCAGTGGTGGTGGAACACATAGGTACCAATGACATTGCTAAACAAAGGGATGAGAGCCTGAAAGCTGGATACAGGGATATCAGGGATGCATTAAAATGTAGCTCCTGAAATGAAATAACACGAGACTTGCACCCAGTGCCATGTGCTAGTGAGAGCATGAATAAGAGGGCAGATCAGCTGGATATTTGGCTGGGGAAGTTGCGTACCAGAGAAAGGTTTAGATTCTTCAGGCACTGGGACTGTTTCTGGGTGGGACCTGTACCAGCCTGCCCGTTTACCACTGGACAGAGCTGGGAGAAATCCCCTGGTGCGGGCGATTGCCAGTCCCATTGGTGAGGTTGTAACTATTCTGGCAGGGAATTAAAGTGTAGGCTTAGAAGAGTCAGATTCAGGTCAGGGAATGGGAGGTAGAATATGGGTGATGTAGGCAGCAGCTCAGAAAGCCAAAGGAAAGGAGGATTAAACGAAGATTGAGTCCCTGTTCATCCATCAGTCCTGACATCCCAGGAATCAGAGTCAACAAAATCTGGAGCTGTACAGCTCTCTGTCTCCATGTGCTTCAGCAAAATGGTGAAAATCTGCAATAAAAGCAAAACGTGCTGGAGATCTTCAGCAGGTCGGGCAGCATCTGAAATGGTGACAGATGCAGGAAACACTGCAGCCATGAAGAAGTCACACCAAGCACTACAATATCAGTTGCACGCTGAGTGCCAGAATGTGGGACTACAATAAATAGGAGCTTGGTAACCAGCATGAATACGATGGGGTTGGAAAGTTGATGTTTCGGGTCAGGACTATTCATCGGGACTGACAAAGGGTCCTGACCAAATCATCAACCTTTCTGCTCCTCTGGTGCTGCCTGACCTGCTGCGCTTTTCCAGATCCACATTGTATAGTCACTGACTTCCAGGATCTGCAGCCCTTAACGATCTTCACATCCCAGGAGTCAGGCTGATGACCCACCTTTACTCTCTCTCAATAACCAGGATAGCTCTCCTTGGGAAAGGGGAACAAAGGTACACACAGTACTCCAGGTGTGGTCTCACCAAGGCCCTTCCAGAAAGGGATCCCTGCTCCTGTACTCGAATCCTCTAACTAGGAATGTCACACATATTTACATTCTCCACTCCTGCCTGCTTCTGAGAAGAGTGAATCTCAGAGAAATACATAATAAAATGGGGTCAGAGTCTCTGGTATAAAACTGTTGAATACAATGCCCCCATCTTCTCCATATTGGTAATCAAGCGCACGTGCCTGGTGTGATCATCTAAACTCTTCTTCAAGGCTGCAATGTTTCCTGCATCTGTCACCATTTCAGATGCTGCCAGAGCTGCTGAGGATATCCAGCACTTTCTGTTTTCTCTATTTGTAGAGTACTGAAAGGGAGGATATGTAGTTGAGAAATTCAAATTGAACTTCATATACTGGATCTGTGCCGATCTGAATATCATTGGCCTTTTCATCTGGATGGAAAGGTTGTGCATTCTGACCGTGGACGAATATTTCAAATGTCAGTGTGACTGGAAAGAAGTACTGAGACAGCGAAGTCCATGTTAGTGTGGGGACTGTGGAGAGAGATTTTATTGGTTTTTGAAAGTCTAAAAAATCATGACACATTTCCCAGGAAGAGTAAAGCCACAGATTGGTTTTGTATGTGGGCAATTTACCATGAAACGAGAAAGACAAAAGGATTCCTGCATCATGGAAAAAGCTATGAAAATGGGATTGTTGTAATGGAGTGAATTGTCGATCATGGATTGTAATCCATTGGCGTTGTCACGTCGGTTCCAGTGCCGTGGGGAAACACGGGAAATGTGATGAATGCACTATAGATTTCAGGTATTAAACTGGAAAGGTGCAGAAGAAATTTGCAAGGATGATGCCAGGGCTCAGGGGTCTGAGTTCCAGGGAGAGGTTGGACAAGCGAGGACTTTTTTGTTTCGAGCTGAGGAAACCGAGGGGGAAAATTTAACAGAAGTGTATCAGACCATGAGAGGCGTGGGTAAGGTGAATGCACTCAGTCTTTTTCCCAGGGAACCAAGGACTGGAGGGCATCAGTTTATGATTAGAGGAGAAAAAATAAAACGGAAGCTGAGGGGCAACTGTTTTACACAGAGGGTGGTACGGATATGGACTGAGCTGCCAGTGGAAGTGATTGAGGTGGGTATATTAACAACATGTAAAAGGCATTTGGACAAATACATGGATAGCAAAGGGTCAGAAGCAGATGGACCAAGTGCAAGGAAATGGAGTTAGCGTGGGTGGACATTCTGGTCGGCATGAGCCAGTTTGGGCCAAAGGGCCTGTCTCTGCTGTAGGATTCTACAACTCTAAGTGTATTTACTATTTCTCCCAAAAAGTCTGTTGGTATCCTGGGATGTATTCCATAAGGGCAATGAGACTTGTGTACCTTTAGCTCCATTAACTTGCCCAGCTCTAACTATTTCATGATTATGATATTTTCAAAGTCCTCACCTTCCTTAGTTTCCTTATCAATTACTGGCATGTTTTTCGTGTTCTCCACTGTGAAGACTGACCGCTGTGTACTCATATTCCTGAACCCTGCTGGATAGGAATAACTAGGTACAGAACTCCAAGAGGTCTTCTTTGAGTCTTTCCTGATGAAACATGGCAGTTACCTGGATAGTGTACATGCAAAACGCCTTCAGGCAGCATCAAGTAACTCCCCGCCTGTCTGGTGTATGCTCCCATACTTCTACCTTTTGTGGTTTGTGACTTTGAATACAGACTGTCTCTCAATATTATCTCCCTGGCAACGGCAGTTCAAAACTCTAGTTCAGTTCAGCAATTTGTGGTTAAACCACACACCCCTCCCCCCACGCCCCCATGGCTCCCTCAAGTATCTGATAGGCGCTTCAGTTTCAGTGGGGCTTTCTATCGGGATTCTGATGTGCAAGAGCCGGAGTTGGGGTGGGGTGGACAAAGTTAAAAACCACACATCACCAGGTTATAGTCCAACAGGTTTATTTGGCAGTACAAGCTTTTGGGGTGTGCTCTGATTTTTAACTTGATCAGGATTATCTCTATGGTAACAGTTAAGTGCTTCAACAATTACAGAGGCCATATGTTTCCCACACAATAGGTTCCTCTCTAGCAGCGTAAACTGCTATTCTGTCCCTGGGGATAGCTACTCATCACTTTTTATCCCCAATCCCATCTAGGATTCTGTTGATCTTTGAAGTTTTTCCAATCTCCGAATTTCTCCTTGGTCTTTGCCAATTTGTATGCCTTCTATTTCATTTTGATCGACTCCCTTATTTCCTTAGCCACCCACGGCAGATTACTCCTTTTCCTACAGTCCTTCCTTTTCACTGATATATACTTTTGCTGAGCAGTTTGAAAAATTCTTTGATATACCTCCACTGTCTATCAACTGTCCCACCTTAAAGTCTTTGCTTTCAGTCTATATTAGCCAACTCCTGCCTCATCCTATTGTAGTCTCCTTTGTTTAAGCACAGGATCTCGGGATTGGATTTATTCTTCCTGCTTTCCAACTGTATTCTAAATTTAACCAGACTTATCACAAGTCTTTTATCAGATTACGAGGAGAGATGAAGTTACCTGGTTTTGGTTTTCATTGTCAGAGACCTTGGCTTTGTGAAAAAGTACAGGATAGATATTCACAAGAGAGTATTCTGGACGGTGTGAATGTCCTACACAGTCTAAAACCATAAATCACTGTCACCCCTCAGTTTAAAACTGCAAAATCATTATCTCCTACACACGTCCTCACTATCTAAGTTTGGAACGCTCATCGACCTGACTATCCTGCAGAAATCTCCTTTGGTGAAGGTGGTGAGTTTTGGATTCCAGTTGTTACTGTAAGAAGATAAGCACTGGGCACAGGAGACGGAATGCAGCCCTTCGAACCAGCTCCACCATTTAATACCATGATGACTGAGCTCACCTCGGTGTCAGCTGGATTTTCCCACCTGCTGTTAACTCATTGCAAATTCAACATCTGTATCTCTTCATTAAATTTGCTCATTATCCTGGCATCCACTGCATTTTGAGTAGGAAATTCCACAGATTCAGAACACATTGAGATAGGTACATTCTTCTTCATGAGAATAGAATAGGGTCCCTATAGTGCAGAAACAGGGTATTCATCCATCGATTCCATACCAACCCTATGATGAGCATCCCATTCAGTCTCTCCCATTCCCTGTAACCCTGCATTTCCCGTTGTTAATTACCTAACCGGCTCATGCATGGACCCTGTGGGTAATTTGGCATGACCAATCCACCTAACCTGCACATCTTTGGACTGTGGGAGGGAACTGGAGCACTGAACAAAAAAAAAACCCTGCAGACATGGGGAGAATGTGTAAATTCCACACAGTTGCCTAACGCTGGAATCAAACCCGGGTACCTGACGCTGTAAGGCAGCAGTGCTAGCCACTGAGCCACCTCTGCTTAAAATCTGCTGCCCATTATTAACCTCCTCACCCCGCAATTGGCTGAATGTATATTCCTCACGTCAGAAATCGGGGTGTCTAAGCGGATGTCTCAGTAAATCTCCGTGACAGCCCACATGTCCTGTGTGTCTGAAGAGATATCCTATACACAACACCCTCCAGCCCACACTTTCGTTCACTTTCCAGGGACAGGTCTCCAGAGCTTCCGTGGGGAATACAACTCCCACAGTCCCTGAGGCAAGGTCCACACGTGTGTGGGGAATCCCAGCACTGGACACGTACAGAATGTCGGCGGCTTTTGGAGCATGTTCTTTGGGTTAACTAGCGGAAAGCATTTCACACTGTGATTGGCTGGAGAAGGGACACATCTGCCTATGTCTTGATCAGTTGGGGAGGGGGGGTGGGTTAAATTGTCACTACGCCCAGATGGGACCAAGTTCCATTCGCAACTTGTCATAACACAGGAAATTTACCAATGGGAAACAAGGAAGAATCTGACCCATTCTCCCAGACTGAAAATTCCTCTTCTCTCCAGGATCTGCCACCTCCCTTTTGTTTCCTTTTGTTTCATTCTGCTGTTACATTATTGACTTGCAGCAACTGAAGGGAAAGGAAGTGAACCCAGAAAGGGTGCAGAGTCTAACCAGTGACAGGAAGTGGTGGCATGGATCTGTTTATCAGTAATGCTATGAGAATGGGGAGGGTGTACATTAAGGGGTAGCAGAGTCAGAATGGTGGGAGAGAGTAAGTGGGCTGGAGGGTTACAGCTTTGGGGGAAGAAAGGGGAAAAAGATATTCCAGAGAAACGAGAATTGTCCGTTCTGAATTTCTAATATATACATATTCCTTTTATACGGAGTGCTAGATAGTGAAGATTTGCAGGATGAAATCTCAAAATTATGTGCAGATTGTGATTAAGTTAACCAGCATTTGAAGAACCAAAGATAGAGAATTACTCGGCCAAAATCCTGCAACACTTTCTCTCCCAGCATTGTTGGTCTATCTGCACCAAATGGATTCCGAATGGTTCAAGACAGCAGCTCACTACCATCTTCTAAAGGGTAACTAGAGATGAGGAATAAATGCTGGCTGAGCCAGTGATGCCCATATCCTGGAAATGGGTTCTATTCTCTAGTTGCTGAAACCCAGTTGATGTTACTGCAGGATGATGAGGGATGCTGAGTGCATCCTCCATGAAGCAGCACCATCACATTTACCCTGCCTACACCTACAGAGCAACACAGCAACATCACTGGAACAAAAGGCAGAGAAGCCAAAGGAGGACTTAGATATAGTTCTTCAAGGTAAAGTCATGAAAGGGGATTGGAACACAGCAGAAACAGGAGACTGAGCTGGATGGTCAGCTGTTTCCCACTGAATGGTGGAGCAGGATTGAAAGGCTGAATGGTCTCCTCCTGCTGCTATCTCCCAGGTATGTATATAGCCATGGAGCACGGGTAGGAAGAAGTAGGCAGGGCAGTGATTCTCGAGGAGATTGCACTTCCACAACTGTTTTCATTGAGGGATGGTTTGATGGATTTTATTTAACATTTATCTTTAACACAAGGTTTGTAAATTTTGGCTTTAAAATGTTGTAAAACCTTTTTGCACTGCAAATAAAATTAAAGAAAATAATTTGGAATGTCTAAATATAACAGTTTTAAAGCTTTCAACCTTTGTAATACAAAATCCTGTCTATTCCCAGACACCATCACTTTCCAGCTACTCAAACTCCAGGGAAATATTCACTCCCTGTCTGAACCTTTGGTTTGATTTAACAGCTTTTCAGTTCTCGTTCTGTGAGCTGTGAAGTGTTCTTTTTCCCCATTTTTCCAACCCAGAAATGTGATCACAGCAACCTTCCCGCCATCAAAATCATCATTACGCAATTTTGCATTTGGTTAACATAAAATCACCAGCAGTGCAAAAGTGAGGACTGCAGATGCTGGAAACCAGAGTCTAGATTAGGGTGGTGCTGGAAAAGGGCTTTTGCCAAAACATTGATTTTCCAGCTCCACCGATCCTGCCTGACCTGCTGTGCTTTTCCAGCACCACTCTAATCTAGACATACAATCACCAGCAGTAAACCAGTTGTGTAACCAACTGAATATTTCCAAACAAAGCCCATTACGGGCCAAGCAAACAATTACAAGTGACAGAGTGAGAAGGGACTAAATCAAAGTAGAGTTGTGGGGAGGGGGCAGCGGTGGAGATAAAGCACTGTATCCCCTGCGGTGCCCACCTCTATCTAAAAGCATCGAGAGCATTGATTCACACGACAGGCTCCTTCTCCTAGACACCCTGCCGTGTAGCCATTATCCTCAATCATAGAATAAAATCCCTACACTGTGGAAGTAGAGCATTGGCCCATCAAACCCCACCGACCATCTGAAGAACATCACGCCCACAGCACTCTCACGGTAACACTGCATTCCCTAAGGCTGATCCACCTCGTCTGCACAATCCTGGATGCTGTGGACAATTTAGCACGACTGATCCACCTGACCTGCACATCTCTGACTGTGGGAGGAAATCAGAGCACCTGGAGGGAACCCACACTATGATGGGGAGAATGTGGGAACACCACACAGGCCGTTGTCCAACGCTGGACTCCAACCTTGTACCTGATGCTGTGAAGCAGCCATGCTACAATCACAATTTAAATCAAAACAGATGATCCCTGTTTATTGTCACATTGCGGTTTGCAGAGACTTATAGCCCAGAGAGACATTCTGAGGTTCAGAAAGTGGCAATGTATGTTCATACACCTCCAGCCCAGTTAATGTGGTTAACAACAACAACTTCAATCCTCCAACAGTGTCATCATGTACAAGGTCCACTCCTGACTCTGATGTACAGTAACATCAGAATCAGAGTCCTGCAGTCCACACGGAGCAGGTGGATGACCACGTCCCTGTGAGCACTCAGTGGTCTGTCAATCGTGTTGAAGACGCAGCAAATCCCTTGTCACACAGAGGGGTGAACAGCTCCTACTCAGAATGAACCCGCTGGATTCTCGGAGGCAGGATGAATCACTGAATCCCTTCTCCCACACTGAGCATCTGAATGAGCTCTCCCCTGTGTGGGCTCACTGGGGTCTCAGTGGGGCAGGATGAATCACTGAATCCCCTCTCACCCCCACATCCATCTGAATGGCCTCTCCCCCAATTTGGGCTCAGTGGGGACTCCGCAGGTGCTGCACTTGAGTGAATCTCACCCCACACTGGGAACAAGTGAATGACCTTTCCCCAGAGTGAGCTCGCTGGTGTTTAAGCAGGTCAGAGGACTGAGTGAATGCTTTCCAACACTGAGCAGGTGAATGGCCTCTCCCTGGTGGGAATGCACTAATGTCTCCACTGATGAGAGATTTGAATGAATCCATTCTCACACATGGAGCTGGTGAAGGGTCTAAATCCACTGTGCCATCTCTGGTGTCTCAGCAGATTGTAAGATCGAGTAAATCCCTTCCCATACGTGGGGCAGCTGAGCGGCCTCTCCGCAGTCTGACTGTGTAGGTTTGTATCCTGCTGGGAGGGGCAAGTGAATTCCGAATTCTGATTGAGTACGTCCTCCTGTTTTCTCAGTTGTTATTGACAATCTCATTCCCCCGCAACACAATCTGTTCCAGAGTGTGACAGAAACAGTAGAATGGTCAGCTACAGCTGGTCAACTGACTGATCACTGGACACGAACGTTTCACTCTCCACAGATGCTGCCAGACCTACTGAAGTTTTCCAGCAATTTCTTCCAGATTTTGCTTCTGATGTCCCAGCATATGCAGATGTTTAGTTTTCCAATACTCATCTTGTCTGTTGCAGAGGAGTTTATTGATGAAATTAGAGGGTTTTGAAAGTTGTACGTTAGGTCACACATCAGCTATAATCATCATGAATTGCAGAGCAGAGTTGAGGGGCTGAATGGCCTCCTCCTGTTCCAATGAAAGTTATCCATCGGCAGCTTGTGGTAACATTTCCGCTCACTGTTCACCTCCATGCCGAACACACTGTTACTGACTGAACAAACCTCCTGTGTTTGAACTAAACCTGCTGATGTTCAGCGCTCCCTCTCCTGCCACTTGGGTTAAACTCTCATCAAGGAATGCTGTCTTGTATTACTGCGGGAATGCCCGTAAGGACTAATCCTGGAGTCTGTATCCCCTGGGATCCACAATCACCGTTTATTTCCTTCTTCCTCTTTCATTCTGGCTATTGAACTCTCGGCTTCAATCCATTCTCCTGTCATGCTTTTCAACGTGCCCATGTGGGTGGATTAGAGGCAGCTGGGATTTAATGAAGGGAAGTGGGGATTAGGCGGAAGCACGAGGAGAGCTGACAGCAAAGACAGTTCTTGTTGTAAAGGCAGAGTTTCTCCGTGACCCAGTGAGTGTCGAGGCACCTGAGTTTGCGGGGGAAGACATTCAATCAGGGATTTGGTAAGACACTCAGACATTGACCTGTCCATCTGATTGTTAATTCAGACAGATAGAAAGAAAGATGCACATTTCGATAACACCTTTGATGATCTGGGGCAATGAAACATGCTTCCAAACCAATGATTTCAACCACAAATCTCTGAAAACACAGACACAAAGCATTCTACTTGTACCAGGTTGTATCTGAGCCTCCTTTTTTCGTGAGAAAAGCGTTTTGAGATGTTCAGCCTTTCCTGGTGATTATAACCGCTTTGTTCCTGTAAGATTTATGACTGATCCTTTATTTTCCTGTTCCTTGTGAGTGATGAAAGTAGCAGAAACAGTTCCTGACCTGTGAGGGGTTTTGGTTGGAGTATTTATATTTACAAATCCATTCCCACCCTCACATACAGTGTGAAATTGATGTAAAACTGAATCGAAGGAGTGAGTGAGCACCCACAGAATCATATGTATCTGAGTTGAATGAACCTGGCATGAGGAAAATGGGACAACGATCACAACGAGTTAGAATCATAGAATCCAATGAGTGCAGAAAGAGTGTATTCGACCCATCGAGTCTACAATGACCTGCTCACCCACCCTACCCCCATCACCCCACATTAACCATGGTTAGCCCAACCCACCTAAATTGCATACTGCCGCCATGTTAGCATGGCCAATCCAGTAACGTTACACATCTGTGGGAGGGTCACAAATTACACCCAAATGCTCGGAATTGTGTATGAAGGCTCACAAAAACTTGACTCTGACACAAATGCTCTGCTTTTCAAACTAAAATCTGGGGGAAACTGCAACCGGAAAGATTTCTGATTATCTCAGGAGGAAGAGAATTCAAAACTTGCGCCGTTGACCCAGGAGGCACAGTGAAAGTTACCGAGGTCTGGGAACCATCAGAAATGTAACAGGTTGTGAGCAAGGTGGGGGTGAGACAAGGACAAAAAGACAGTCTGTCACAGGAGAGAATAAACAGCAAAAATGGTACTCCCTCAAGGCCATGGGGAATGGAGTTAGGGCTGGGAAAGAAACAAGGAAACAAGGTGTGCAGCTGACAAAGAAATATGTTAAAAACAGATTATAAATACATAGAGGGCAGAGTTCACAGTCTGAAATTGTTGCTTTCAATGGTGAGTACAAAAAGCTATAATGTCTGGGGAGTTCTATTTCAGCCAACACATACAGGATGGACCAAGTGGCCTCGATCTGTGTTGTAACATGCTGGGTTTTTTCTGACATTTGCAGTTCAAGTCTGATGACACTAATAACTTTTCAAATTGTACTAGAGTTTAATATTCTGGAGAAATGTCAAATAAATCACATTGATAGCATTCTGAAGACCTTTGTCCATAACCCTGCATGTTCCAGCATTTCAGTGACATCCATGTCCCTACCAGTGGGACAGGACGTACAGGGATGGTGACGGTGGTGTCTTGGACATTGTAAGCCATGATTCTGTGCCTATGACTGTGTCAGGTTGTTGCTTGACTAGTCTGCATTCTCACTCACCCAATAAGATGTTGACAGGGTTAGACACTACATTTGGAGCTCCTCTGCTCGCCATTTCCTTTCCTTTCTGCGTTTTTAAAATTTCTTTCTCTCTCACTCTCCCCTTTGCAGACTCTGACACAAGTGTCTCAACATTGAATCATAACAAAAGTTTTGAAATAAAAACATGTCTGTACAAGAAAATCAATGGAGGAAAATATATTATTCTTGAATCAACTACATTTTTAAACAAAAACAATTCTGTTCAATAAACACTGTCTCATTTCTTCCTTCAATTCTATTATGCGAGCTATTATATTTTGTCCCTCAGCTCACCAATCTTAAAAAATATTTAATCAATTTCAGAGCAACATGCTGACAAAGTATTGAACCAATTTATCTGTTTAGGTTTTAGCATTAGTTTTCAATTCATTACCATTACAATAATTGCATAATAATTGGTCTTGGTAACAAGTATACTGAGGCTCACAATTTACTTTATTGATTGTTTGAAAAATGGTACAATCTATCTTTTTTCAGGATTCTAACAGTAATTATTAAAGCATTTTCATAACAATAATTATAATATGCTTTAGTTTAGTCTTGCTAACAACTAGAGTGAAGTTTACATTTGAAATTAATCCAATCTTTTGTAGTACCTATACAGTAATATAAAAATCCATTTTATTTCCAACACACCTACAAAATAATCCATTATTTCTGATGCATCACTCACTGTTAAAAATATGACTTTTGCTCATTTGAATTATCTGTGTAATCCCAGCCTTATAAATTTAGAAAAACCTAATTACTTTTCCCTGCAACAATTCCTGTTCATTTTTGTAGATAGCACAGTCAAATAGCAGGATGAAATGTATCAATATTCTTAAGTATGCTTTAAGAATTTTGAAAATTTATATATTTCTAATATATAATAATTGTTCATTTCAGTTCATAGAATATCGAAAAGTACAGCAGAGTACAGGCCCTTTGGCCAAGATGTTGTTCCGACCTTTTATCCTACTCTAAGATCAAACGAACCAACATGTCCTTCATTTACTATCATCCATGTGCCTATCCAAGAGTCGCTTAGATATCCCTGATGGATCTGAATCTACTAGCACCACTGGCAGTGCATTCCACACACCCACAACTATCTATAAAGAAACTATCTCTGACATCTCCCCACAACTTCCCCCATTCACCTTAAAATTATGCCACTTTGTGGGGAAAAGTCTTTCATTATCCACTCTGGCTATGCCTCTCATCATCTTGTACAAATTTATCAAGTAAACTCTCATCTTCTTTCACTGAAATGACCAAAGCCCCAGCTCCCTTAAACTTTCTTCATAAAACATGCCTTCCAGACCAGACAGCATCTTGGGAAATCTCTTCTGCCCCTTCTCGAAAGCTTCCACATCCTATGTATAATGAGGTGATCAGAATCAAACACGATATTCCAAGTGTAGGCTCACGAGGGATCCATAGAGCTGCAGCATAACCTCGTGGTTCTTAAACTCAATCTCCTTGATAATGAAAGCCAACACACCATGCACCGTGTTAAAAACCCTATCACCTTGGATGTCAGCTAAGAGGGATAAATGGGTGTGCACCCCACGATCCCTGTGTTCCTCCACATTGTCAAGAATCCTGCATTTAATCCTAAAATATGCATTCAAATTTGAAATTCCAAAGTGAATAACTTCACACTTTCCCAGGTTGAACTCCATCTGGCACTTCTCAGCCCAGCTCTGCCAATGTCCTCTTGCAACCTACAAAAGCCCGCCACACTATCGACCACTCCACCAACCCTCGTGTCATTGGCAAACATCCTAACCCACCCTTCCACTTCCCCAATCAAGTCAATTATAAAAATCACAAAGAGCAGAGGTCGCAGAACTAATCCCTTCAGAATACGGCTGATCACTGTGCTCCAAGCTGAAAACTATCTATATAATCTCATCCTGTCTTCTATGGGCCATCCAATTTATTATCAAACTAGGCAAGTTTCCCTGTATCCCATGCCTCATTACTTTCTAAATGAGCCTATCATGGGGAACCTAATCAAACACCTTGCTAAAATCCATATACACCACATTCACTGCTCTGCCCTCACCAATGTGTTTGTCACATCCTCAAATAATTCAATAAGCATTATGAGGCATAACCTGCCGCTCACAAAGCCATGCTGACCATCTCTAATCAATCGATGCGTTTCCAAATAATCATAAATTCTGTCTCTCAGAATACTCTCCAATAATTTGTCCACAACTGGTGTAAGACTGACTCATCGATGATTCCCAGGATTATCTCAATTGACTTTCTTGAATAAGGGAACAACGTTTACCACCCTCCAATCTTCTTGTATGACTCCAGTGGACATTGGAGATGCAAAGATCATTGCCAAAACTCAGTAATCCCTTGCCTCATTTCCCATAACAACCTACGTTATATCCTTTCTGTACCAGGGGACTTATCTATCCCCATGATTTTTCAATATTTTCAGCACATTCTCCGTCTTAACATTGACTGGTTCGAGCATATCAGCCTGTTTCACACTGTCCTCACATGGAACAAGGTCCCACTCACTCGGGAATACTGAAGCAAAGTAGTCATTAAGGACCTTCACTACCTGCTCTGACTCCTGGCGCAAGTTTGCTTCACTATTAGGTGTATAAATATGGAATTATGTCTCAGCACTGGATTAATGTAAAGTTAGTGCAGTGTACAATCACTCGAGAACTTTGAATATTGAACTGTATTTTAACTGAGAAAACACAGTTGAATTGATTTGATTATATTTCACTTCATGCTAACATTTATTGTATTGTAAGAGTTTCCTTTTTTGCATATATGAAACGTACTGGAAATTAATCGCACGTTTATGTAAAGAAAATAGAATCACCATCTGCTTGTTCCTTCCTTTTTCAATGACTGTTCATTTTGAAATTGTGGAAGTTGTACATTGTTGAAAGGAAGAGAAATTGTCTTCAGCAGAATATTCACATTGAATGACTGATGCATTTTTAAATCAAAGTACAATGATCATGCAGTTTTGTCAATTTATCTTTCAAAGAATTGTCATGAGATTCCTCTTCATTTAAGAGTATCATTTATTTATTCCATTGTTATTGTAAAATATTGTTTAATTTCCAGTCCATTACACACAGAAACTACCTAATTAATTCCCATTCAAATTACTACAATAAACAGCTGACTAGTTTTCATTTGTGTAACCACATTAAATATATTGCAGTCCTGCCCGTCCTGAGTGGGAACATTATGAAAGGAGTTTGTGGAGATGTGGTAGTGTCTCTATTACTAGACCCGAGGGAAGGTTTCAAATCGCACCTTCAACAGAAATATATTAAGAGTTTCTCTGAATGTTGATTAGAGAGTACTTAAGCACAGACGGAGTTGCTTTTCAATTCAATATTAGATCTGCTTTTATCTATTATATCAAAAATCACAAAATCTGATATTTATTTGTGTCAGGTTACCAAGAAATAGTTGTTGGAAAATTCGCTTTAGCCACTTTGCTTTTACAAAAGACTTACATCTGTCCCTGTTTTGTATATCTGTAAGAAATCTGAAGAGGATTTTCACTTTTACGAGAAAAGGGGAGATGTTTCCCATATAAATTAATGCTTCTTCGATTGACGCCTTTTCAACTTATGTAAGGTTTCCTAATAACGCTCTACTTTCGGCTAGTGGGGATACCTGTATCTAATTCTGTCGCTCATAAGTTCGTGAAGAATACTTGAAAATGTTGCAGAATTAAAGATTACGATGTCTAAGTAATGAGATAGATTTTTTTTGTTGCAAAGGGGCAAGTCCAAACAATTGAAACACATTAAACATTATTCTCTCGTGCTATAAATTTGAAATAAAGTTGATATCTTCTTCAGTAAAATAACAAATGCTACCTCCTATTACTTATCAGTCAGCTGATTTCCTACTTTGTAACTAAATGTTGTGATTCATCTAAATATTACTCTGTCCTTTGATCAAAGTGAATTTGTAATTGTTGTTCAATTTATGAATTGTCAGAAAATTGTTTTTTTATTTTTCCATTCACCTGTTCATTTTGACTGTAAGATTGAAATGCTATGAACATATTGGAGTTTGTTCATGTAAAAATAAGGTTTGCACATCTCTCACGTTTCTCATTTCTTGTATTATGATTCAAGAATGTTTACTGGTGGAATTCGAGTAAATTCCAAACATTTGTTGACTTCAAATAAGATCTTTAAAACCCAATTATCAATCTGTTGTTAATTTTTCAGCTGTTTACATTGACATTGCTTAGGTACTCATTCAGAGAAATCAACTGACAATGATAAACTATTTCCAGGATTATTGAATTGAAAGAAAGTTACAGACGTCCAAACATTTTTTGGAAGGAATTGCTTTTCCATTCAAATGTATAGAGTGTTCAAGAATTCTATATTGCCTTCCACTGGTTTTCTTTCCGAGAAATCAAATTTATAATTCATGTGAATTTTAATGTGTTCTATATTTTGAAATTTGTAGCAGGTTTAAGAAAAAAAGAGGAGCAATTAACATGAAAAATTCAGTCAATAGAAAGCGCTGTAAATTAAATTTACAGAGGCAACTTTTAGTATTATTTCTGAATATTCAGTCAAATATTTCTAATGTCAAGAGCGTGGTGCTGGAATAGTACAGCAGGTCAGGCAGCATTCGAGGAGAAGTAGAATCAACGTTTTGGGCACAAGCCCTTCATCAGGAATCTTTTCTGATGATGGCCTAATGCCCGAAAGGTTGATACTCCTGCTCTTTGAATATGCCTGCCCTTTTCCAATGCCACAGCTTATCTCACTTTCTCCAAATACATTTAATGAAGGTGAACTGAAAATGTTCGCATCAGCAGTTGAACAAGACCAAATTAACACATTTATTTACAATATTTATAGTGAAAACCTGTTTGAGAACATGCAACAAATCAGATCAAACAACATCTCTTACTGTCAGAACCCTTGGCCATTCATAATAAAGAATAACCATGCTTTGAACAACCAATATGGTGTATAACTACTGAACTGAAATACCAGAGGGACAACGATTGCATTTATTGGAGGGAATGATAACCAGATCCTTACTGTGATAGTGGTGATGAATCTCAGGAACAATAAAATTTTACTGTGATTATTCCACTGAACAGTAATTAGATGGTCATGAAGATCTTTGTGTGGCTTTATGTGTAGTGTTTTGTATGAACATTGATTTCAGTAACATTGAGATATTTTACAAGATTGACAATTGACTGTTAAAGATAAGTTTTAAAGGCAACATTTAAAAAACATTGTCAGTTTTGTTTAGCGAAACACAATTCTAAGTTTATGGAATCCCGACTGTGTGGAAAAAGGCCATTTGGCCCAACAAGTCTACACTGACGTTCCAAGAATGATCTACTCAGCACCATTCTGCTCTCAGATTACTGGACATTTCCCCCTGACTAATGCACATAACCTACACATCCCTGATCAGAACGTGAAGCTTAGCATGGCCAATTTACCTGACCTGCATATCTGGATTGTGGGAGAAAACCAGGACATGTGAACTCCACACAAACATGTGGCCGAGGATGGAATCAAACCCAAGTGCATAACACTGTAAGACACGAGTGCTAACCACTGATCCACTGTTCTCAATGCCCAACCCCATGCAAGAAATGAGATAAGTGAGAGACGTGCAAAGTCAAATTTCAAATGAACAATCTGCTCTTGTCAATGCGTATCAATCTTACATTGAATATGAATACGTGATTGGAAAACAAAAAAATAAAAATCCCTGACAAATCATGAATGAACAATAATTCAAAAATTAATATGATCAAAGAGCACAACAATAATCAGGTGAATTGCATTGTTTAATTACAAATTTGGGAATTAGATAACTAATGAATAACGGGAAGTGACATTTGTTTCTTTCACTGATGAAGAAATTGACTTGTAATACTGCAGAATAGCAATTTATGTGCCTGAAATGTTTGAATTAAGCTCTTTCCAGTAAAAAAAATCAGGACAATCACGTTGACTTCTTCATCTTTAAGACTGCAACAATATCAAATACTTTCCATGAATTTAGAACCAGCAAGATTAGTTAATTTGGTTGCTTGGGAACGCAAAGAGAATAAACAGCAGATTCTGTGAATTAGTCATTCAATGTCATTATTCAACTGAAGACAACATCCCTTCTTTGCAAAAATGCTCATCTTCGAAAAATTCAAAATGCATTGTCATTGTTTAATGAGACAATACAGTGATGTTAATTCTTTTTCATTTGACTTAACAAAATGTAGGAATGTTACATGATTTTGTGGTATGAAAAATACTTGAATCTTATTGTGATTAGAAATACAATAAATGTTCGCATCGAAGTGAAGTATATTTAAACTAATTCAACTATGTTTCTGCAGGTAAAATAAGAATTAATATTAACAATGATTGAGAGATTGCACACTACAATAGTTATTCATGTAAAGAGCCGTAATTCCACATTCACAGCACGTACTTGATGGAATAGTTATTAGGTATGAGCAACAACTGAATTATAAAATTCGATCAACGAATTTAGAAATAATGAGAAATCTCGTTGTGCTATGTGACTGAGGAATATGTGCAAATGAACAGGAATTATTGCAATGAAAAGTAATTGCAGCTCTGTGAATTTAAAGTCTGTGATTACGGAGATCATTCAAATAAGCAAACAATAGGCATTCACAAATAATGTTGAATGGGAAATCCTTGGGTCCATTGTGGGAAACTGGACCTGAAAATAAAGTTTCATATTACAGTGTTGGCACTCAGAAACAATTGGTTAAATTAAAATGAGAATCTCACTTTACTTGTTCAAAAGACTTTCTTAAATAATTGCGCAATTATTAGCATGACAATGACTTGATAATGTTGTTATATGAGCAATTAAAATAAATCAATATTTCAAAAACACACTGCTGTTATGTTGATTTAATATTTATTAAAATTGGCAAAGTGTGGAATTAAATATAGTAACTACCTTTATGAATTGAAGAAAAAGTGAGCCATTCAGTCATTATGGAACTTTTATTTCTTTACTAAAAAAATGAAGGTAACACAAGAAATATGAATTTCTATCAAATAGTTTCATCATAGAGACATGTTATTTTAATTTAGATGATTAATATTATGATCAGAGTTCAGACATTTGTGTCAGAATTTGGAAGAAATTTAATAGATAATGAAAGTGAGCATGAAAGTGAACAAATGATGCAGTCAATGACATTTGGTACATAAAGGAATTATAATAATTGTTCATTATTGTATAGTGATGGATAATGTTTGAATAGAAAAGACAAAAAGAATCAACATGTTCAAAACAGTTCTTTTCTTACAATTAAATGAAACCAATAACCATTTTGCAGAGTGCGTGATTTGGAAAAAAACAGTCATTTAATGTGTTATATAAACTGAAAACTACTTCCATTTTGCAAAAATGGAGACTTTCCCAATTTCAAAACTTAGGTTTGCTTAATTATACAACATAAATGGTTGTAATATGAAATATCTCTTGCACACAAATGTAAAATAAGTAGACTTAAGGATTATTAGAATGACGAAACGTTTGTTGTTTGCATGCTTGTATTACAGTCAATATCCGTGATAAAGTAGAAGCATTGTTTTAAGCATCATAAATCATCTTGAACTACTGAACTGAAATAGAAGATATCAATTGCACTTGTTGCATGGAATAGTAAACAAATACTTCCTGTTGTCATTGGTTTCAGGAGCAATAAGGTACTTACTCAGGTTATTGTACTGAACAATAATCAGATAGTGATGAACGTCTTTGTGTTGCTTTATGTGTATTGTGTGGTGTGAACATTGGTTCGTTAAAACTGAGATATTTACATGAATTAGGAACAGAACGATAATTGGGTGCGAATGATCTGATTTAAAATCAGACTGTTTTCGATGTTTACGAGAACTGCTGAGTGAAACATTCTTAAACGTCATGCAATTAATGGGGTAAGTGAGAGATATGCAAATTGAACTTCCAAATGAACACACCATGATATTTTCCCACCATTTCAATGTCACATTCAATATAAATAGGTGACTGGAAAGCTAAAAACAAATCTCACACAATTCATAAACTGACCAGTAATTAAAAATTGATAAATAAGAGCACATGACATTTGTTTATTTTCCTGAAGAAGTAATTGATCTTTTCTCATATGTATAGCACTGGAACATAAAATTCTATGTGTTGTTTTATCTAAGATCTACAGAACAAGAAAAAAATAATGATTATCGTGACTTCGTATATTTCCGCTTTATGACTGCGACATTCTTAAATATTTTCTGAGGAATATTGATTGAGTGGAATTAGGTACATCTTGCTATTAGTCACCAGAAGAAAGTATATAGCAGATACTGTGATTATTGGAATGAACGATGTTACCTCCAAATAATCTACTGATATTGTGATTGGATATACAGTAAATGTCAGCATCGAAGTAAATTATAATCAAATCAATTAAAATTGTTTCCAAGCTAAACATAATTACAATATTCACAATGATTGAGAGATTGCACATTGCAATGTCCTTGCAGTAGTATGGAAGCATAATTCCACATTTATATCCCTTACTGGATTGCACAATTATTGTATATAATATATATTCCCAACAAAGGGATTTTAAAAATCATATTCGTGAATTTAAGTATAATGAGATATCTCATCTTGATATTAGACTGAGTAATATGTCGAAATGAAGAGTAATATTGCAGGGAAATGTAATTGGAGCTCTCTGAATTTCAAATTATCTCTCTGAGATAATTATTAACATTCAAATGAGCAAAAATCAAATATTTACAATGAATTTTGCAAGGGATGTTATTGGTTGTTTTCTAATTGCATTGGCCTGAACAAATAGGTATTAATATAGTAGCATTGTCAATAAGAAATAATGAATAAATTTTAAAAACATTGCATTTTTAAAAAGTCTAAATTAAATTGCTGTGTAATTATTGTAATTGATAATTGCTTTTAGAATCCTGACAGATACGTTGACTTAATATTTTGAAAGCACTTTGATGTTGATTGGATATTCATTAAGAAGAAGAAACTGAAACTTAAAGCATAAAACTTAGCTGTATGATGGGAAAAAAAATCATTCATCAACAATTGAAAAAAAATTGATTTTGTTCAAAAATGCAGGCAATGCAAGAGTTATATGCTTTCTTCCAGTAGTTTTCTTGAAGAGTCATATCAATTTTATTAACGTAACTTTTATCACAATGTGGGAAATAAGAAATGTAGTTTTCTGCAGGCGATATAAAAATGTAATTGTTGTAAGTGCTAGTGGAGTGAAATTTCTGTAGATGGGGGAGGGCTGAGACATTATACAAATGGTCATGGAATTCTTGTAGCATGTGCTATGCTTAAGTCTAAGACTTTACTGAATATAGAAGGTCTTTTAAAGAAGTAGTTTTAAAGAAAATAGTTTTAAGCAAGAAAATAACTATGGAATGTTGTAGCATAAAGTAAGGGTATTTACACTATAAAGCTTATAGTAACAAGACAAAGAACCCAGACATCCAAGGACACGGGACAGCCTGTACTGAGATAAGGAAAGATAAAAAATAAGTGAGGTAACCGACTTGTGATAGGACCAATGGGTAAAGGGAGGCGTAAGCCTGCAACACACAGACTGTATAAAAATGATTGTATAACTGATATCTTCACACTCGTTGCCAGGCTAGCAGGGGCGCCCAAACTTGCAAGTTTTTAATAAATTGTCCTTGTTTCCATGGCTTTGTCTCCGGCTGATTTATCAGTGAGTTTTGTTTCTAACAATTTGGGGTCTTGTCTGGGATCCAAAATTCAGACCACTCGACACTCTTGGGACGATGGGGGAGGTTCACCTCGCCGATTTCGGCGATCTCCGACTCCTTCGTTTGCGGTTTGCGGTTTGGGCGAGTACAATCTGGACTGGGAGACCCTGGAAACAAGGAGGAGTTTTGCAGTGGCCATAAAGAGCTTCAGTGGTTTTGCAGTGACCATAAAGAGTTGTAGTGTTTTTGCAGTGACCATGAAAAGCTGCAGAGGATTGCTGCGCAGGTTAGGAGCCGGCTGCGACCAGGTAACTCTGTGCACAGACCAAGGTAAGTAAAGTGATCTTAAAGTATTGCCTTGGTTGTCGGAACAATCTTAAGTGGTCGGGAAACATACGGGAAGTACGGGAGAATTGGCGAGATCTAAATGAAAGCATATGTAAATGGAAAAGAGCCCATGTCAGAAGGGCTACATCTGAAGGGCTGCTGAGGGTGCAGTTTGTAATTAACTTATGGCCAGACGTATAGAAAAATAGTAAAAAGTTAGAAGACTTGTTGTGAGAAGCTCGTGTCTGTGAGATACTGTGTGTGTGTGTGTGTGTGTGTGTGTTTGAGAGAGAGAGAGAGAAGAGCTGTACAGCTAGAAGAAGGTTTAACCCTTTGTGATCCGGTTTGAATGCACATTTGTTTGTTGGTGATTGAATATTAACAGTTGAATTCTCAAAAAGCATATAAAAGATCAGATGAATCGGACGAGTACAGTGTCTGGTCAGGACCCTGAAGGGGGTGTGGAAGAAGGTGACACCGGACTTCGTTAAGATTAATTCAATTTGCAATGATTGGAGGCACGGGGAATTGCCTGTGGAACGAATGATCTGTAAATAATGTTAAAGGGAAATATATTCCACCTAACAGTCTTTGGGGAGAATGTTGGGTAATTGGGAACACCACTCCCGGATGCGGGAGAAAGGTAAGACTACAATGATAAAATATTGTTTTTTCATTTGGACTAGAGAAAGTATTAAGGCGCCTGGTAATTTTTTTTTGGCCCAAGTATGGGTCCGATGAGGATTGGCTGTGTCAAGATTTTAATATATATGTCAATCGAAACTAACCTACAGTCAAAAATAGTCCGATTAGGCGGCTTGTTGGATAGGGAGTGCAGGAGTACAATTATGTCCCATGAATAAGGAGGAATCAGGGAAAGAACGAAATAAAAGAATGAAAAAGGGAAGCCACAATGGGATCCCTTAATGTGTTTGCCGCCCCCATATACTAATCCCTGGAACGAGCCTACAGCTTCCGAAGTAGAACCGTGTCCAGAATTAAAAAGGGGAATGGAATCTGAGGTAGAAGATGCAGAACCTGGGGTGTGGGGGGGGGGGGGGGGGCGGTGGTCGGGGGTGGGGGTGGGGAGGGGAGGAGTGCTCAGAATTACTCGAGCTACCACACTTAGTGGAGGGGCAGAGATAATGGAAAATGTAAAATTATGTCCCTTAAGAGAGGTTCCGATTGGGGAAGCTACAATCAGATAAGTAAATACTCCCTTAACCAGCAAAGAATTTCGGGTCTTTAAAAAGGAAATGAAAAGTTTAACATA
The DNA here is from genome assembly GCF_047496795.1 of Chiloscyllium punctatum. NCBI lineage: Eukaryota > Metazoa > Chordata > Chondrichthyes > Orectolobiformes > Hemiscylliidae > Chiloscyllium > Chiloscyllium punctatum. Next base: position 51,531,907 of record NC_092780.1, read on the forward strand.
AATTCTCAAATATTGACCCATATTGGAAAAATAATGACAGAGACGGTAGGGAGGCGAATGCGAGAACGCAGAGAAATGGTAATATTAAGAATTAAAGAGGCAGTACCTGGACCACCAAATTTTATTAAGGCCTTTGAAGTACGCCAAGAGAAGGACGAAACCCCTTCTGCATTTCTTCAAAGGCTCAAGGAGGCCACAAGGAAGTATTCGGGAATGGATCCCGATAATCCGGTAGTACAGGGATTCTTAAAGGCCCAGTTCGTAACTAAATCATGGCCAGACATACAAAAGAAATTACAGAAATTAGAGGGATGGAGTGAAAAACCAATAGAAGAACTGCTATGTGAGGCACAGAAAGTGTATGTAAAAAGGGAAGACGAGAAGCAGAAACACAAAGTCAGAATGATGGTGGTTGCAGTAGAAGAAATAACAAAACGGCAGCAGGAATATGAGAATGACAGGAAGAAAAGGGGGAAATATGAAAAACAAAACCCAAACATTAAGGAAGGGAGACAACAGGTAGGATGTTATTTTTGCAGCAAAGTTGGACATTTCAGATGAGATTGTCCAGATCTCCAAATGGAAAAAGAAACGGTTTCCCTGATGACTTTTGAGGACGAATAGGGGGGTCAGGTTTCCTTCCTTTTGAGACCCACCAGGAACCCTTGGTAAATCTAAAGGTGGGACCGAAAGGGGAGGAGACAGTATTTTTGGCAGATACGGGAGTGGCCCGGTCATCCCTAAGTTTTAGACCTACTGGCGTTAAATTAACTAACCAAAGAATCAGGGTTTTTGGAGTAAAAAATGAAGCAGTTTTAGTACCCCTTTTTGAGCCAACTTTAATTAAGGGAAGTAGTGAAGAAATAACAGGACAGTTCTTATATATCCCTGACCTCGGGAGCAATCTACTGGGTAGAGATTAGATTATTAAATTAGGCCTAAAAATAGAGGTAGAAATTCGTGATGTGACCTTAAAAATGGCCCTGTTAACACCTCATGATGAAAAACAAATGTTTTCGGTAAAAGACCACGTGACCATCGCTGGTTTAGTGTGATAGATTTAAAATATGCATTCTGGGCTTGTCCTCTCGCCCCAGAAAGCCGTGACATGTTTGCTTTCGAATGGGAGGATCCATATACGGGTACAAAACAGCAGTTCCGCTGGATGGTACTTCCCCAGGGATTCACGGAATCACCTAATTTATTTGGACCAGTACTGGAGCAAGTCTTTGAACAATTTACAATACCCAAGGGGATGATACTGTAACAATATGTGGATGATCTACTTGTATCTGGACTAAAGAGAAATGAGGTGAGCGAGGCTATCAATAGACTGTTAGATTTCCTAGGGAAACAGGGTCTAAAGGTATTCAAGAACAAGTTACAATATGTAGAAAAAGAAGTAAAATACTTAGGACACCTTATTAATGAGAGCACAAGGTGCATTAGCCCCGAAAGGATTAAAAGGATAGTAGAACTGCCCCTTCCGACCACCAAACGTGAATTACGGAAGTTCTTGGGGCTAGTGGGCTATTGCAGATTATGGATAGCAGCATGCACCCAGAAAACGAAGGGGTTATATTACAAATTGACAGAATCTGAACATGGAAAACTACAATGGACAGAAGAAGAAAAGGAGGGGTTACAGGAATTAAAACAAAGCTTGATACAAGTTCCCGTGTTAGACCTCCCCTCCCTTGAGAAATCCTTCCACCTTTTGAGGCAGTAAATAATGGACCAGCAGTAGGAGTGCTAACCCCGAAAACAGGAGGAAAGAAACAAACCATAGCCTTCCTGTCCAAAATTTTAAACCCTGTCTCGAGAGGTGGGCCTGAGTGCATACAGGCGGTCGCGGCCACTGCCATTCTAGTAGAGGAGAGCCGCAAACTAACCTTCAGAGGAGCGCTAGTTGTTAGCACTCCCCATCAAGTCAGAACAGTGTTAAATCAAAAGGCAGGACGATAGTTGACAGACTTAAGAATTTTAAGATATGAAGCTATCCTTATGGAGAGAGATGGCCTGGTGTTAACGACAGATGCTTGTTTGAACTCAGCCACCTTCATGTGAAAGAGAGAACCCCAAACACACAAGAAATAGAACATGGTAGTTTAGATATTATCGTGTATCAGACCAGAACAAGAGTAGACTTAAAGGATATTCCCTTACATGAAGGAGGTAGGCTGTTTATAGACGGGTCGTCAAGAGTAGTACAAGGAAGAAGACATAATCGATATGCAGAAGTAGACGGTAGTGAAAACCACACATTTGAGGCTGACCAGTGACCTAATACATGGTCAGCCCAAACGTGCGAATTATATGCTTTAAACCAGGCCTTAAAGCGATTAGAAAATCGGGATGGGACAATTTACACTGACTCTAAGTATGCCTATGGGGTGGTCCATACCTTCGGTAAAATGTGGCAAGAGCATGGTCTAATCAATAGCCGGGGAAAGGAATTAATACATGAAGAGTTGATAGGACAAGTGTTGAAAAACTTGGAATTACTCCAGGAAATAGCTATTGTCCACGTACCTGGGCATCAGAAGGGGAACACTCTAGAAGCAAAAGGGTAATTACCAACTGTAGAGTTTACTGATAAAAGCTTAAAGAATTAGATTGTGATGCACGGGGTTTTTTTTGTCTGTCCTTAGGTAGAAGAGTCTGTTGACCCAGACACCTCCACTTGATTTCGCCGTGCATCGAATACAGCTGGGTGAATGGGTCCTGATCAAAACCTGGAAAGATACCAAACTGCACCCAAGCTGGGAGGGACCATCCCTAACCCTCCTGACTACTGAAACAGCCATTCAAACTCGTGTTAAGGGCCCAGTGGACGCGCCTTGCCCTTCTCCAGAGTGGCAAGCTCATCTCACAGACAACCCTCTGAAAATCAATCTGAGTAAAAAGAATGGACTGAGATAAAAGTCTATTAAGTATTGGTTAAAAAATTGTATCTCAAAACAAATGTAAGTGTTACGTGGACTCACTCCTCCCTGGCATACAAAGGGTTAGGGAATAGACAGATAGGGTTGTGAGCTGAAATGAGTGGTCAGCTTTATATTGTTATAGTAATACTGGCGCTAGCTGCCAAGGGGGGTGGGAAAAATCATTTTACTGCATTATGTCAGAATTATGCTAAACTAAAAGGGCATACCAACTGCTGGTTATGTGCCGAGATCCCACACCATGGGGAATCCGGAATTCCTCTCACGGTAATACCACTTACCAAAGAAGAAGTGTACGACATACAACAATTTGACTCGGGCTCAAATGATACAAATTGGGAATTTGAGAGGGGTAATTATAACTTTGCGTGATGGTTCCCTCGACCAGCCCCGAAAACCCTGAGTGCTATTGATGGCCTTAAAGTCTCCCCACTGAAAGGAGCAGTCAGTACCATTTGTTTCTGTTATCAGAATGATACAGCACCCTTCCAATTCGGAAAATCATCTTGTGTCTACACCAGTCAAGCCACTGCCACGACCATTCCCCAAATATTAAATTGTACATATTGGGTATATGGCCTGAAGGCCCATCCATTTATTCCCGGAGAAAAATACATTTGTGTGACCGAATGTGTAACAAGACATGCGTATTATGATGTTGATCAAACACTGCCTTAAAGCCAGAAAGGCTGGAATGGCTGCTGCTACCTTGCCTATATAATTCCCCATTTGAGGCTGTTAGAGGGAGCCCCAAAAATACCTCGGAATAAACAGGGAGGAAGGCGGGTAACTCGGGAAGTAACCAAAGGGGATCTCCTCCTCTGGACTTTGATACCCATGTATGGGACCGCTTGAGCAGGAGTAGAAATACAAAGTTGGCAGCTTCCCTGGAAGAGTTGGCCAATAATACTGCTGATGTATTGGTCCAAACCCAATCCTAAGTGGCAGCCATAACGACCGAAATGATTGCCACTAGGCTAATGACTCTTCAGAACAGGATGGTTCTGGATTATATTCTAGCAAGCAGAGAAGGGTGGTACCTGTGCACTAATTGGAGAGGAATGTTGTATCTGAGGTCTCCTCTAACATTACTGATATCTCCAAATATGTGTGAGACAAAATCGCCAAGATAAGGGAGGCCGGAAATCGGTACCAGAACGAAAAAGGATGGGAATGGGGGAATTGGGGATTGACTGGTTGGGGAAGGTGGTTAGTCAATCTAGCAATCTATGGATTATTGATATTAGTGGGTCTGGTTATAGGGTTCAATGTCCTAAAATGGGTAATGAGCCGATTGATGACATGCCTTGGGGAAGGAACCCAAATAAATCATCAGATGCTTTTAAAATCAGCAGGTGAAAAGCAACTAAGAAAAAGTCAAAGGATGCTTCTAGAGTTCGAGGGACGAAAAACACAAATGTAAAATGTGAGATTGTGAACCTCATCGACAAAAGGCATAAGAGGGCAGAAAATAAGAAAATGGATTAAAGGAGACTTAGGAAGTGCAGAAACTGCAGATTTTTTAAAAAAGGGGGAATTGTGGGAAATAGGAAATGTAGTTTTCTGCAGGTGATAGAGAAAAGTAGTTGTTGTAAGTGCTAGTGGATTGTAATTTCTGTAGATGGGGAGGAGTGAGACATTATACAAACGGTCATGGAATTCTTGTAGCATGTAATATACCTAAGGCTAAGACTTTAATGAATATTGGGGGTCTTTTAAAGAAGTAGTTTTAACGAAAATAGTTTTAAGCTAGGAAATAACTATGGAGTATTGTAGCTGACCATAAAAGTAGAAGTAAGGGTATTTTCACAATAAAGCTTATAGTAACAAGACAAAGAATGCAGACATCTAGGAACGGCTTGGTACATAGATAAGGGAATTGAAAAACAAGTGCGGTAACCGACTTGTGATAGGACCAATGGGAAAAGAGAGGCGTGAGCCTGTAACACACAAACTGGACAAAAACGATTGTATAACTGATTTCTTTGCACTATTTGTTACGCTAGCGGGGTGCCCAGACTTGGAAGTTTGTAATAAATTGTCCTTGTTTCCATGGCTGTGTCTCCAGCTGATGTATAAGTGAGTTTTTGTTTCTAACACATGTAACCAATGCCTATTCAAAAGCATTAGAGAAAATCGTTTAGACATAGATGTGAAGTTAGCTAATTTTGATGTTCACTGCCCATTAATTATAAAGTACTGACAATAAGAGTAGCTGTATAATTTAACACAATATAACGAACTTTATAACACAAGTCATATTACTAATCTTACAGTAAGTTAAAACTAACTGTCGTTGGTATTTCTTTGTGCATAAATAATTAGGACAGTGAACAATGTGAGGAGTAATTGACTTTGGTAAATTAAAATATAATAAATAATAGAATTCAAAATGTCACACCAGATAAGGCATCCTGAGAGGCCCGAGGAAGTGTAGCAATAACTTTGGAATCTGAATGAATGAGATGCGTGGAAAGATCCCAAGGGCTGGAGATTATAGTGGTAAAAAACAACGAGGTAAAAACAATGACTGCAGATGCTGGAAACCAGATTCTGGATGAGTGGTGCTGGAAGAGCACAGCAGTTCAGGCAGCATCCAATGAGCAGCGAAATCGACGTTTCGGGCAAAAGCCCTTCATTGTGCTCTTCCACCACCACTCATCCAGAATCTGTAGATTACATTATCTGTTAAACAACATGAGATGATAAGAATTGGGGATTGCCCATTAGCATGCCCATCTGCGATTATGTGTTTTGTTTGGGTGTCTGGATGAAGAGGAGAAGGCTGTCACATTAGATGTGTATAAAAATGCTGCTTTTTACTGTACATGTTACAGTGTGTCATGGATCTCCCTTCCGAATTGGTCTCGGGGAACGATCCCTTCATTAATTGATTACGACATGAGTAAACATCTTCCACATGCCTGAGCTCAGCCTGCCTCCTGAGTCTTCATTCCCTGTCAGGGAAAAAACACTTCGGCAGCTGTGATGACATTTCAATTCAATACAAATATTTATTGTGTGAGAAATGATTACATTTTGAGCAATGTCACTTTCATGATAAAATTGCTTTATATATTTTTTTGGTATACAAGAAAACAATGGGGGTATATCCATTAGTTCTTTAGTTCAACTAACACTAAATTTTAAATTCTGGTAAAAAATACAATGGGGGAAACGGGAACTAGTGTTCAGCTCAAATGTCACATGAAATGATTGTTTCCTTTTTTCAATCATGTGTCCTCTAAAATGATTTTTTTTTTTTTATTTCATTTTAAGAAAATTTTATTCCATTTTATTTCATTTCATTTTAAGAAAAAAATTGCTTGGAGATTTTGAAAATTTTCCTTTTCCTTTCATGGTAATCGTCAGTGACAAATACTCACACAATTATGAGAATTCCTTTCCAAACCAAGTGTCATTGACTCTATCTTTTGTTCACAGTAATAGTCAGATTCATGGCCTAATTCTTTTCTTCCTAATTCTGAAATAAATGTCGAAGCATTTATTGTGATAAAAGTTACATTTAAAAATTGGACATGACTCTTCAAGAAAACTACTGGAAACATGAGATGATAAGAATCTGGGAATGTCCATTAGGATGCCCATCTGCGATTATGTGTTTGGTTTGGGTGTCTGGATGAGGAGAAGAGGGCTGTCACATTCGGTGTGCATAAAAGCGCTGCTTTTTACTGTATATGTTACAGTGTGTCATGGATCTCCCTTGCGAGATTGGCCTCGGGGGACGATCCCTTCATTAACTGATTGCTACATGAGTAAGCATCTTCCAAGTTATATGTTGCTTAAAACAATGCTTGTACTTTATCACAGATATTGACTGTAATACAATCATGCAAACAACAAACGTTTTGTCATTCTAATAATCTTTAAGTTTACTTATTTTAAATTTGTGTGCAAGCGATATTTCAAATTACAACCATTTCTGTAGTATAATTCAGCAAACATAAATTTTGAATTTGTGGAAAACTCCATTTTTGCAAAATGGAAGTAATCTTCATTTTATATAACACATTAAATGACTTTTTTTCAAATCATGTGCTCTGCAAAATGATTATTGGTTTCATTTCATTGTAAGAAAAGAACAGCTTTGAACATTTTTTGTCTTTTCTATCACAACATTATTCATCATTGTACAATAATGACACAATTATTATAATTCCTTTATGTACCAAATGTCAATGACTGCATCATTTGTTCACTTGCATGCTCACTTTCATCATCTATTAATTTTCTTCCAAACTCATAATATACATCATCTAAATTAGAATAACATGTCTCCATGAAGAAACAATTTGATTTAAATTCATGTTTCTTGTTTTACCTGTATTTTTTAGTAAAGAAAGAAAAAAAGTGTTCTATAATCACTGAATGGCTCACTTTTTCTTCAATTCATAAAGCTAATTACTATATTTTCTTCCACAATTTACCAATTTTAATAAATATCCAATCAACATCACAGCAAATTGTTTTTAAAATGTTGAATAATTTTAATTGCTCATCTAACAACATTAATTATAAATTAATTGTCATGATAATAATTGCACAATTATTTAGGAAAGTCTTTTGAACAAGTAAAGTGAGATTCACACTTTAATTCAACCAATTGTTTCTGAGTACCAACACTGCAATATGAAACTTTTTTTTTCAGGTCAAGCATCCCACAATGGATCCATTGACTTCCCATCCAACATTAATTGTAAATGTCTAATGTTTGCTTATCTGAATGATCACCATAATCACAAACTTTAAATTCACAGACATGCAATTACTTTTCACTGCAATAATTTCTGTTTGTTTGCACATATTCCTCAGTCACATTGCAAAATGAGATTTCTCATTATTTCTAAATTCATTGATCGAATTTTATGATTCAGTTGTTGCTCATACCTAATAATTATTCAATTCAGTACATGCCGGAAGTGTGGAATTACAGCTCTTTACATGAATAGGTAAATACATTGTACTGTACAATCTCTCAATTATTGTTAATATTAATTCTTGTTTTTCCCATGGAAACATAGTTGAATGCATTTCAATATATTTCACTTCGATATGAATGCTTATTGTATTTATAATTACAATAAGATTTAAATAATTTTCATGCAACAAAATCATGTAAAATTCCTGAGTTTTGTGAAGTCAAATGAAAAAGGATTAACATTTCTGTATTGTCTCATTAAACAGTGACAATGCATTTTGAATTTTTCGACTTTGAGCATTTTTGCAAAGAAGGGATGTTGTCTTCAGCTGAATAATCACATTGGATGACTAATTCATAGAATCTGCTGTTTATTCTCTTCGAGTTCCCAAGAAACCAAATTAGCTAATTCTGCTGATTCTAAATTCCTGGAAAGTATTTGAGAATGTTGCAGTTTTAAAGATGAAGAAGTCTATGCAATCATAGTGATTTGTTTTGTTGGAAAGAGTTTAATTCAAACATTTCAGGCACATACATGGCTATTCTGTAGTGTTATAAAGATGAAAATCAAGTCAACTTCTTCATATGTAAAATAAACAAATGTCACTTCCTGTTATTCATTAGTTAGCTAATTCCCAAATTTATTGTTTAACAATGCAATTCACGTGAACATTGTTGTGTTCTTTGACTATAGTAATTTTCTAATTATTGTTCATTCCTGATTTGTCAGGGAGTTTTATTTTTTGTTTTCCATTCACCTATTCATATTGAATGTAAGATTGATATGCTTTGGCAATATCAGAGAGCGTTCATTTGAAATTTGACTTTTCACATCTCTCACTTCTCTCACTTCTTGCATGGGGGCTGACTGTTGAGAACAGTGGATGAGTGGTTAGCATTCCTATCTTATGGTGTTATGCATTAGAGTTCGATTCCATCCTCGGTCACATGTGTGTGGAATTTGCAATGTTCTGGTTTTCTCCCACAAACCAAAGATGTGCAAGTTAGGAAAATTGGCCGTGTTTTGTTCAGGGATGTGTAGGTTAGGTGCATTAGTCAGAGGTAAATGTCCAGTAATCTGAGAGCATAATGGTTCTGAGTGGATTATTCTTTGGAAGTTCAGTGTAGACTTGTTGGCCCAAATTGACTGTTTCTACACAGTAGGGATTCTGTAACCATAGAATTGTGTTTCGCTTAACAAAACTGACATTTATTTTTTTTAAATATGTTGCCTTTATAACTTATCTTTAACAGTCAATTGTCAATCTTGTAAAATATCTCAATGTTACTGAAATCAATGCTCAAACAAAACACTGCACCGAAAGACACACAAAGATCTTCATGACCATCTAATTACTGTTCAGTGGAATAATCACAGTAAATATCTTACAGTTCCTGAGATCAAACACTAGTATGACATTAAGGACTGTTATCATTCCCTCCAATAAATGCAATCGTTGTCCTCTGGTATTTCAGTTCAGTAGTTATACACCATACTGGTTGCTCAAAGCATGTTATTCTTTATTCTGAATGGCCAAGGGTTCTGACAGCAAGAGATATTGTTTGATCTGATTTGTTGCATGTTCTCAAACAGGTTTTCACAAGAAATATTTCAAGAAATATGTTAATTTGGACTTGTTCAACTGCTGATGCTAAACTTTTTAGTTCACGTTCATTAAACATATTTGGAGACAGGGACGAAAGCTGAATCTGAACATCAGAGCCAAGAGTGTGGCGTTGGAAAATGGCATGCACAACCAAAGAGCTAGAGGATCAACCTTTTGGGCATTAGGCCATCATCAGAAAAGTTTCCCGAAGAAGGGCTTATGCCCAAAGTGTTGATTCTGCTTCTGCTTGAATGCTGCCCGACCTGTTGTGCTTTTCCAGTGCCACACTCTTGACATTAGAAATATTTGACTGAATATTCAGAGGTAATACTAAAAGTTGCCTCTGTCAATTTAATTTACTTTGCTTTCTATTCATTAAAGTTTTCATGTTAATTGCTTCTCTTATTCTTCTTAAATCTGATACAAATCTCAAACTACAGAACACGTTAAAATTCACATGAACTATAAATTTGCATTTTCGACAAGAAAACCAATGGAACGCGATATAGAATTCTTGAACAGTCTACACATTTAAATGAAAAAGCAATTCCTTCCAAAAAATGTTTGCCCGTCTGTATCTCTTTCTCAATTCAATAATCCTGCAAATAGTTTATCTCTCTGAATGTAACCAGCTGAAACCTTAACAACAGATTGATAATTGGGTGTTAAAGATGGTATTTGAAGTCAACAAATGTTTGGAATTTGCTAGAATTCCACTAGGAACCATTCTTGAATCATAATGCAAGAAGTGAGATATGTGAGAGATGTGCAAATCTTATTTTTAAATGAACAAACTTCAATATTGTCAAAGCATTTCAATCTTATGGTCAAAATGAACAGGTGAATGGAAAGATAAAAAACAAGTTTCTGACAATTCATAAATTGAACAACAATTCCAAATTCACTTTGATTAAAGGACAGAGTAATATTTAGATGAATCATAACATTTAATTACAAAGTAGTTAACCAGCTGACTGACAAGTAATAGGTGGTAGCATTTGTTATTTTACTGAAGAAGGTATTAATTTTATTTCAAATTTATAGCACGACAGAATAATGTTTAATGTATTTCAATTGTTTGGACTTGCCCCTTTGGAACAAAAATAAAGATCAATCTCATTACTTAGATCTTTAATTCTGCAACATTTTCAAATATTCTCCAGGAACTCATAAGCAACAGAATTAGATGCAGGTATCCCCACAATCCGAAAGTGGAGCGTTATTAGGAAACCTTACATAAGCTGAAAATACGTAAAACGAAGAAGCATTAACTTATATGGGCACCATCTCCCCTTTTTTTGTAAAAGTCAAAATCCTCTGCAGATTTCTTTCAGATAGAGAAATCAGGGGCAGATGTAAGTCTTTTGTAAATGCAAAGTGGCTAAAGCAAACTTTCCAAAAGTGGCGGTTACCTGTACACATATTTCTTCGTAAACTGATACAAGTAAGTGTCAGATTTTGTGATTATTGATATAATAGATAGAAGCAGATCTAATGTTGGATTGAAAAGCAATTCAGTCTGTGCTTAGCTACTCTCTAATCAACATTCAGTGCCGCTCTTGATATATTTCTTTTGAAGGTGTGATTTGAAACCTTTGCTCAGGTCTAGTAATAGAGACACTGCCACAGCTCCACAAGCTCCTTTCATAATGTTCCCACTCCGGACGGCAGGACTGTAATATTATGTTTAATCTGGTTTCTCAAATGAAAATTATTCAGCTGTTTATTGTTGTAATTTGAATGGGAATTAGTTAGGTAGTTTCTGTGTTTAATGGACTGGGAATTAAACAATATTTTACAATAACAATAGAATAAATGAATGATAGTCTTAAATGAAGAGGAATCTCATGACAATTCTTTGAAAGAGAAAATGACAAAACTGCGTGATCATTGTACTTTCATTTTAAAAATACATCAGTCATTCAATGTGACAATTTCCCTTCCTTTCAACAACGTACAGCTTCCACAATTTGAAAATGAACAGTCATTGAAAAAGGAAGGAATAAGCAAATGGTAATTCTATTTTCTGTACATAACTGTGCAATGAATTTTAAGTAAGTTTCATATATGTAAAAAAGAAACTCTTATTATGGTTCGAAATACAATACATGCTGGAATGAAGTGAAATATAATCAAATCAATTCAACTGTGTTTTCTTAGTTAAAATACAGTTCAATATTCAAAGTAATCGAGTAATTGTACACTGCCATATCTTTACATTAATTCAGTGCTGAGACATGATTCCACATTTATACCCCTTACACTGAAGCAAACATGTGCAGGAGTCAGAGCAGGTGGGGAGGTCCTTAATGAGTACTTTGCTTCAGTATTCACGAGTGAGGTGGGACCTTGTTCTTTGTGAAGACAGCCTGAAACAGGCTGATATGGTCGAACAGGTCGATGTTAAGACTGAAAATGTGCTGCAAATATTGAAAAATCATGGAGAGAGATAAGTCCCCTTGGCCAGAAAGGATATAACTTAAGTTGTTATGGTAAGGGAGGCAAGGGATTACTGTGTTTCGGCAATGATCTTTGCATCTCCAATGTCCACTGGAGTCATACCAGATGATTGGAGGGTGGAAAACGTTATTCCCTTATTCAAGAAAGGCAATTGAGATAATCCTGGGAATCATCGATGAGTCAGTCTTACATCAGTTGTGGACAAATTATTGGAGAGGATTCTGAGAGACAGGATTTATGATTATTTGGACAAGCATTGATTGATTAGAGATGGTCAGCATGGCTTTGTGAGCGGCAGGTTATGCCTCATAAGCCTTATTGAATTATTACAAACACATTGGTGAGGACAGAGTAGTGGATGTGGTGTATATGGATTTTAGCAAGGTGTTTGATAACGTTCCCCATGGTAGGCTCATTTAGAAGGTAATGAAGCATGGGATACAGCGAAACCTGTCTTGTTAGAGAATAAATTGGCTGGCCCATAGAAGACAGGGTGAGATTATATAGATAGTTTTCAGCTTGGAGCACGGTGACCAATGGTTTTCTGAAGGGATTAGTTCTGGGACCTCTGCTCTTTGTGATTTTTACAAAAGACTTGAATGATGAAGTGGAAGGGTGGGTTAGGAAGTTTGCCATTGACACAAGGGTTGGTGGAGTTGTGAATACTGTGGAGGGCTTTTGTAGGTTGCTAGAAGACATTGACAGGATGCAGAGCTGGGCTGAGAAGTGACAGATGGAGTTCAACCTTGGAAAGTGTGAAGTTATTCAGTTTGGAATTGCAAATTTGAATGCATATTTCCAGATTAAGTACAGGACTCTTGACAATGTGGAGGAACAGAGCGATTTTATGTTCCATGTCCAATGCTCCCTCATAACTGACATCCAAGGTGATAGGGTTATTAGTATGCTGTGTTGGCTTTCATTTGCCGGGAGATTCAGTTTAAGAGCCACGAGGTTATGCTGCAGCTCTCTGGATCCTGGGTGAGACTACACTTTTGGAATATTGTATTTGGTTCTCATTATACATAGGATGTGGAAGCTTTAGAGAAGGTGCAAATGAGATTTATCAAGATGCTGCCTGGACTGTAAGGCATGTCTTATGAAGAAAGGTTGAGGGAGCTGGGGCATTGGTCATTGCAGTTAAAAATGATAAGAGTTTACTTGTTAGATTTGTATAAGATGATGAGAGGCACAGATAGAATGGATAATGAAATACTTTTCCCCACAAAGTGGCATAATTTTAAGGTGAATGGGTGAAGTTGTGGAGAGATGTCAGAGATAGTTTCTTTATTGATAGTGGTGGGTGCATGGAATGCAATGCAGTGGTGGTAGTAGATTCAGATCCATCAGGGACATCTAAGCGACTCTTGGATAGGCACATGGATGATAGTAAATGAAGGGCATGTTGGTTAGTTTGATCTTAATGTAGAATCATAGGTTGGAACAACTTCATGGCCAAAAGGCCTGTACTGAGCTATACCGTTCTATATTCTATGGGCTGAAATGAACAATTATTACATATTAGCAACATATAAAGTTTCAAAACTCTATTAGCATACTTAAGAATAATGATAAATTTCATCTTGCTATTTGACTGTGCTATCTGCAAAAATGAACAAGAATTCTTGCAGGGAAAAGTAATTAGGTTTTTCTAAATTTATAAGGCTGGGAGTATACAGATCATTCAAATGAACAAAAGTCACTTTGAACAGTGTGTGATGCATCATAAATAATTGATTCTTTTGTAGGTGTGTTGATTCGAAATAAAATGGATTTTTATATTACTGTATACTGTATATTAAATTCAAATATAACCTTCACTGTAGTTGTTAACAAGACTAAAGTAAAGCATATTTTAATTATTTTCATGCAAATGCCTTAATAATTACTGTTAGAATCATTGAAAAAAGATGTATTGTACCATTTTTCAAACAGGCAATAAATTAAATTATGAACCTCTGTATACTTGTTACCCAGACCAATTATTATGCAATTATTGTAATGGTACTGACTTGGTAAGTAATGTTAAAACCTAAACAGATAAATTGGTTCAATACTTTGTCAGCATGATGCTCTGAAATTGATTGGATATTTAATAAGATCGGTAAAATGAGGGACAAAATATAATAGCTCACTTGATAGAATTGAAGGAAAAATAAGACAGTGTTTATTGAACAGGATTGTTTTTGTTGAAAAATGCAGCGAATAATATATTTTCCTCCAATGGTTTTCTTGTAGAGACGTTTTTTTCAATTTTTTCATGATTCAATGTTGAGACACTTGTGTCAGAGTCTGCTAAGGGGAGAGTGAGAGAGAAAGAAATTTTTAAAAAGCAGAAAGGAAAGGAACTGGCGAGCAGAGGAGCTCCAACTGTCGTGTCTCAGCCTGCCAACATCTTATTGGGTGAGCTAGAATGAAGACTAGTCAAGCAACAACCTGACACAGTCATAGGCACAGAATCATAGCTTACAATGTCCTAGACACCACCGTCACCATCCCTGTACGTCCTGTCCCACCGGCAGGACATGGATGTAACTGAAATGCTGGAACATGCAGGGTTATGGACAAAGGTCTGCACAATGTAACCAATGTGATTTATTTGACATTTCTCCAGAATATTAAACTCCAGTCCAATTTGAAAAGTAATTAGCGTCATCAGACTTGAACTACAAATGTCAGAAAAAAGTTATCAGCAAGTTACAGCACAGATCGAGGCCACTTGGCCCATTCTGTATGTGTTGGGTAAAATAGAACTCCCCAGGCTTTACACCTTTTTGTAATAACCATTGAAAGCAACAATTTCAGGCTGTGAACTCTGCCCTCTATGCTTTTATAATCTGTTTTTTAAATGTATTTCTTTGACAGCTGCACACCTTGTTTCCCTGTTTCTTTCCCAGCCCTAACTCCATTCCCCATGGCCTTGAGGGAGTACCATTTCTGCTGTTTAATCTCTCCTGTGACAGACTGTCTTTTTGTCCTTGTCTTACCCCCACCTTGCTCACAACCTGTTACATTTTTGATGTTTCCCAGACCTCGGTAACTTTCAATGCACTCCCTGGGTCAACGGCGCAAGTTTTGAATTCTCTTCCTCCTGAGATAATCAGAAATCTTTCCGGTTGCAGTTTCCCACAGATTGTAGTTTGAAAAGCAGAGCATTTGTGTCAGAGTCAAGTTTTTGTGAGCCTTCATCCACAATTCCGAGCATTTGGGTGTAATTTGTGACCCTCCCACAGATGTGTAAAGTTACTGGATTGGCCATGCTAACATGGCCACAGTGTGCAATTTATGTGGGTTGGGCTAGCCATGTTAATGTGGGGTTATCGGGGTAGGGTGGGTGAGCAGGTCATTGCAGACTCGATGGGCCGAATACACTCTTTCTGCACCCATTGGATTCTGTGATTCTAAGTAGTTGTGATTATTGTCATGATTTCCTCATGCCAGGTTCATTCAACTCAGATACATATGATTCTGTGCGTGCTCACTCACTCCTTCCCTTCAGTCTTACATCAATTTCAAATACATCACACTGTATTTGAGGGTAGGAATGGATTTGTAAATATAAATACTCCAACCAAAACCCCTCACTCGTCAGGAACTGTTTCTGCTACTTTCATCACTCACAAGGAACAGGAAAATAAAGGTTCAGTCACAAATCTTACAGGAACAAAGCGGTTATAATCACCAGGAAAGGCTAAACAGCTCAAAACGCTTTTCTCAAGAAAAAAGGAGGCTCAGATACAACCTGGTACAAGTAGAATGCTTTGTGTCTGTGTTTTCAGAGATTTGTGGTTGAAATCATTGGGTTGGAAGCATGTTTCATTGCCCCAGATAATCAAACATGCTATATAAATGTGCATCTTTCTTTCTATCTGTCTGAGTTAACAATCAGATGGACAGGTCAATGTCTGAGTGTCTTACCAAATCCCTGATTGAATGTCTGCCCCCACAAACTCAGGTACCTCGACACTCACTGGGTCATGGAGAAACTCTGCCTTTACAACGAGAACTGTCTTTGCTGTCACCGCTCCTCATGCTTCCGCCTAATCCCCATTTCCCTTCATTAAATCCCAGCTGCCTCTAGCCCACCCACATGGGAACGTTGAAGAGCATGACAGGAAAATGGATTGAAACCGAGAGCTCAATAGCCAGAATGAAAAAGGAAGACGGAAATAGACAGTGAATGTGGATCCCAGGGGATACAGACTCCAGTATTAGACCTTGTGGTCATTCCCGCAGTAACACAAGACAGCATTCCATGATGAGAGTTTAACGCAGGTGGCAGGAGAGGGAGCCACTGAACATGAGCAAATTTAGTTCAAACACAGGAGGTTTGTTCAGTCAGTAACAGTGTGTTCGACATGGAGGTGAACAGTGAGGGGAAATGTTACCACAAGCTGCCGATGGATAACTTTCATTGGAACAGGAGGAGGCCATTCAGCCCCTCAACTCTGCTCTGCCATTCTTGATGATCATAGCTGATGTGTGACCTAATGTACAACTTTCAAAACCCTTAAATTTCATCAATAAACTCCTCTGCAACACACAAGATGAGTCTTGGAAAACTAAACATCTGCATATGCTGGAACATCAGAAGCAAAATCAGAAATTGCTGGAAAACTTCAGTAGGTCTGGCAGCATCTATGGAGAGTGAACCATTCAGGTCCAGTGTTCAGTCAGGTGACCAGCTGTAGCTGACCATTCTGCTGTTTCTGTAACACTGGAACAGGTTCTGGTGCGAGGGAAATGAGATTGTCAATAACAACTGAGAAAACAGGAGGACGTACTCAATCAGAATTCGGAATTCACATACCCCTCCCAGAGGGACACTCACCGACAAAGACAAAATGCCGAGAGGCCGTTTACCTGCCCCATGTATGGGAAGGGATTTTACTCGATCTTACAATCTGCTGAGGCACCAGAGTTGGCACAGTGGATTTAGACCCTTCACTGGTTCCATATGTAAGAAAGGAATCATTCAAATCTCTCACCAGTGGAGACATTAGTGCATTCCCACCAGGGAGAGGCCATTCACCTGCTCAGTGTATGGGAAAGCATTCACTCAATCCTCTGACCTGCTTAAACACCAGCGAGCTCACTCTGAGGAAAGGTAATTCACTTGTTCCCAGTGTGGGGGGAGATTCACTGAAATGCAGCACCTGCGGAGTCCCCAGTGAGCCCACACAGGGGGAGAGGCCATTCAGATGATCAGTGTGTGAGAGGGGATTCAGTGATTCATCCTGCTCCCAAGACTCCAGCGGGTTCACTCAGGGGAGGAGCTGTTCACCCCTCTGTGTGACAAGGGATTTGCTGCGCCTTCATCACGATTGAGAAACCAGTGCGTGCTCACGGGGAAGTGATCATCCACCTGCTCCGTGTGGACTGCAGGACTCTGATTCTGATATTACTGTCCATCAGAGTCAGGAGTGGACCTTGTACATGATGACACTGTTGGAGGATTGATGTTGTTGTTGTTAACCACATTAACAGGGCTGGAGGTGACTGAACTTACATTGCCACATTTTGAACCTGAGGATGCCTCTCTGGGCAGTAAGTCTCTACAAACAGCAAAGTGATAATAAACAGGGATCATTTGTTTTGATTTAAATTGTGATTGTAGCACGGCTGCTTCACAGCATCAGGTACAAGGTTGGAGTCCAGCCTTGGTCAACGGCCTGTGTGGAGTTCCCACATTCTCCCCGTGATAGTGTGGGTCCCCTGCAGGTGCTCTGGTGTCCTCCCACAGTCCAAAGATGTGCAGGTCAGGTGGATCAGTCGTGCTAAATTGTCCACAGCATCCAGGATTGTGCAGACGAGGTGGATCAGCCATGGGAAATGAAGTGTTACCGTGCTCTGGGCTTGATGTTCTTCGGACGGTTGGTGGGGTTTGTTGAGCCAATTCTCCCGTTCCATACTGTAGGGATTTAATCTATGATTGAGGATAAAGGCTACACAGCAGTGTGTCCTTGGAGAAGGAGCATGTTGTGTGCATCAATGCTCTCGATGCCTTTAGATAGAGGTGGACACAGTAGGGGATATAGTGCTTTACCTCCACCGCTGCCCCCCTCCTCACAACTCTACTTTTATTTAGTCCCTTCTCACTTTGTCACTTGTAATGGTTTGCTTGGCCCGTCATGGGATTTGTTTGGAAATATTCAATTGGTTACACAAATGGTTTACTGCTGGTGATTATATGTCTAGATTAGAGTGGTGCTGGAAAAGCATAGCAGGTCAGGCAGGATCCAAAAATCAACATTTTGGAAGAAGTCCATTTCCAGCACCACTTTAATCTAGGCTCTGGTTTCCAGCATCTGCGGTCCTCACTTTTGCACTGCTGGTGATTATGTGTTAACCAAAAGCAAAATGGTGTAATGATGATTTTGATGGTGGGAAGGTTGCTGTGATCACATTTCTGGTTCGGAGAAATGGGGAAAAAGAATGCTTCACAGCTCACAGAACGAGAACTGAAAAGCTGTTAAATCAAATCAAAGGTACAGGCAGGGAGGGACTATTTCCCTGGAGTTTGAGTAGCTGGAAAGTGATGGTGTATGGGAATCGACAGGATTTTGATTTACAGGAGGTTGAAAGCTTTAAAAGTGTTATATTCAGAGAGTTCAATTTATTTTCTTTAATTTTATTTGCTGTGCAAAAATGTTTTACAACATTTTAAACCAAAATTTACAAACCTTGTGTTAAAGATAAATGTTAAATAGAATCCAACAAACCAGCCCTCACTGAAAATTGTAGTGGATGTGCAATGTCCTCGAGAATGCCTGCCGTGCCTACTTTTTCCAACCCAGGCTCCATGGCTATATACATGCCTGGGAGATAGCAGCAGGAGGAGACCATTCAGCCTTTCAATCCTGCTCCACCATTCAATGGGACACAGCTGACCATCCAGCTCAGTCTCCTGTTCTTGCTATGTTCCAATCCCCTTTCATGACTTTACGTTGAAGAACTATGTCTAAGTTCTCCTTTAGCTTCACTGCCTTTTGTTCCAGTGGCGTTGCGGTGTTACTGTGTGGGTGGAGGCAGGGGTAATGTGATGGTGCTGCCTCGTGGAGGATGCACTCAGCATCCCTCATCATCCTGCAGTAACATCAACTGGGTTTCAGCAACTAGAGATAGAAACCGTTTCCAGGATATGGGCATCACTGGCTCAGCCAGCATTTATTCCCCATCTCTAGTTACCCTTGAGAAGATGGTAACTGCTGCTGTCTTGAACCATTCACAGTCCATTTGGTGCAGGGAGACTGACAATTCTGTGAGGAGAGTGTGCAGGATTTTTGCCGAGTGATTCTCTATCTTTGGTTCTTCAAATGCTGGTTAACTTAATCACAATCTGCACATGATTTTGAGATTTCAGTCGGCAAATCTTCACCATCTCACTGCCTGTATAAAAGAATATGTACAGATTAGAAATTCAGAACAGACAATTCTAGTTTCTCTGGAATATCTTTTACCCCTTTCTTCCCCCGAAGCTGTAGCCCTCCAGCCCACTTACCCTCTCCCATCATTCTGACTCTGTCACCCCCTAATGTCCACCCTCCACATTCTCATGGTGTTACTGATAAACAGATCTATGCCACCACTTCCCGTCCCTGGTTAGACTCTGCACCCTTTCTGGGTTCATTTCCTTTCCCTCCAGTTGCTGCAAGTCAATAATGTAACAGCAGAATGAAACAAATGGAAACAGAAAGGGAGGTGGCAGATCCTGGACAGAAGAGGAACCTTCAGTCTGGGAGAATCGCTCAGATCCTTCTTCGTTCCCCATTAGTTGATTCCCACCATTACAATGAATTGGGGATGGAGAGTGGTCCTACATGGGTGTGGTGACACTTTGACCCCCCCAACAGATCAATACTATAAGCAGATACATTTCTCCTCCAGCCAATCACAGTGTGAAATACTTTCTGCAAAGTATAGTTACCCAAAGCATATGCTACAAAACCCACCCAATTTCTGTACATGTACAGTGCTGGGTTTCCCTACACACGTGTGGGCCCTGCTTCAGGGATTGTGGGAGTTGTAGTCCCCATGAAGTCACTGGAGTCCTCTCTCTGGAAAGTGAATGAAAAGTGTAGGCTGGAGGGTGTTGTGTATAGGATCCCCATTCAGACACACAGAACATATGGACTGTCACTGGGCTTTCCTGAGACACCTGCTTCCACAACCTGATTTTCTGATGTAAGGAATATAGATTCAGCCAACTGGGCCGTGGGGTGGTTAATAGGAGGAGATGATTTTAAGCAGAGGTGGCTGAATGGTTAGCATTGCTGACTCACAGCGTCAGGGACCTGGATTTTATCCCAGCCTTAGGCGACTGTGTGGAGTTTACACGTTCTCCCCGTGTCTGTGCGAGTTCCCTCTGGGTGATCCAGTTTCATCTCTCAGTCCACAGATGTGCAGGCTAAGTGGATTGGCTATGCTAAAATCCCACAGTGTCCACGCCTGTGCAGGTTAAGCCATTAACCATGGGAAATACAGGGAACGGGTGAGTCTGAATGGGATGCTCATTATTTTATTAGTGTGGACTCCATGGACGATTACCCTGTTTCTGATCTATAGGGACTCTATTCTATTCTAATCTCATGAAGAAGAATGTACTTATCTCAATGTGCTGTGAATCTGTGGAATTCCCTATTCAAAATGCGGTGGATGCCAGGACAATGAGCAAATTTAGTGAAGAGATACAGATGTTGAATTTGCAATGAGATGAAGGGTGAGAGAGAGCGAGCAGGTGGGAAAATCCAGCTGAGACCGAGGTGAGCTCAATCATCACCGTATTAAATGGTGGAGCTAGTTCGAAAGGCTGCATTACCTCTCCTGTGCCGAGGGCTTATCTTCTTACGGTAATAACTGGAAAGATGAATCCAATACTCACCACCTTCACCACCAAAGTAGATTTTCGGAAAAAAGCAGGAAAGTCAGGTAGATTAGCATTTCAAACTTAGATAGTGAGGAAGCATGTGGGAGATAATGATTTTGCAATTTTAAACTGAGGTGAGTTAAAAATCATAGAACAACAGGTTATCGTCCAACAGGTTTAATTGGATCATGAAGGAGCGTCGCTCTGAAAGCTCGTGTGCTTCCAATTAAACCTGAGGGACTATAACCTGGTGTTGTGTGATTTTTAACTTTATACACCCCAGTCCAACAGCGGCATCTCCGAATCATGTAAATTGAGGGGAGACAGTGATTTATGGTTTTAGACTGTTCAGTACATTCACACCGTCCAGAATACTCTGTTGTGAATATCTATCCTGCAATTTATTACAAAGCCAATGTCTCTGACAATGAAATCCAAAACACCCAGGTAGCATCGTCTCATCTCATAATCTGATAAAAGACTTGTGATAAGTCTGGTTGAATTTAGAATACATGTGGAAAGCGGGAAGATGAAGCACAGGATCTTGGGATTGGATTTCAACAAAGGAGACTGTAATGGATGAGGCAGGAGTTGGCTAATGTAGATTGGAAGCAAAGACTTTAGGGTGGGACAGTTGACAGACAGTGGAGGAATATCAAAGAATTTTTCAAACTGCTCAGCAAAAGTATATATCAGTGAAAAGGAAGGACTGTAGGAAAAGGAGTAATCTGCCGTGGGTGGCTAAGGAAATAAGAGAGTCTTTCAAACTGAAATAGAATGCATACAAATTGCTAAAGACCAAGGAGAAACTCGGAGATTAGAAAAACTTTAAAGATCAACAGAAAGCTAGATGGGATTGGGGGAGAAAAGTGATGAGTAGCTGTCTCCAGGGTCAGAATATCAGTTTACACTGCTAGAGGGGAACCTATTGTGTGGGGAAAATATGGCCTTTGTAATTGTTGAAGTCCTTAACTGTTACCATAGAGATAATCCTGATCAAGTTACAAATCACAGCACACTCCAAAAGCTTGTACTTCCAAATAAACCTGGTGGACTATAACCTGGTGATGTGTGGTTTTTAACTTTGGCCACCCCAGTGCAACACCAGTACTTCCAATTCAGAATCCTGACAGACAGCCCCACTGAAACTGAAGTGCCTGTCAGATACCTGACTGAGCCACAGGGGCGTGGGGGAGGGGTATGTGGTTTAACCACAAAGTGCTGAGCTGAACTCTACTTTTTAACTGCCATTGCCATGGAGATAATATTGAGTGACAGCAACCATTCAAAACCACAAACCACAAAGGTATAAGAATGGGAGCCATACATCGGACAGGCGGGAAGTTACCTGATGCTTCCTGGAGGTGTTCTGCATGTACACTCTCCAGGTAACTGCCATGTCTCATCAATAAAGGACTCAAAGAAGACCTCTCAGAGTTCTGTGCCCAGTTATTTCTATCCAGCAGGGTTCACGAATATGAGTACACAGCAGTCAATCTTCACAGTGGAGCATATGAAGAGCATGGCAGTAATTGACAAGGAGACTGAGGAAGGCGAGGACCAAGAAACAACAATTATCACGAAAGTGTTCGAGCTGGGCAAGCTAATGGAGCTAAAGGTAGACAAGTCCCTTTGCCCTGATGGAATACATCCCAGGATGCTACCAGAGATAGCGGGAGAAATAGTCAATATACTTGGAGTCAGAGTCCTACAGCAGAGACAGGCCCTTTGGCCCTAACTGGCCCATGCTGATCAGAATGCCCATCCACGCTAACCCCATTTCCCTGCACTTGGCCCATCTGCGTCTGACCCTTTGTTATCCATGTATTTGCCCAAATGTCTTTTACATGTTGTTAATGTACCCATCTCAACCACTTCCACTGTCAGTTCAGTCCATATACATACCACCCTCGTGTTAAACAGTTGCCCCTCAGGTTCCCTTTCATAATTTCTCCTCTAACCGTAAACTGATGCCCTCCACTCCTTGATTTCCTGAGAAAAAGACTGAGTGCATTCACCTTACCCATGCCTCTCATGATGTTATACACTTCCAGAAAACATTCCCTCTCTGTTTCCACTGCTCTAAACAAAAAAAAATCTTTGCTTGTCCAACCTCTCCCTGTAACTCAGACCCCTGAGACCTGGCATCATCCTTGTAAATTTCTTCTGCAACTTTTTACAGTTTAATAACTGAAACCTACACTGCATTCATCACATTTCCAGTGTTTCCCCACGGCATTTGAACTGACGTGATTACAAACCATAAGAGAATTAACTCCTTTACAACAATCCTGTTTTCATAGTATTTTCAATGCTGCAGGTATCCTTGTGTCTTTCTGGTTGCATGATTAATTTAACACTTGTCCTCATACTAAACAAATCAGTAGCTTAATTGTTCCTGGGAAATGTGACCTGTTTTTTTCAGACTTTTAAAAACAAATGAACTCTCTCTCCACAGTCACTACACTAACATGAACTTGGCTGTGTCGCGGTATTTTTTTCCAGTCACATTGACATTTGAAATATTTGCCCACGGACAGAATGCACACCTTTCCTTCCACATGAAAAGGCCAATGATATTCAGATCAGCACGGATCAAGTAACCATCAAAACCGAACAGGAAGTTCAATTTGAATTTCTCATCCACAAATCCGCCCTTTCAGAACCCTACAAAAGAGAAAACAAGTCACCACTGTTAATGCAGGATGGAAATTTATAAGACAATTATAGTATTAAATTTTAGTTTCTTTGTTTCCCCCAAAGCTTTAAATCTCAGTCTCACAATTTCTCTCACCTGTGAACTGCAATCCAAACCAATCTCCTCATGTCTTCCCTCAAAACCCAGTTCTAACACTCTCTCCTCTCTTTGAATTCAGTTTCCTTGCTCCTGTCTGCAGACTAAGAACCAAAAAAAGGGGCGGCACGATGGCACAGCACTAGCGTCCCAGATTAGATTCCAGCCTCAGGTTCATTCTCTCTGTGCCTGCGTGGATTCCTCTGGGTGCTCCGGTTCCCTCCCACAATCCAAAGACTGACAGTGCAGGTCAGGTGAATTAGCCATGGTAAATTACACATAGTGTTAGGTGCTTTAGTCAGCGGGAAATGAGTCGGGGTGGGTTGCTCTTCGGAGGGTCGGTGTGGACTGGTTGGGCCGAAGGGCCTGTTTCCACACTGTAGGAAATCTAATCAAATCAATGAGTCTGACTCGGAGCCTCCGGGGTGTTGATGAATCCTCTCCCCACCTCCCAGGGTTTCCTTCCTGGTCAGACCCACATTGTGTTTTTTTCCCCAATCTGGAGCCTCTTATTTATTTCCACCACTCTGACCTCTGATGAGAACCATCCTGCAAACACTGGCTAAATCATATCTGGTTGAACTAAAATGAAACAGATTAGAACTCTAAATACAGGCCCACCCCTGTCCCTCTCCATAACATTCCTGAATCTTCACAAGAGTTCTGATAACTTTCTGCAAAATGCCTACCCATTGACATTTGACCACTCGTCAGGATTACAGGGGAGGGGCCATTACCCTGGGTCCTGGTTTCAGAGGGAGGAACTGCCAATGACAGATTAATCCCACACACCGACAGCCTCCCTGGCACTGACCCATACTGCACGTACGCCAACAATTGGCCAATACTGCGCCCGTGCACTGGCCTCCCCTCCTACAGCACATGCTCCAGATCTCACAGGAGCCTGGGTGATTGACAGCAGCTGCTGCCCAGTAGGGTGGTTTGGGCGGGGCTGGAGGACTGGGACAATGGGATTATAAACAATGAATGAATGTGGAGAACACTGGGGGATGGACAGGTCAGTGAGGGACAGGAGCAGTGCAGCAGCAGGAGGGGATCCTGGACAAACTGAGCAATGGGAGAGTCTGACAGGAGAGAAACTACAGGAAGGTTCTGTTTGGAGACTGAGGCAGGGACAGCTGGGAGACAGTATGGCCTGGTGGCTTGGGCATGTTTTCTAATCTTCCTCTTCAAAGATGGTGTTACTCAACTCTGAATCCGATCCTCCTGGTCCAGAGGTAAGGACACTAGCACCATTTCTTTGTGGGCTAGTGGAAAGAAGGGATGATGTTCTCAATTTCACTCGCATGGCAACCCCATGAGCTCCTTCCACTTGCTGTCTACAGTGGGGATGGAGGAGACAGAGCAGGTGGGAGGAGGTTAGGGATATAG
Source organism: Chiloscyllium punctatum (assembly GCF_047496795.1). Classification (NCBI taxonomy): domain Eukaryota; kingdom Metazoa; phylum Chordata; class Chondrichthyes; order Orectolobiformes; family Hemiscylliidae; genus Chiloscyllium; species Chiloscyllium punctatum. The sequence continues at coordinate 51,556,910 of NC_092780.1, forward strand.
GGACTGTCTTTCAAAAAGAACTCACCTGTGTTGGCGATATTAACAAGACTCAATACACAGCCACTAACACAAAGCTGGTGTACGTGAAGTTTATACAGAATATTAACATCTATAACTGGGCGACGCAGAGTTACAGAGTTAAGTCCTGGATATTATTAACAGCTTTGTGTGTGAGACATCACATTTCATGAACATGAGTCAGTTTTTTTGAAGAAGAAACAAAAAGGATTGATGAGAGCAGAGCAGTGGTCATGATCTGTATGGCCTTCAGTCAGGCGTTTGACAAGGTTCCCCATGCGAGACTGGTTAGCAAGGTTAGATCGCATGGAATACAGGGTCAAAGGTCAAAGGTCTGGCAGAACTGGCTCAAAGGTCGAAGACAGAGGGTGGTGGTTGAGGGGTGCTTTTCAGGCTGGAGGCCTGTCACCAGTGGAGTGTCAAAAGGATCGGTGCTGGATTGACTACTTTTCGTCATTTATATCATTGATTTGGATGTGAACACAAGAGGTATTGTTAGTAAGTTTGCAGATGACACCGAAATTGGAGTTGGAGTGGACAGTGAAAAAGATTAGCTCAGAGTACAAGGCATCTGGATCGCATCGGCAAATGGGCCGAGGAGTAGTTTTGAAAAATGTGAGGTGCTGCATTTTGGAAAAGCGAAGCTTAGCAGGACGTATATAGTTAATAGTAAATTCCTGGAGAGTGCTGCTAAACAAAGAGACCTTGGAGTGCAGGTTCAAAGTTCCTTGAAAGTAAAGTCGCAGGTAGATAAGATAGTGAAGGCGGCAGTTGGTCTGCTTGCCTTTATTGGTCAGAGAGTTTAGTATAGGGGTTGGGAGGTCATATTGTGGCTGTACAGGATATTGATTAGGCAACTTTTGGAATATTCCATGCAATTCTGGTCTGCTTCCGATCAGAAGGATGTTCTCAAACTTGAAAGAGGTCAGAAAAGAATTACAAGGATGTTACCAGGGTTGGATAGGCTGTTTTACCTGGAGTGTCTGAGGCTGAGGGGTGACCTTTTAGAGATTTATAAAATCAGGTCGGGCATGGATATGTTAAACAGACCAGGTCTTTTCCCTCTGGTGGGGGAGTACAGACCTAGAGAATAGGGAGACTAGGGTAGGCAGGGATGGGGTGGCAGAGGATGGAGAGACAGAGAGGCTGACTGGATAGAGAGGGGTGGTACAGAGACAGGTGGGGACAGAGAAGGTGGAAGAGAGAGATGGGGAACAGACAGTGGGAATAGAGGAAGTGATGGGGACAGGTGCAGGGGTGCAGACAGACAGATGGGGGATGGACAGAGAGGAGGAGACGGGGGGAACAAACAGACAGGGAAGACAGACCGAGTGGGAAGATGGAGAGGATTTTTACAGATCAAAATTCAACCCTGTTGCTGTTTTCTCTCCATCCCCTTAAATCCCTCTGAAGGGCTCAGAACAACTGCATAGTTCCTGCACAGTAGAGTTTCAGGGAGATCATTTGGGATACTGACCATTATTGGTCAGGGCACTGATTAATAAATGGATCGGGTTCAATTCCACTGTCTGTGTGGTGTTTGCACATTCTCCCAGTGTGTGTCTGCGTGGGCTTCCTCTGGGTGCTCTGGTTTCCTCCCTCAATCCAAAGACTTGCATGGTAAGGTGGATTCACTGTGGGAAATGAGAGGTTACATGGGTAGGGTGCGATGCTATTCCATTGATTGGTATGGCTCATGAGCCGAATGACCTGTTTTCATACTGTAAGGATTCTGTCACTGAGTGTAGGAGTTCGGAGGTCACGTTGTGGCTGTATAGGGCATTGGTGAGGACAATTTTAGAATACTACATTAAATTCTAGTCTACCTGATTTCAAAAAGATGTTACCACAATAGGACTCAACTTCGATGACAAGTTCCTGGGAAGTGTGCATGAACAAACCCACCGTGCAGTGGGTGTTGATAGTTCCTTGAAAATGGGGTTGACGGTCGACAGGTCAGTGAAGGTGGTGTGCGGTATGCTAGCTGTTATTAGGCAGTGCATTGAGGATAGGAGTTGGGAGATCACGTTTCGGTTGTACAGTTTATTGGCTCGGCCACTTTTGGAATTTACAAACTGCTCTCAATTCCAGTCTCCCTGCTATAGGATGGATGTTGGGAAACTTGGAAGAGTTCAGAAAAGATTTACAAGGGTGTTGCCAGTATTAGAATATTTGAGCCATAGGGAGAGGCTGTATAGGCTGACGCTATTTTCTCTGGAGCACTGGACGCTTGAGGTGGCATTGTAGAACTTTGTAAAATTATGACGAGCAACGATAGGGTGACCAGTCATGGTTTCTTTTTTCCCCAGGGTAGGGGAGTCTAAGAGTAGAGAGCATAGGTTTAACATGAGAGGGGAAAGACTTCAAGGGGATTTGGAGGCTTTGGAGAGGGTGAAAACAGGTTTACCAGGATGTTGTTCTGGTTTGGGAGAGGTTGGAAAAACTTGGATTTTTGTCTTTGGCAAGTCGGTAGCTGCGGGGTAACCCGAGGGGCACAGAGTGAATAATGTGAATCTTTTTTCCAAGGTGGAAGTGACAAATTCTAGAGCCACACGTTTAAGAGGAGAGGGGGCAGTTTAAAGGAAATGAAAACCAAAACAACTGCAGATGCTGTAAACCAGAAAGAGAAACAGAAGTTTCTGAAAAAGCTCAGCAGGTCCAGCAGCATCTGTGAAGAGAAATTACAGTTAACGTTTCTGAGGAAGGGTGACCGTTTGAAACATTAACTGATTTTTCTTCATAGATGCTGCATGACCTGCAGGGCATTTCCAACAATATCTGTGCAAGTTTAAAGGGAGATTTGCAGGCAAGTTTCTTAAGCAGAAGGTGGTAGTTGACTAGAATGTACTCTCCTGGGAGATGGTAAAAGCAGAAACAATCACAATGTTTTTGAGGCATTTGGGCAGACACCTAGCAGGCATGGGTTGGCAGGGATATGGATCATGTACAGGCAGATGGAATCAGTTTTGAATGGCATCATGATCCACATAGACATGGTGGGCTGATTATTCCGGTGCTGTAACTGTTAGGTTTTCCAAAGGGAAGAATGTCTTTTGAAGAAGTAACAAAGGATTGATGAGGGCAGAGCGGTGGACATGATCTACGTGGACTTCAGTAAGGTGTACCGCAAGGCTCTTCATGGGAGACTGGTTAGCAAGGATAGATACAGAGGAAACCAGCCATTTGGATACAGATCTGACTGAAAGGTAGAAGACAGAGTGGTGGAGGGCTGCTTTGCAGACTTGAGGCCTGTGACTAGTGGAGTGTCACAACGATCACTGCTTGATCCACAACTTTTCATCATTTATATAAATGACTGGGATGCGAACATAGGAGGTGTGGTTAGTAAGTTTGCAGATCACACCAACATTGGAGGTGTAGTGGACAGTGAAAAAGATTACCTCAGAGTACAATGGGGACTTGATCAGGTGGGCGAATGGGCAGTTGGAGTTTAATTTAGAAAAATGTGAGGTGCTGCAGTTGGGACTTATACACTTAATGATAAAGTCCTCGGGAGCATTGCTGAACAAAGACACCTCGGAGTGCAGATTCATAGCTTCTTGAAAGTGGAGTCGCAGGTAGATTGAATAGTGAAGGCGGCATTTGGTATGATTTCCCTTATTGGTCAGAGCAGTGAGTACAAGTGTTAGGAGATCATACTGCGGCTGCACAGGACATTGCTTAGGCCACTGTTGGAATAATCCATACAATTCTGGTTTCCATCCTATCAAAACAATATTGTGAAACTTGAAAGGGGTCAGAAAAGAATTTCAAGGATATTGTCGGGACTGGAGGATTTGAGCTACCGGGAGAAGTTGAATAGGCTGTGTTCCCTGGAGCGTCAAAGGCTGATGGGTGACCTTGTAGTGGTTTATAAAATCATGAGGGGCACGGATAGGGGAAATATACAAGTTCAGGTGGTTGGCATAGTCTCATGGGCCGAATGGCCTGCTTTCACACTGTAGGGATTTGGTCACTGAGTATAGGAGTTAGCTACAGTTGTGGTTGTACAGGGCATTGGTGAGGCCAGTTTTAGAACACTACATTCAATTTTATTCTCCCTGATTTCGGAAAAATGTTACCACGATAGGACTCAACCTCATAATGACAAGTTCCTGAGAAGTGTGCACGAACAAATACACTGTGCAGTGTTGGTTGCTAATTCCTTGAAAGTGGGGTTGAAGGTAGACAGATCGGTGAAGGTGGTGTTGGTATGCCAGCTGTTATTTAGCAGTGCATTGAGTATAGGAGTTGGGAGATCATGATTCGGTTGTACAGTATATTAACTCGGCCACTTTTGGAATCCCCAGACTGCTTTCAATTCTGGTCTCCCTGCTACAGGAAAGATGTTGGGAAACCTGAACAATTTCAGCAAAGAGTTACAAGGTGTTGCCAGTATTGGAACATTTGAACCATAGGGAGGGGCTGAGGCTATTTTCCCTGGAACAGGAGATGCTGTGGGTTGGCATTATACAACTTTATAAAGTTGTGAATACCAAAAACAGGGTGACTAGTAAGTTTCTTTATTCCCAGGATAGAGGAGTCCAAAAGCAGAGGGCATAGGTTTAACGTGAGAGGGAAAAGACTTCAAGGGGACCCTAGGAACAACTTGCTTGGTACATGTATAAATGAGCTGGTTGGCATGGACGATTAGGACAGAGGGTCTGTTTCCATTCTGTACATCTCTATGACTCTGTTCTACAAAACCTGAGGAGGGTTTCAGAAAATATCTGCAAGGCTATTGTTAGGACTGTGGAGTTAAAGGGAAAGGCTTTTTCCCGAGAGCGTCAGAGACTGAAGGGTTACCTTATGGAGCAGCACCGACAGGGTGAATAGCCAAGGTCTTTGTTTCCACCCAATGTCGGGGATTTGAAAACTACAGGGCATTGGGTTTTAGGTAAGAGGGGAAAGGTTTCACCTGGACCTGAGGGCCAAACGGTTCACTCAGAGGTTGGTGAGATACTATATGAATGATGAATGCAGGTCAAATTAAATTTAAAAGGTGTCTGGAGGGGTACATGAATAGAAAGTGTTCAGAGCGATATAGGCCAACTCTCCCAAATGAAGCTGGATCAGTTTAGGATATCTGGTCGACATGGACGAGTTGGACTGAAGGGTCTATTTCCGTGCTGGATGACTCTCTGACTCTAATTGCCTCAGCAAAATGGTGGAAATCCACAATAAAAACAAAAAGAACTGGAGATCCTCAGCGGGTCTGGCAGCACCAGAAATGGTGACAGATGCAGGAAACATTGCAGCCTTGAAGAAGTGTTTAGATGATCACACCACGCACTACAATATCGATTACACGCTGAGTGCCAGAACGTGGGACTAGAATAAATAGGTGGTTGATGACCAGCACGAATACGATGGGCCTAGAAAGCTGACGTTCTGGGTCAGGATTATTCATCAGGACTGACAAACTGTCCTGATCCAAAACTTCAACTTTCCTGCTTCTCTGATACTGCCTGGCCTGCTGTACTTCCCCAGATCCACATTGTATAGACTCTGACTTCCAGCAATGCCCCCATCTTATCCATACTGGTCATTGTGTTCAGGTCAGGCAGCATCAGTCGTGCTTGGTGTCACCATCTAAACACTTTTTCAAGTGCACTATCTACCACCACCTCTACTTTCGAGGAATTATGAATCTGCACAGCAAGGTCTCTTTGTTCAGCAACACTCCCCAGGACCTGACCACGATGTGTATCAGTCCTGCTAAGCTTTGCTTTTCGAAAATACAGCACCTTACACTTATCTAAATTAAACTTCATCTGCCACTCCTCAGCCCATTTGCCCATCTGATCAAGATCCCATTGTAATCTGAGGGAACATTCTCCATTGTCCGCTACACCTTCAATTTTGGTTTCATCTGCCAACTTACTAACTATACCTCCTATGTTCACATACAAATCATTTATAGAAATGACAAAAAGCAGAGGTCACAGCACAGATCCTTGTGGCACTCCACTAATCACAGGCCTCCAGTCCAAAAAACAATCTTCCACCACCACCCTCTGTCTTCTAACTTTGAACCAGTTCTATATCCAAATGGCTAGTTCTCCCTGCATTCTGAGAGATCTAACCTTGCTAACCAGTCTCCCATGGGGAACCTTGTCGAACGCCTTACTGAGGTCCACACAGATCACATCTACCGCTCTGCCCTCATCAATCCTCTTTGTTAATTCTTCAAAAACAGCTCAATCAAGTACGTGACACATGATTTCCAACGCACAAAGCCATGCCGACTATCTCTAATCATACAACATAGACAAGTACAGCAAAGAACAGGCCCTTACGTCCTCGATGTTGTGCCGAGATTTAATTCTAATGTAAAACATAGTAACTTAACCTACGCACCCCTCAACTCACTGTCATCCATATGCATGTCCTGCAGTTGCATAAATGTCCCCAATGACTTTGCTTTCACCACCACCGCTGGTAATTCATTCCATGCATTCACAACTCTGTGTAAAAAACCTACCTCGGATGCGTCCTTTATACCTTCCTCCTAATATCTTCATAGTATGACTTCTCATACAAGTCAATCCTGCCCTGGGGAAAAGTCTCTGGCTGTTAACTACATCTATTCCTGTCATTATGTTGTACACCTCTATCAGGTCTCCTCTCTTCCTCTTTCTCTCCAGAGAGAAAAGTCCAAGCTTATTCAAACTTTCTTCATACAGGAAGACCTCCAAACCAGGAAATATGCTAGTAAACCTTGTTTGCACCCTCTCCAAAGCCTCTGTACATTTCCTATAATATTGAGACCAGGACTGGACACAAAATTCCAAGTGTGGTCTCACCTGGGACTTGTAGAGCTGTAGAAAAACCTCATGGCTCTTAAACTCTATTCCCCTGTTAATGAAAGCCAAAACACCATTTGCTTTGTTAACAACCCTATCCACTTGGGTGGCAACTTTAAAGGAATTATGTACTTGCACATCCAGATCCCTCTGTTCCTCCACACTGCCAAAAATCCTGTATTTAACGCTATACTCAGGATTCGAATTTGACCTTCCAAAATGCATCACTTCGCATTTACCCAGGTTGAACTCCATCAGCCATTTCTCAGCCCAGCTCTGCATCCTGTCTATATCACGCTGCAGCCTGGAGTAGCACTCTATATTATCGACAACACTTCCAATCTTTGTGTCATCGGCAAATTTACTTACCCAGCCATAAACCTACTCATCCAAGTCATTTATAAAAACTACAGAGGCCCATAAACAGAGGTCTTCGGGACCCCACTCAACACTGTCCTCCAGGCAAAATACTTTCCATCTACAACCACTGTCTGCCTTCTGTCAGCCAGCCAATTCTGAATCCAGATAGCCGAATCTCCCTGTAACCCATACTTCCTGACTTTATGGATGAGCCTACCATGGGGAACCCCTACAAGTGCCTTGATGAAATCCATTTATACCACATCCACTGCTCTACAGTCGTCGACCTATCTTGACACCTCTTCAAAGAGCTCAATAATCACACTACGCTTTGACAAATTGTCATAAATCCTATCCCACAGAATTATTTCCACAACTTTGCTGACAACAGATGTAAGACTGACTGGTCTGTAATTTCCACCAATTTCCCTATTTCCCTTCTTGAAAAGAGGAACAACATTCGCCTCCTTCTAATTCTCCGGTACGACTCCTGTAGAGAGTGAAGAGGCAAATATCCTCACCAGCGGCTTAACAACCTCCTTTTTCGCTTCCTGGAGCAGCCTAGGAGAAATCTGGTCTGGCCATGGGGACTTATCAATCTTGATGTTTTCCAAAATTTCCTGCACATCAATTTCATCAATCTTGATCTGTCCTTGCCTTTCCAAATACATGTAAACCCTGTCTCTCAGGGTTCCCTCCAACAACTTGTCTAGCACCGACATCAGGGTTACGCATCTGTAGTTCCCGGGCTTGTCCAAACCGCCTTCCTTAAACAGTAGCACCATATTAACCAACCCGCAGTCTTCTGGCACCTCAGCTGTGACTATCAATAATACAAAAATATCATCAAGGGGCCCAGCAATCACTTCCCGAGCTTCCTATAGAATTTTAGGGCACACCTGACAAGATCCTGGGGATTTATACACCTTCATGCGTTTCAAGACATCCAGTAAAACCTTCTGTGTAATATGGACATTTTTCAAGATGTCACCATCTATTTCCCGACATTCTATAACTCCCATGTCCTTGTCTACAGTAAACACTGATGCCAAATACTCGTTTAGTCTCTCCCCCTCCAACACTCCCAACCGAATCATCTGCAGCTCCACACACAGGCCGCCTTCCTGATCTTTGAGGAGCCCTTTTCTCTTTCTAGTAACCTTTTGTTCTCAATGTATTTATAAAAACCCTTTGGATTATCCTTAACCCTATTCGCCAAAGCTGTGTCCTGTCCCCTTTTTGCCCTCCTGATTTCCCTCTTCAGTATTCTCCTCCTGCTTTTATACTCGAAGGATGTTTTGGATTGGAATAAATGCAAAATATTACATCTTGATTTAAAAAAAGGGCAGGGTTTACACATTAAAAGTCAGGCCATGAGAAGTGATATAGAACAAAGAGACATCAGTGTTCAGATTTTTGAAGTATGTGTCACATGTAGACAGGGTGGTTAAAAAGGTGTTTAGCACACTCATCTTCATTGCTCAGACCTCAAAGTATAGGAGTTGGGACGTTATGTTGAGGTTGTACAGAATGTTGGGGAGGCCTCTTCTGGAATACTGTGCCCAGTTCTGGCTGTGCTTTCAGGGGAAGGATATTATTAAACTGGAGCAGGTTCAGAAGAGTTTTACCAGGAGGTTGATGGGAATGGATGGTTTGAATTTTAAGCAGAGTCTGGATAGGCTGGGACCTCTTTCACTGGAGCGTAGGAGGCTGAGGGGTGACCTTATTAGAGATTTATAAAATCCTGAAGGTTATCAGTAATGTGAACAGCAGGTGCCCTTTCCAGGAGGGGTTGCGATTCAAGAGTGGGTACATAAATTTTAAAGTGAAAGAATGAAGGCTTTAAAACGAAGTTTGGGATTTTATTTTTTGTTTTCGCATAGAGAGTGGTTCACATGTGGAATAAACTTGCAGACAACGTGGTAGCTGTGAATGCAATTACAATTTCAGGGTGGCACAGTGGCTCAATGGCTAGCAGGGCTGCCTCACAGCACCAGGGACACAGGTTCAATTCCTGCATTGGGTGGCTGTCCATGTGGAGTTTGGATATTTCTCCCCATGTCAGCGTGGGTTCCTCCAGGTGCTGCCGTTTCTTCCCACAAACCACAGTTACACAGGGTTGGTGAGCTGGCCATACTAAATTGCCCACAGTGTTCAGGGATGATTAGGTTGAGTGAAATAGTCAG